>NC_091467.1:71179128-71494128 GCF_027789765.1 Dendropsophus ebraccatus | reverse complement strand
TGGGTCGGCCGCCTCCAGTGCTTCAGCCTGGGCCTGGTGGTACAGTCACTTTAACAGATTCCCAGACAGGGAGAGATCCTTCATGAGGTAATGACATATTGCTAGGATACATTCTAACTTATAATCAGTGATGGCATAAACTGTGGGACCCCCTCCATCCTAAGAACAAAGGGGTCAGAGTGGAAATTCCCTATGTCCCTTTCACAGTAGCAATCCTGGCAATCCTGTTATTTTGAGGCCTTCTGTATAGGATAGTGCTGATGCCATCTCAACAGAGACCAGAGGGACACTCCGCTGGGTCTGCATTCACATAATGTGTGAAGAACCTTAGATCAGCAAGTGTGTTATCATCATTCAAAAGTGTAAAAAAAAATTAATCCATGGGACATTTTCTCATCTGCATCTTATGTCTCCACACCTGTACCCACAAACAGCAGGCCATCGTATGGTCCATATGTGCCAGAACAGGCCAGTAGGTGCCACAACAGCAGGCTGACCTGATATCTAGAGATGAGCGAATTTTTCAAAATTGTTTGGTAGTCTGGTAGTCAAAAGTGTCTGGTAGGTTCGCCGAACTTTAATGTAAAGTTTGGGTTCTTCTGAACCAAATTGCACTAAAACAGCTAAGAAAAAAAACAAACAAACAAATATGTTTAGCTGTTTTAGAACTGTTCAAAAAATTTGCTCATCTATACTTACCTGTCCGTGTTCCCCAGTCCCCTTCTTCTCTAATGTCTAGTGTCCCCCACATCCTCCTTTGGAGACCAGAGCGACAGGCTGCTCAGCCAATCAGTGGCCGTGACACTGTCTTGTCTCAGTCAATGATTGGCTGAATGGGCTGGAGACATAAGAGACCCGGAGGACGACAACGGTGAGAAAACTTTTTTTTTTTTTTTTAAGATGTGCATCCACCATATTTACGTACTTGTTCTAAACTCTGCAAAAAATTTGGCAAAATACCGAACTAAAACTTCTTGCAAAAGGTACAAATCTCCGATCAGCGAATTTGGTTCACTCATCTCTGTTGAAATCACAAGGGAGGTAAAAATTTTAAAGGGGTTTTACCATGATGGACATGGGGCCACTAATCACTAGAATAAGGGTCCACATTCCCTATTCCGCCGATCTTGATCACACATGAGTGGTGTTTCTTCATTCAGAGTCTGTGGAACTAAGAGGCACTTCACCTTTCCCATCAGCCCCAGTGAAATGAATGAGTGGGAGGGCACGTGTGACCATTACTCCTTTTAGTGTCATCTTCAATGTGGCCATGCAGTTAAGGACGGTTTGTGGTCAACTGGGACCCCAGTGTTGGAGGGGTTGTGATCGGTTGTTTATTATAAGCTTATTGGGGGGGGGGGGGGGCACTCCATTAAAGAACTTCCTAAACAGCTCTAGTCCCAAGTTCTCCTTTTAAACGTTTTGCAATATATTGTGAATCTTAAAAAGAAGGTAATGAGTAATGGGAACCTCGGCAGCGCAGGCTTCAGGAATCTATTCTTAGAGATGTACATATTAGTGAATTTATTCATCATTCTTTAGGGATGACATAAAGTAATGCAAGTTGGGGATTTCCACCAAATGCTTGTCACTCATACATCAGAATACCTGTCTAAACAGGACGCCAGCCCTGACAGCCGTGTATGGAGCAAACACTCAAGACTCGCACTCTGTGCTCAGCTCCTGGCCAGGTAAGAAATGCACCGACCCCCCACGTATGTGATCACACATACAGATGAGGGCTTTATAGCGACGTGTTATACTTACATATCCATAACTATTTATCTGACATAACAGCAATGCTAACGTGAACATTATACCGAACTGCCAGAGTACTCATAATCTTGCATTGCAATACACATCTATGGGATTTTTGGCAATTCCTTTAGCAGCTGATTGTTGGCTTTCGAGCGTCTTCTGACTATAGGTCTACAATCCGTGGTTCCTGTGCAAAAAGTCAAAGTCTTAGGGGAGCCAAAAATCTTGACATTAACATCTTTTGATACATAAAAGATTGTGTGTATTTCCAAATTATTGTGAGCAGGACTCACTTTGAAGTAGCCCACCAAAGGATCTTGGTTAGGGCTGTATTACACGGCCCAATCACCAACGTAAATTGGCATTGGTTTACTGAGCCTATTACACGGCTGGACTATCATGCAAGCGGGGTGCATGGACATTGTTAGCGATGTCCAAGCAGCCCTTGCCTTGAGTGTAAAAATAATAAAATTCCCCGGCATTTTCCTGGCTTCTCCCTGGTCCCGCTGCCACCGTAACAACCTCTCTGAACTGAAAGGCCACTCATGGAATCACTACACTATTATTGTGCAGACAGCGGCCAATAGTTTTTGATCAGGACCAAGAGACACGATCAGCTGATGATCATCGTCATTGGCTGATTATTGTCTTTTATAACATGGATCGATAATCTTCCACATCGGCCTGATTCAGCAGATTATTGCTCCGTGTAATAGGGCCCTTCATCAGCCATGAGCAGCAGTGCATGCAATAGCAGAAACACAGGCTTTGGGCTGTCCACTGGTTTTATAGATGAAACAGAACACTTAAATGGAGTGGTGTTTCCACACGCTGTGGAAAGTTCTTTACACGGTGAGCTGGTAATTTTGTATATTTATGGCATCACCAAAGGATCTTCTATTTGTACTCCCCCTCCCTTATGTGACCTCTGTCTCAGAAGGGAGGGGGAGCACAGAGGAGTGGAGACAGAGTGGAGCAGGCCGTGAGGATTTTCAGCAGCTTCAGGGAGTGAGTCAGGATGAGCTGCAGACAAACGGACCAATTCATGTAATAAAAACCTATTACATACAAGCTTAGATTATGGGTGGGGATTGAACTTGGTTAATTCTTTCTTAACTGGGGTTCTCCTTTAGGACATATAATGTCATAATTAATTGGTATACCAATATTGAAAATTAAAAGTTTCTTCTTGGCCCAGGGTATAGGCTACTGGTTTTAGGAATTGGGGAGAACAAGCAGCAAGGCTCACAAGTTCCTTGCATAGACTTGGTGGGGAAGAACGGAGCAGTCTACATGCTTTTGTTTATCCATGTTTTTACCATTTCCATACCTCACCTGTACAGACACCAGTCCTCATCTGTAGGGTGAACTGGAATTCTAGATATATATGAAGCATGACCTACAGATGTTGGATTTTACAAACCTCTGCATAACTTTTTACAGCCCTCTTCAAAAAGTAAAAAAGTCCTACCATCAGCATCCAAGTGCATAGAATTACTATTGTGCAAGACCATGTCACCTACCGCGGAGTAGGAGATAGCATCAAACTTCCTCCAGACCCTCCTGACACATTGCTAGACACCCCTGTGATTCTACGGCATGACCTCTTGTCCTAGGAGTTCTCACGGCTGACATACATCATATCCTCTCCTCCTGGATTTTATTGGAATAGTCAGAGCATGGCTCACAGATGTTTACGGCACGGTGGTTGGGGTCAGTGTCTACAGTCTGGGTACCCACTGACTCACCTGTTTTGTTGTTCTCTGCATTGTTGCTTAGGGAGAAGGATGGTTGTAAACTCTGAATACCTTAGTAACAATGTTTATAGACTGTTGTGTCCGCCCTGGCTCCCAGCGTACTCTCTAGAGGTGCAGCAGCACTCTCACATCCCGGAGGCCGTGTCCTACCGCATGGCAAAGAATGAAGATCTTGAGCAGTAATATTTTAATCCTTGTGTTCTCCATAAGTAGTTTTTATCAAGGTCAAAAAGGTAAAGTGTTTCATAGAAATAAACTCTGCCAGGACAAGGATATCTGCCAGGTAGATAGAATGAGGTCCACCCAGAACCGTTACATTGTTGGATGGGAGACGGCATAGACTGTGAGTAATCTGAATAAGTATGGGAGACGATGTGCTACCAAGACTCTGCATGACTGCACTGGATGGGTTCATTGGTCGGGAAGATCAAGAACCGCATGAAATTAAATGTTCTTGCATCCCTGATCTTAACAGTTAAAACAACTACATATACAACGTATATATACAGTTTTCTTCTGGTTCAGTGAAGCTGCATGTTAGGACAGGAGACTCGGCAAGGAACTGGCTCCGAGAGTGGAGGTGGAGACTGGGAGCATTCCTCCAGGTAAACGTGTTACACTGCTCTGTGCTTGAAGTGGTTGCAGAATCGGAACATTTCACTGTGTACCCACATAAGCCCTGACAAACAAAGCTTTTCCCCAACCGCAAACATCATCCTGGTCGCTTTGAGGAAAGAAGTAAACAGGACAAGAGAGGCGGAAAGAAGTTCACAAAGAGAGAAGGGACATATTAAAAATATATTCAGATGAGTGTTTTAACCCCGATCATAAAGCAATTATAAACCTTCAATAACTGTTGGCTGGATGATCATTTGTCCTTGTGTTTCCTCCTGTTGGTGGAGAGTTGGGAAGCCCCCATATACCTCATACTGCCAGCAGTAGGGCCAGATGAGTATAGTAGCCTCGAATCGGTTTTCATTTTGCTCCTCTGTCACCTGACCTCCTGGTTTTGACCCCTGATTCTTCTGGTTGTGATGTCTTCTCTTTGATTTCTATTCTGCAGCGGTCAGAACATGACTCGCCACCACATGCTGACCAGGAAGGACCAAGGGTAGATAATGGAGTCTGATGGCAACCCTTGGATCCTCAGTGCCCAGCCAAAAAGATCTTACAGCTTGTATAACCTTGTTCATGCAATATCCAATATTCCTAATCTTTGACAGTGTCATGTCTGGTGTTCACACGACATACAGTGTCGGTAAAATGATACATGTAGTACAGTGACAAAAAGGCAATAAGGTCACAGGTATGTTTTGTCTACGATTTAAGCTCTGCTGCATATACTTTGACAGCAGCTCATAGCAATATGCAGGTTACGGGTGAGTTCCTAAACCTTGGTGACGTGTCCCTGTGACACTAGAATGGAAACTGGAATAGATGTCTGCAACGCCTATGGTGTCAGAGTACATGAGGGCAAATCCTCTACTTAAAGGCCCTTTAAGAGACTTTATCAATAGCCTACCCTCAGGGTAAGCCATTAAAATCTTATTGGTGGGAACCAATGGGTTTGCCGTTTACACTGCTTCCACAATACACAGTGAATGCACGATCAACATCAAATGAACAATTTTTGATTGTTGCCTGCAATTACACAAAAAGATCATCATTTACATTCAAATGATTTTTCACACAATAATCGTCTCATGTAATAGGGCTCTAAGTCTAGCGCCATGTCCCATTTCAGCCAAAGGGGCACCAGGTGAGTAAAACCAATCTAGCATTTCCATCCATGGCTTTGAATTGTTTGACATATGGAAACCTGGCCTAATCATTTATCCTGATGACCCTATGATCTGTCCAGGTTTTTCAGGTGCCAAATTGCCCTCCGCAGCTCCTTAGAGGAGGAATGACACCTGCCATGAGACAGCTACAGAGCGTGCAGGAGAAGGAGTGTGTGAACTGCTGCTGAACCCAATGGGGTTATTACACTTATTAAGGACGTGGGACCTCAGGGACCCAGAAGTGCGGATCATGGGGAATCGGATAAATATAATTATCCTGAATAAAACCGTGGTGTTTGGATAAGCTACTGAGAGGAGTCTGAACGGGCTGAGGCCTGAAGGGGAAGTCCAGGGAGAAGACACTGCGAGGAACGCCAAGAAACAAGTGAAACGTGACATTGAGCCGGCGGTGAAGGATGAGGGCAGATTGTTTACATTACTAATTCATTCCTACATGATGCACTTCTGCCCGGGCTCTACCTAGATCCTGCATTCCCCGCAGTGTCATCAGCAAGGTGTTCCAGGCATTCCTGTTAACTCCTTCCACCGGCAGCAATTTGACTACCTAAAATAGCAGAACAACCAGCTGCCAGCGAGCGGATCACAAACACTGCCCAATCGTGTCAACAAGAAAGCTCATTGATAAACGCTGGCGCGGGAGAGCAACCAATACCGTAGAGTATCTTTGCCCTAACTTTGCACCACCTCTCCGTCCCTCCTCCCCATCCTTTTCATCATTAGGAATGCCCCTAGAACATTTTCTCCATGCTGAACAGTACACAGGTGCCTTAACGATCCAACCCATGTGCCATGCTTATACAGGTGATGAATAGTAGAAAATCTGCCTGGAGCATTCCTAATGGTGAAGAGTGTGCGGAGGAGGGACGGAGAGGTGGTGCAAAGTTAGGGCACAGATACTTTAAGCCACGGCCGTTTGACACAGGGCTGCAAGTTTAAAAGTTGTTTTTTAGGACAATAACTGCATCACCTGCCGAACGGACCCCAGGACAGATCTTGGATTAAAAGCAGCTGACGGTATAAGTAGTTTGGGGGGGGTCAGATTGTAGGTACAGAGTCGCTTTAACCTGCGGCAGCCTGGTGAATACTTTACCGGTCCACACTCCGGCTTGATTCTCGGGCTCCTGGCATCCGGATATCCCGCTCAGCCAATCAGTGGCTGCAATAGGACAGGGCAATGATTGGCTGAGCAGGACGTCAGGATGACGGGAGCCCCAAAAGGGACATCATGCGTGTAGGCTGATCGTTGCCTTTTGAAGAGGTTATCCAGTGAAAATCATTTCACAGGTATCAGAGCAGCAAATTCCCATAGAAAACTTCTCTTGCTCTGGACAGTTCCTGACATGGACAGAGGTGGCAGCAGAGAGCACTGTGTCCCGCAGGACATACAGCAGCTGATAAGTACTGGAAGACTGGAGATTTTTTTTTTTTTTAATAGAAGTTACAAATCTGTATAACTTTCTGAAACCAGTTGATTTGAAAGAAAAAGATTTTCGCTGGACAACCCCTTTAACTTTACCTACTACACCGGACGATAATTGTTTGTGGATAGGGCCTTTAATAGCACAGCACACCACGCTATAGAGTCCAGCTAAATAAAATGTAGTCACTTGCTGACTATGTTCGGGAGGGTAAAGTAAATGATCCTTCTGCAGTGGGCCATGGTATAGGTCCCTATTCCTTTCTGATAGGATGCTGACATATACCGGGATGCACTACAGTGAGGCAGAGTAAACCCCATTATAAGGGCTATTCATAAACCTATCATTGTCTACGTTATTGTGTATAAGCGATTCCTCCAATTTCCTCTAACACTTACGGTCCCCCCAGGTTCTCAGCGGGAATCTTGTATTTTTCTGTGTTATGTTTCCGTTCTATCCTTCCCTTCTTATATGAATAGGAGTCTAATAGGCTGCTGCTAATTCCTCCTCAAGTCACTGATACAACAGGTATACATAGGATTCAGAGTATTCTACTCTCTATATTGCCTTGTTCACGTTTTTGCACATTTCCGCCTCATCCAAGAAAGGAAAACTTGCTGGGTTCCTATGGCTTGCAGTAAGACATGCATGGACCCTTGTGTTTTTATCCAGGAGTAGGCGAGCAGGCATGTGCCACATCTCCCCCCTGTGCCGGCACCTTAGCTGGCTCCCACCTTATTACTTATATCATACTATATCATTTCATACTATATCATATTACTTATATTATACTATATCATATTATATATACTTATTACTTATATACTTATATCAGGAGTAGGCGAGCAGGTGTGTGTCACATCTCCCCCCTGTGTCGGCACCCTAGCTGGCTCCCACCTTATTACTGCATGTGTGTAATGTACACTACTTAGTTAGCACTACCTCTATACACATAGAAGGAGTAGCTATCAGCAGGTGTTTTCGGTGAGGTTGCGTACACCGTGTTTATACAATGAGCTCATAAAATTCCCACGTACCTGCAGATCATGTTTGGTTGGAAAGTGAACCATTCCATTCCTGTAAAGACAGAAAGAAAACACAATGTTATATACAAACAACCAAAAGGATATTCTGTCACCTGAAATAATAAGGAGTGATGTTACTGAACGTCAGCGGGGAGTGGGGGGACCTGAAGCAGACTGATCAGGATGAACAGTGCCGCTCACTTTCTGATTGGCAGGAGAGGTTTTCTACATATCTATATAATTTTCTGACACCAGTTGATTTGAAAGATCTTTTTTGGCTTGAGTACCCCTTTAACGAAACACTATACTCCCCTTTTCTCCTTTACTGTTATGGAAACCCTTCTGTCGTCCCCCACTGATCTCTGCATGTGTTATGTGACCACCGACACATCAGTCCATGAGGCCAAGTGTTCAAGGACCAGTGGGGGGGGGGTACTAGGAAGAATTTGTAATGGTGTCATGGGGCTAACCCTGTGGATGTTTATCGGATGTTAGGGCCCAATACTGTGGAGGAAGCGAGCACCACCGCCAATCTGTCAGATCCTCATCCCCTATTCCACGCGCGCGCGCGGGGGGGGGGGGAATGGTCTTGCGCTCTGCATGAAGCTTATATGACGCAATGGAGCGATAATTCGGCCAATCAATGGTTTAACGACTTTAAGGCAACAATTTTATTTTTATAAAGATCAGCGTTTAGACAAAAAAGATACATTATTTGAAAAAATCGTCATTGCGATCTTTTTAAGATCACTTAAAGGGGAAGTCTGGGCAAAATAATTTTAAGATATGTTATTGCCCAACAAAAGTTATGAAAATTACTAACAGACACTTATTATGGGAAATGCACCTATGGTGCATTTGCCTCACACTTACTACAGCATGGCGTATTCAGGTCTCTGTAAAGCTGGTGATGTCACGTCACATAAACTGCCGCCTCCTGCTACTCCAGTCTGTCCCACCGCTGCAGCAGGTGTTGGCAGTTTATGTGCAGGGAAAAGGCACTCTAGGTGCGTTTCCAATTATAAGTGTCTATTAGTAATTTTCATAACTTTTGTTGGGCAATAACATATCTTAAAATTATTTTGCCCGGACTTCCCCTTTAAGCTCATCTCACATATAGGATAAATATGTGAAAGACTGTTTACACTAAGCGATCTGAGAAGCGAATAACCTACGATGATTTGAGAACATGTTGAAAGACCAAGATGAACGATTTCTCGCTCATTGCTTGATCGTTTGCGGTGTTTACACGAGCAGATTATCGATCAAATGTGATCGTTATCGTGAAAATTCAAACGATAATCGTTCCATGTGAAAGGACCATTAGATTAGTTGGCAGGTGAAAGTATGTTTAGTTTACGGTGACCACTTCAAATCCCCTATGCACATATAGCTCAGCTGCCTGTAAATTTGAATGGGGAGAAGAGACAAAGCCACTTCCAGACTCCTCTATCCAGTAACATGGTGAAATCCAATATGTCTGATGTTCCCTCCCTGACATCTGCAGTTGGGGAGTTAGGAAGCTTCTACACAGATTAGATGGGGAGCTGGTCTCAGATACCACCTTACAGCCAGCACAGATTATTCATTCCCTTACACAAGGTTAAGAAAAAGTGGAGTGAAACCTTATAAAGAAAGACACAATGCCGTGTTTTAGGGTGGCCTGGCTTAGCAGATTCATTATCAATTATCCCATTGAAGAAACTTTAATGGTGTTTACACACAGATGTATCCGACAGATTTTTTAAGCCAAAGCCAAGAATGGATTTGAAAAGGAGAAATCTCAGTCTTTCCTTTACGACCTGTTTTCTGTTTATAGTCTGTTCCTGGCTTTGGCTTCAATGGTCCGTCAGCTCAATCTGTCTGTGTAAGATCACAATAAAATAACAGAATGGCACTCAGTGACTTGGAAAACGTTATTTCATTAAAAGCAAAAGTACGGGACGCTGACAAGTAATTGGGCTACCACACCGTCAAATGGCAATACAATTGCTCAACTGGTAGAGCCAAGATTTCCGAACCTTTAATTTCAATGAATCTAAGATAAGAGGAGACTCTTGTTACATGTGACAAGTGTGTTGTCCCTGCTGTGTGCATTGTTCTTCTACTGTGATGTCATTACTGCTGTGATGTCACTATGTGCTTCATGCTTCAACTCTGACAACGTATGTAAAGTATACTTATTCTGTGACATCATTGTAAGCGTTCTTGTTACTAGGACATCATTGTGCACATGGTTTCACTACTGTGACATCGCTGCATGTATAATCCCTATTCGGTGATGTCACTGTGCACATGGTTCCATAACTGTGTGTATAATCCCTATTCAGTGACATAACTGTGCACATGGTTCCATTACTGTGACATCACTGTGTGTATAATCCCTATTCGGTGACATAACTGTGCACATGGTTCCATTACTGTGACATCACTGTGTGTATAATCCCTATTCAGTGACATCACTGTACACATGGTTCCATTACTGTGACATCACTGTGTCTATAATCCCTATTCCTTAATGTCACTGTGTGCATAATTTCTATTCGATGATGTCACTGTGCACATGGTTCCATAACTGTGTGTATAATCCCTATTCAGCGATGTCACTGTGCACATGGTTCCATTACTGTGACATCACTGTGTCTATAATCCCTATTCAGTGACATCACTGTGCACATGGTTCCATTACTGTGACATCACTGTGTGTATAATCCCTATTCCGTGACATCACTGTGCACATGGCTTCATTACTGTGACATCACTGTGTGTATAATCCCTGATGTGGGTTATATGTTACGATCCTTGCACATAGTAGAAATCATTGGCGACAATTATTTTCAGTATTATGGCCATGACATATCCCCATTCTGTATATGCAGAACATTCTGCGTCTATGAAGTTACTCCGCAGCGGCCCCCATACCACCATGGTGCAGTCCGGACGCTCTCACAGTCACTCTGTATTGCACAGTCAGCCAAATATTGAAACACACATAGATTTTGCATTTCAAAGTCCCCCGGCTTTCATGCTTCCCCCTTTACACATTGACATTTCAGTGAGAAAGGGCTGGAGTGGAGGATGCTGGTAATAGAGGGAAGATATGACATCATATTCTGGCCTTCCCATTGGATGCCAGACGCCGGGGGGTGAGAATTATTTCTGCTAAAATGAGTCCTGGACAACTTTTTTTTTTCCAGCTCCTTGGGGGTAACATGGTCACCATGGCGACTAATTCATAGGCCGGCAAGCCGCAGACATGGGAAAATGGACAGTGTTGGGGGCAGTGGAGTAAACACTGCAAGTAGTTCCTTTAACCCCTTGTTAGTTTTTAAGAACAAAAACTTTTTTTTTTTTTTTAATTGTACATTCCAAGCCGAAGACGTGAGCTGGACTGGGTGAAGTCACAAGGCCCTGGGCCTAGTAGGTAAGACATGGCGGCAGTCATCTGCCACTTATTTTCATAGCCTCTTTGGTGTCGCCTAATTGGGCTTAGCCATTATAGAAAAGGATAATCCGGCACAGAACGTACATGCGATTAGAGGGGTGTGCAGAGGAGGCAGGGGGTAGACATAGGAGGGGGATGCATGCTGACGGGATAAGAGCAAGCTTTACACTCTCACAGTGTCATACATCACCTGTCTATTCCATCCATAGCTTGCTACAGGTTGCTCTATCCCTCGAAATTTAAAGTGAACCCGTCCTACTGTCTATAGTGCCAATTAACCTGTTTAAGGGGCTGAATGGGTTAATGTAGGTTTAAAGCGGATAAAGGTCCTTGGATCTGGTGTGTCTCGGGCCTCTTGAATTCTAAAGCATCCCATTGTTGCATAATCCGACAGTAATTAATTTTCTCCTGAATTAATTACAAGATTCCCAAGGAATGCAGAAATGAGGGGGAGGGGGGGGATACATTTCAGTTGCGCTCATTTCACACCATAGCATACACGGTGCTACCATGAGCATGGCCGGCCGGCATTGTATACGCCGTCTCCCCACAAACATTAATTGTAGTGGCAAAAAGGATGAAAAGTTTTTACTAAGTGATTTCATTTGATGGATACGGTCATTAATCGGATTGTGGAGGTAATCTCATTGTGACGGGGAGGCATTGTTTGCAGTCTATCTGGAGAATGAGTAATCAGACGGTGCAGGGCGACCGCGGGGAGGAAAAAAAAATGAATATTCATCTTTACTCAGAACTTCACGTAAGATAAAATCCCAGCAGGAGTCAATGTTTTGTAAGCTCGGGATTAAGGATTAGAAATCTAATTCCTGCTCCAATTTTGAATATACAGGGTGGACTCCGCATTAACACTATGAGAATACGGACAGGGCCCAGCTGTACGTTCGGATCATCAGACCCTTGGTCGGCTAGGACTAGTGGCCAATATATGGATGCAATAATACATCCATATTATACTGGTGCCATCCCAGCCTAAAATGTGTCAGTCCAACTACTGCAAAACTACAACTTCCAACCTACGTACACCTTCCCTCCTACTGGTGTTTCTTTCACTTCTTTCATCTCTGCTCACATATCATCTTACAAAGCCAGAGCATCAGTAATCCCTTCTCCATCACATTTCATCTAGTGTACTGTATAAGTCATTAGCCCAGCATGCCACATAGTGCTAGTAAGAGTGTTCTGGACAATGTGAAGACATAGCAGAAAGGAGAATGTGAATGTGCTGTGACCGGCCAGAGAGGTAAGGTGAAGGAAGTCCTGTGAGAGTACTGGAAAAAGCCCAGCTCCTTTCCCACCCCCTGAAGTGAGAGAATAAGATATAGCTTTGCACCATGGAGGGAGGGGCATCTCAAGTGCTCAATAACAGCAGTAATTAAATAAAACTCTGAAGGGGTAATCTAACAAACACATTTTAAAAAAATCTTTTGAAAAAGAAGGTACTTTTTTTTTTTTTTTTTTTTTAAGGTCCCACAATGTCCAAAGAAATACTATTGCTGTGGCCTGGGATGCTGGAACTGATTATGGGCCTGCTGGTGGGCACTGATGTTTAGGAGGCTACTTGTCACGTTGGCCAGGAGCGGTAACACTCACCGTTGGACACGCAGCAATTGGACCTTGGTTAGAACTAAGGTGAGGTGCAAGGTGTAGGTGCAAAACATTGTTCAGATAGTTAGTGCAAAAATAATCAATACAATACTCCAACAGGTAGATAGGTGAGTTGATAGAACAGTAAGAGGTGATAGGGACAGGATAGGAGGGCCCTTGCCTCATGTACTAAGTACTCTGCCGGGATGTGGTGAAGAAGTGTTCTGAAGAAATCCACATACCCACGTATGGATCGGTCTAGTTATCTCACTTAACCTTCTGCCCCACTGTGTCAGGTTTCCGTCTTACTGGGGTAGTACGAGTCCCAGGTCTCTGCTCTGGGTGGAGCTGGCTTGTAGTGTCCTTCCTACAAAGCTGAGCACCTTGTCAGTAGAAAGCGGCTTGCTGAGTTCTACTGCAGGTCCAGTCTTGAGTTATCTGTCCCTTTTCTCTAAGGCTATATTCACACGTCCATTGTTCTGTCCGCATTTGCAACTGTGGCCCGCACTAGGAATGTGCATCCACTTTACACTTCATTACCCTAGCGATCCGTGCCGCAAAAAAAGGTACACGTGACAACATGTCCATTCACATACATAATTGTGAACAGGGCCATTGAATAACATTGGTTTTATGGTCTGTCTGAAATTGCGTTCCCGCAATTGTGGACAGAACAACGGATGTGTGAATATAGCCTGAAAAAGTGCTCCATGAAGCACGGAGCTCTACGGATGCACATTCGTAGTGCGGGCTGCACTATGGGTGTGTGAATATAGCCTAAGGTGGTCGAACTGTCCTGTTTTAGCTGTAATGTCTGCTCTCTTCTCTCTCTGGAACCAGACTGACTCCCTACAGGAAGTGCAGACTAAAGGCCCTATTACACCAAAAGATGTCTGACAGATTATCTGACAAATTATCTGACAGCCAAAGCCAGGAGTGGACTATAAACAGACAACAGGTCGTAAAGATAAGACTGAGACTTTAGGGTCTTAAAGAGAGCATGTGTGTAGCTAGACCTAGTATTATCTGCAGCTGTGCTGTGAGTGTGACATCTAGTGGTTGGAGTAAGGAACAGCAGCCACCTGTCCTAACCAGTGACACTAGAGTGATACAGTTTTACCAATGTATAAGAAGAAAAAAACCACGTAGTGGGACACTATACTATGGAATTTCATTGGATGTTAGACCTGACCCCTATCTCCACCAACATTAGCTGTCATGCCCCAATACACTTAATACTGACTAACCCTTTACTGCCATAGGGCTCCCGGGATGATGTTATTACCCCATTTTATTACTATAAATTCCTTAAATACACTGGCTAATTGCTTGTTTTTATTCGCGTGGATAGAGGATGAGTGTCTGATCTTTGGAGGTGCAGCCCCTGGGCCCCCCACTGATCATGACCAAATGACAATATGAGGTTCCAGTGGATGGAGTGGCGCTGCTGCCCAACTCAACAGGTCAGAGACCCACATTCTTATGATCATGGGTGGGCCCACCGGTCGTATGTAGAAGTGCCTACATGATTGGCCCAGGGTGGCATAGAACTCAGGTGCCCAATGCAGAATGGCAGCTATGTGAAACACCCTGCCAAAATACAGAGTACAAAACCTTAGCTCGAAATCTCAGCTATGAAAAGAATGGCGGTTCAGGACGGTAACCTACTTCATTCTAATAGTGATATTATAGTAATTCTATAGCCGGTTTGTATCCAGTCTCGTAGGGGCTATGGGTTCGGAGAACATGCCATAGAATACTGTGTTAATATGAGATGAAATGTTTGGCGCTGCGGGGGCCCAGCGATAATTATGCCCTGACTCATTATCCCCCAAGTGAACACTTTGCGCAGTGTATAATTACACCGGATAAACAAACAGGGAGAGACACAGGGAACACATTCCTCCCAGGCCCCTGAGCCAGAGGGCTCCGAGTCTGCGGATGAGAGATACGTGGAAACAGGCCGATGATTGAGACGCGGAAACTAGGGGCTGATAAGGATTGTGGAACTGCCTCCGGTGCCTGGGCATGGTGCCACCACTCAGGTGTGTGTGAAAGGCTCTCCAATAGACTTCTATATACTTTATGTCTTCGAGCTGCTAAACACAACGGCTATAGAAGAAAGCCAATAAGCAGTAAAATAAAAGGGGTACTAAGAGGTGAATATTCATCCAAATGGTAAAAAGGATATAAATGATGACAAACGAGGGCTTTTGTGAATGACCTGAAATGGCTCACCATAATACTCGGAGCAATAGTCGTAAGTTATCGATCCTTATTACGATTGTATACTCTATACGCCTTCTGATCCCAACAAACAGATGAGCGATATGTCCAAACACCAAATGATTAAAGGGGTTACCCAGCGCTACAAAAACATGGCCACTTTCCCCCTACTGTTGTCTCCAGTTTGGGTGGGGTTTTGAAGTTCCATTGAAGTAAATGGAGCTCAATTACAAACTGCACCTGAACTGGAGACAACAGTAGGGGGAAAAGTGGCCATGTTTTTGTAGCGCTGGATAACCCCTTTAACAATGATTTTATGGTCAGCTCAAACGACTTCTCATTCGTCGTTGGATCGTTGACTGCATAAACACGGAAAGATTATCGCTTCCATTCAAATAATAAAATTTTTCACATGATAATCGTCCCATGTAAAGGGAAGGTGTCACCAAAATTTTCTGTTACTCAATAGCATGAGATATTAAAACTTGTTCTTTTATTCTAATCTGTTTTTATTTTCTGACTGAATTTTTTTTTACTTCGCTTTGTGTACATTGTTATGGGGGCGGCCATCTTGCTTAGGCTGTTTTTTTTAGTGACATGCTTTACAGCAAGACTAATAGACATAGACGACAATAGACAGACTCTGTCCCCTTGAGATGAATGTGAGACATTACTGAGCGCGCTCTGTGACCTGTGAAGAGGTCATTCCACAGGGAGCTGCTATTGTCTCCTCTATCTACTGGAGTCACATGACGCTGCAACGCTGTACAGATCACTTTACTGCAGCCTCCCTTCTACTCACCACAGACACAACAGGAAGTCTCAGCTTAGTTTTAGCCCCAGTGGTGAGAATGAAAACTGCAAGATCTCAGGATTATTTTATAATATAGATAGAAAAATTTAAAATTAGAAAAAATGTCACCAAAATTCTTAAAAAATATGTTTAACATAAAAACATTATTTAAACAAGCTCAACAAACTCAGTTATTTTCTGATGAAACATTCCCTTTAAGGGCCACTTTAGAAGGATGAAATCGCTGCTTACGGTGATTTCATCCATCAACCTAAGGTATATGGGGCTCTCCCAAAGTCACAGACAGATGATGTCGGCGGCAGGAGTTGGGCATGATGGCCTGACCCCTTTGTTCCAGGAGACATAAGCTGCAGCAAGACCTCTCTTGCTGCGGTTTACCCCTCCCCTGAAAAACTCAGGAACGCTTGGGCTGTGCTGAATGTTCCAGTCTATGAGGTGGACAAGCAGCTGGTTTGAGAGATAAAAATTGAAAGTATATGGTGACCATTAGACATATACTCAGGTTTCTCTTGGTCATAGAACCTCATACCACTGCATGATTGTTTGTTTTGTTGCTTTTTTTGTTTTTTATTGCTGAAAAAAAAAAAACATTAACTCTTTTGCTGCTAAGGAACGCTAAGATAAATCCTGGTAGAGAAGCTTTAATCCATCCCAAAAGTTTATTTGGAGAGGTACTGTGTGTAATGTTCAGCTTAGGGCAGAGACTTAGCCACAAACATGAATTACTGCACTTTTTTTTTATTGGAAAAGTTACACCGTGATGCAAGATTGCATGAAGGTGTCTGTGTGTAGAAAGTGCCGAGTGGCATTTAGCACAGTATAATTCAGTTTTTACTTGTAAGTGTCAAAAAGTGTGAAAACTGTCCAAGCTACAAATGATGTCCAAGAACGTCTGTCAGTAAAAAGGGTAAAGGGATTTTCCAGGTTTTCAGAGGTTGTTCAGAGTATAGGCCTTCAAACTCATCACTTGGGATTTGACACTCGGCACTCCCACCGCAGAAGAGTGTAGTATATAAGTAGTGTCCACTAGACCGTTACAAAGGGAATATTGTACGCCCCAATATGTGACCATGTTTAACACTGTGCCCTTAAAGGAAATATATCATCAGAAAATTACTTATTGTATAAATAATGTTTTTAATGTTAAAAACATAAGAATTTTTAGTGACTTTTTTCAAATTTCCAATTTTTCTATCTATATTATATAATAATCCTGATATCTTGCAGTTCTCATTCTCACCACTGGGGCTAAAACTAAGCTGAGACTTCCTGTTGTGTCTGTGGTGATAAGGAGGAGCTGCTGTAAAGTGATCTGTACAGCATTACAGCGTCATGTGACACTAGTAGATAGAGGAGACAATAGCAGCTCCCTGTGGGATGACCTCTTTGCAGGTCACAAAGCGCTAAGTAATGTCTCACATTCATCTTAAGGAGACACAGTCTGTCTACTGTCGTCTATGTCCATGAGTCTTGCTGTAAAACATGTCACTAAATGCTGTTAAGAACAGCCCAGGCAATATGGCCGCCCCCATAACAATGTATAAAAAGTGAAATTAAAAAAAAATTACAGTAAAAAAAATAGAAACAGATTATAATAAAAGAACATGTTTTTGTATGTGACTCTAACCAGTAAAAGAAAATTTAGGTGACACTTCCCTTTAAATTGTATAGAAAAAGCAATGGTTGAGAATAGGTTTCCCATTCACTAAAACTGTTGTGGAGAGGTGGAGCTTGTCTGTCCGTTCTTCTGGGAGGAAGTTAAAGGGGTGCTCCAGCGTGGGGACCAGGGAGGAGGTGGCTGAAATAAAAGACGTCCACTTACCTTCTCATTTCCAGCGGCGGGTCCCGCATCACGGCGCTCCGGTGCCCGGCCGCTTCCTGGTGTCTGACGCCGCCCGAGACGCTACGTCTCAGGGCCGCTCAGCCACTCAGTGAAGGAGACGGGATCCGTTTGAAGTCCGCTCGGATCCCGCCTACTTCACTGAGTGGCTGAGCGGCCCTGAGACGTAGCGTCTCGGGCGGCGTCAGACACCAGGAAGCGGCCAGGAACCGGGCACCGGAGCGCCGTGATGCGGGACCTGCCGCTGGAACCGGGGAGGTAAGTGGACGTCTTTTATTTCAGCCACCTCCTCCCTGGTCCCCCCAAAAAAGTGCCCCCACACTGGATAACCCCTTTAATGTAGTAAGGTGGTGAGGAGTCTGTGAAGGCAGACTGGAGAAGCCTGTCAGGGTGCAGAACAAGGACCTCACAGTCTTGGACTAAGCTAAAGCCATAAGCATCTGCATCTCACAGCTGGGAATTGCACTGAAATACACCTGATTGGAGGAACTACAAGCCAAGCAATTGTCGTCCTGCATTTGAGAATCCTTACTACTAAATTTACTAAGAAATATACAACCAGATGCAGCCTTAGCATCTGTATAAAGGGGTACTCCACGTGGGAGGGCTTTTTTCACTATGGCTGGGGAGGGGGTGGATGAAAGCAACAACGTCCACTTACCTCCCCGATTCCAAAACTGGGTCCTGCATCGCTCTGCTCCGGTCGCTTCCTGGTCTATGTAGCATCTTGAGACATGACGTATCAAGCCCCCTCAGTCATTCAGCATCAGAAGTGGGACCCCCCTACAGCTGCTGACTGGCTGAGCAAGTTTAAAACATTACATCTCAAGCTGCTACACAGACCAGGAAGCAACCAGAGACCGGAGCAGAGCAATGCAGGACCCAGTTCTGGGGTCGGGGAGGTAAGTGGACATTGTTGCTTTCATCCACCCCATCTCTGGCCATATGACTTCCAGCTAAGAATGGGGCGGATGCTGATATGCCGATATAGTGCATGGGGTGCTGAGGATGAAGGTCATTTTCTTACCTTGATCCTTGGAACCATTTTCGGGAACTTTGTAGTTTATTAGATATGTAATTGAGGCGGACTACAACCCTCAGTGCAGCGGTTGGCATCCCGATTAGGCCATCACTTCTAATACAGTGGGGTGGCGATTTGGGATTGCACCAGCGCACTGGTCTGATGCATAGCTGAAAACTTTGGATAATACCCCACAGATAACTTTTCCTTTGCTATAAAATCCACTGCTGTACCTGAATGGTCTAGATGACATATAGTCACAAATTATCCGACAAGGCCAAAGAATGGTTTGTAGTGTGGGACAATGGAGCCTTGTGGACCCTGGGAGGGTGTGGACACCTTCGGAGCACTGTAGTTCACACTGTTTCATCAGAATAATAACACAAAATTAAGAAGAAAGGGGAAAAAAGGATATTGGGTAGACCAGGATGTAACCTGCAGGGATAGGAAGCGCACAGCCTGACCCCAAGCAGACGTGTAATCCTATATTGTGGCCACCTATGATGCTCAGCAGTTTTTGGCAGACACAGAATCAGTCGTCTGTTCAGGCCGACTTGGTTCCTTGCAGAACACCTGACGTTATGTGCCCTCTCCTGTACAAGACGCCGCTGACCGGCTCCTCACACCGGCCCGGCTATGCTAACAAAGGGTCAGATTCCTATGCAGGACTCTCATACCTCAAATACAGGAACAGCAAACAATATGCAGGGGTTCTCCTTACAGGCAGCCAATAATGGAGAAATAGCGGGAGTAATAAATCATTTGCCTAATATAAGGGATCTATAGGTGTCACCCTTAAAGTGTCACTGTCGTTTACAAAATCAATAGTACAGGCGATTTTAAGAAATTTTCTAATTGGGTTTATTAGCTGATAAATGCATTTTTATCATGAAAAAGCAGTTTGAAGTTCCCCCCCCGTCTTCATTGTTTTCTATGGAGAGGGGAGGGGGTGGAGGGAGATGAGGCACAAAAACAGGACAACAAAGAGTTTATTTACAGCTACATCACCGGGCTCTCTCTTCTGAAGTTAGCACTGACCTCTCTGACCTCTGAATACCGGCTTTCACACAGGTCCCGCTGTGTAATCCTTTGTTCTCTGCTGGTGACTACTCTCCCTCCTCCCCCTCCTCCCCCCTCCCCTCTCCATGGGTTACACAGGGCTGACTGATCTAAAAGAGTCGAGATTTCTTGATAATGAGCAGTGGATGAGAGGGGGGGGGGGCTGGGGAAAGTCTTTTTACATGCAGATAATGGCAGATTTGCCTAATAAACCAAATTACAAAGTTTCTTAAAATCGCCTGGACTATTGATTTCTGCAAAAAAAAAAAAAAAAAAAAGAAGAAAAGAACACGGAGACACTTTAATGCACAAACATAAAAACCAAGGATGTCGGAAGTTTAATACTGTTGGTACAATATGAATACTGAAGTCCACATGGTAAGTTTTTGGGAACCATTCTCTAGGAAGAGGATGCTCGAATAAGACAACCCATTATCACTCATCCATAATTTCTGTTAAATTAGGGGTTGTTCATAAAAAAAATAAAAAAATAAAAATCAGATCAACTGGTGCCAGAAAGTGCCAGAGATTTGTAATTTACTTCTATTAAGTACTGGAAGACTGGACATTTTTTATCAGCTGCTGTATGTCCTGCAGAAAGTGGTGTATTCTTTCCAGTCTGACACAGTGCTCTCTGCTGCCACCTCTGTCCGTGTCAGGAACTGTCCAGAACAGTAGTAAATCCCCATAGAAAACCTCTCCTGCTCTCCAGACTGGAAAGAACACACCAGTTCCTGCAAGACATACAGCAGCTGATAAGTACTGGAAGACTGGATATTTTTTTTTTAAAGGGGTTATCCAGCACTACAAAAACATGGCCACTTTCTTCCAGAGAGGCCAGATTCGGCTGATTATTGTTCTGTGTAATAAAGACAACGATCAGCCGATTATCGTTGTCATCGGCTGATCATTGATATAGGTTCTAACCTATAATCATCAGGCGCCAACCGCACATCGCTACGTGTAATAGCGCTGCGCGGCCGGCGACTGACGATATACATTACCTATTTAGGCTGCAGGGCTCCTCTTGCACTCTGCTTCTCCTCGGGTCCGTGCGCTCCAGCTTTAGAGTGGCCTGTGTCAGCTGACAGGCCGCTCAGCCAATCACTGGCTGGGACTGCTGCGGCCAGTGATTGGTTGAGCGGCCTGTCAGCTGACACTGGCCACTCTAAAGCTGGAGCGCGTGGACCCAGGGAGAAGCACAGAGGAAGAGGAGCCCTGCAGCATGGATAGGGAATGTATGCAATTTAAACAAGGGCTGCAAGGACATCGGTAACGATGTCCCTGCAGCCCTTGTTAATCAATTATCGGGCCGTGTATTATGGTGCGTTTACACAGAGATTTATCTGTCAGATCTTTAAAGCCAAAGCCCGGAACAGACTATAAACAGAAACAGGTAATGAAGGAAAGCCTGAGATTTCTCCTCTTTTCAAATCCATTCCTGTCTTTGGCTTTAAAAATCTGTCAGATAAATCTGTCTGTGTAAACGCACCCTTAGGCCCAGTAAACGAGCGCCAATCTAGCAGATTGTTTACATTTATTATCGGGCCCTCATCGGCCCGTCTAATAGTACCCTATGTAAAAGTCAGCTAGCAGAGCTGCAAGTCTCCAGCTGATGTGAACGTGACCCGGGAGCGGTGCATCGGAGACATGAGGACTGGTGAGTTCAGGTCTTTATTATTTTCCTGCCTGCAGTTTTTGCCATGCCATGGGACTTCTCCTTTAATGGGAGTGTGTGCATGTGGCCTTTGTTCTAGTTCTAGGCTGCCGATCCTCACGTGGCATAACGTTGTGCTCTTATACTATTCTGTGCTTACAGTTTCGGCCACTGTCAGTGACACGGAGAAGCAGGTGAACCCGCTCTACCTTAACGTGTAATGTCTCACTTTTCACAGCAAGCCTAAAAAGAAAGAATCAGATCATTGTTTCCACTAAGGCCAATCTGAAAACCTATCCCGGGCAGAAGGGGCAGCTCCGAGCGATTGTTATCTAAAGCCTCATTGGTATCTGTTCCTGCTCTCCTGCTCGACATGTTACAGTTCTGCCTCCAACCTACTTATTAGATACAGGAGATATTGTATATGAGCCATAATAGTCACAAGAGAGACTAACTCCAAAAAACAAGTCGCTCGCTGCCTCGTAGTTTTTTCCGGCCATTTAAACAAAACCAGACTTAAGTGTAACACAATACAATTCAATGCATTAACCTTTCTGCTACCAGAGGCCCCGACCACGGCTCACACCAGCAAGGGAAAAAGCCCTGGAACACAGCTAGGTCAGAAAGCAATGTGCCGATCTTGGACAACGCTCAATGGAAATAAAAAATAACAGCGGCTCGATGGCTGACATTACAGCCCAATTTATTCCCCCCGATCTTAAACATTAAGCGCTGAGCACTCCAGCCTCCCTACTGATGTATGTCTCAGGTATAAGCCTAATGCACGCTGCACTAAAAGGGGTGCTAGATAGGGGAACCAATTGTATTCCCATGGGATTTCCAGTGAATGGGACAACTGCTTAATCCTTGAGTCACCACTAGAGCGATGAAAGGAAAAGTGCAGGTAAACATGGAAAAAACTATGTGGTGGTTGCATGAGCAAAGAATGGCTCCTTTAAACAGCCGATCAGGGGATCCTGGGAGTAAGAAGCCTGCCGATCAATCATTAAAGGGGTATTCCACTCAAACATAACATTTGATATGTCACTGCCCATGGTGAGACTAACAATTTCTTCCATACTGGTTATTATCAATTCAGTCTCCTTCCCACAGTTCTCAGCTGCTGCTTTCTGCTAAAGACACAAAAATCTGTGTGTGAGCTTTTCTCTCTGTCTCCCCCTCCTCCCCCCCCCCCCTTCTGATACAGTTGTAAAAAAAAAGTGAGTTCATCAGCAACTTGCCCTCAGAATAATCCTTCCAGCATGTTGCAGATAAAGCCAGTCAGGTACTTGTTTACATCAACTGTCTCTCCTGGAGGTGATGTATTATTTCCAGTCTGACACAGTCCATGTCAGGAACTGTCCAGAGCAGTAGAAAACCCCCATAGAAAATTTCTCCAGCTTTCCAGACTGGAGAGAATACACCACTTCCTTTAGTACTGAAAGACTGGAATTTTTATAATAGAAGTAAATTACAAATCTCTGGCACAAGTTGATTTAAAAGATTTTATTTTTGCTGAACTACCCCTTTAAGGCCAAACCACACACCAGGGTGAATCTGCAAATGACTGTTTAGTCGAACTGATCTGTTCAGGCATGATGGGATTTGAAGTTTTGCAACAACTGGAGGGTCGAAGGTTCCCCAGCCCTGGGTTAGTGTGTCTGTCTGAGCACTAGGGTTACAGGTTAGGGTGTCTGGGTAGTACCTGATCATTTGGCATTTGATTATGAGTGGCTGAAGAAGTTGGATGCAGCCCTAGGGGTACCTGGAAATCATGCTGTATCCATGTTTTTTCCTGACTCCCTAGGGCAGCATCCACCGGTAATCAAATGCTGAATGATCAGGTTCGAGCATGCTTTATTTGCACTCATCTCTAGTAGTAACCCTAATACTAAGAATCACTAAGAACTGGGGTTAGGGTTGGCACTGATTTTGTGTTAGGAAATCTGCAGTCAATCACGTTGACCCATGAGTGTCTCCCCTCTCTTGATCCCATAACGTCACTGCGTGTCTCTTAGCCGCCCATACATTCTAGGAGGGACCCATTCTATACCTCCATTTTATGTAAAGTTACAAACACAGAAATAAAATGTGGCGGTATGACCAATTTAAGTCTTAAAGTGTCACTGTCGTTTTTTTTTGTTTTTTTTTACAGGCGATTGTAAGAAACTTTGTAATTGGGTTTATTAGCTGAAAAATGCATTTTTATCATGAAAAAGCAGTTTGAAGCTCCCCCCCCCTGTCTTCATGGTTCTCTATGGAGAGGGGAGGGGGTGGAGGGAGATGAGGCACCAAAACAGGACAACAAAGAGTTAATTTACAGCTACCGGCTATCTCCTCTGACAGTCAGCACTGACCTCTCTGACCTCTGAATACCGGCATTCATACCCGACTGATGCAAAGGAGTCGAGATTTCCTGATAATGAGCAGTGAATGAGAGAGGGTGGGGGCCTGGGGAAAGTCTTTTTGACTTCAGATAATGGCATATAAACCCAATTACAAAGTTTCTTAAAAATCGCCTGTACTATTAATTTCTGCAAAAAAAAAACAACACTGACACTTTAAGCTACAAACATGTTTAAAAAATGTGATCCAAAGAGCTTGCACTCTACTGAGATGACCTCCAGCCATTTGCACATCTGTGTTGTCCTCCATGTTTAGTTTGACATGAGTCTGTGGAGATCCATAAAACAAGCATGCACCAGGCACATCCCGAGCCAGCGTTACATGGTGACACTGCAAATAAACACAATGTGGGCAGCCAGGCAGGAACCAATGTTGTTCTGTTACAGATTGTCCCATTTCCCTCCACTGATCTCAACTGCCTGACAACTTATTTTGCAGGACAAATGTGGTCTGTTTGTTCATTAAGCCCATAACAGCATGAGTCTCTCATGTCATGGAAATGGCTCAGAGGGAGCTGGAAGAGAAGCCAGAGACAGATGTTAGAGATAAAGGAGGAAGGAGAGGAGTGAAGATCCCCCCCCTCGTGGGCCCAGGACTCAGCGCGGTGACATAACCCCATAAACGCCAATGCTCGGAGCCTGTAAATTCCATCACATGGTAGAAACGTCTATTGCTGGTAATGGGAGCATTTACAAACTCCACAGGTAGTACAAGATATTCAGTATCCGGGGCATTAAAGGTGTACTCCGCTATTAGAAAACTGTTCCTAATTGAAACTATTACCCCAAGTTATATAACTTACCGATACAGAGTTATCACTAATAGTACTGGCATCAGTGTGCTTTTGCTTGGTTTACAGGAAATTGTGTAGTTCTTTCATATTTCAATGTATTATTGTCTCCATATTTATCCTTATTTATAAGCTGACAGCATGCTGCTTCGTGCTGAATAATGCCACAGGTAGAGGAGCAGCCAGGGAATGATACAGCAGCTTTGAGAAAATTACGGTACTCTTACACGGAGCGATAAGTCGCCCGATCGCACGATTAATGATTTTGAATGAACAATGTTTTTTTTATAACGATCAGTTTAGACGGAACGATACATCGTACGGAAAAATCGTTATGCGATCGTTTAAGCCTATCTCACACATAGGTGAAATCGTTGAATGACTGTTTACACTGAACGATCTGCGAAGTTTTTGCGAACGATCAACGATGATTTGAGAACATGTTGAAAGATCAAAATGAATGATTTCTCGCTCGTCGCTTGATCGTTCGCTGCGCTTACACGTACGATTATCGTTCGAATTTGATCGTTATCGTGCAAATTCGAATGATAAATCGTTCCGTGTAAAACCACCATTAGGCTATAGTCACACATTCAGTAGTTTTTTTTCATATATGATGTCCGCCATGTTTGTCCACAATCCGCAAAAATGTCATCCATAGGCTATGTTTGGCAACGGTTATTGTTTGGCAGTCAAAAACAATTTTCATTAATTTCAAGGTACAACGGCCACAGATAATTGACAGGTCTATTATTTCCGCAGCCGTAGCGCACAATTGGCGTTGTTCAATATACTGTGTGAACAACGGAGTTCAATGCAACACATTTTTCTATGACAACGGTCATTATTTTAAATGAAAACAACGGCCGTTCTTTTCATAAAAAGTATGTTGTGTGAACATAGCCTTAATCCATATTTTTCACAAATCAGCACAAAAAGGGGAAGGTAATACAGTGCTGCCTTGGTTTAAGAGTAACTTAGTTTAAGAGTAACTTGGTTTAAGAGCTCACAGTTTTTCAAAATTGTGACTTGGTGTAAGAGCATTGCTTTGGTGTAAGAGCTCCCTGTACTGGGTGGGAGGGGGAGTGGGGGAGGGGCATGGTCTGCATAGCGGGGTCTACAGCTCTGTACTCTGACCCAGGAAGTCTCCCTCACCTTCCAAATTATAGCAGATCCACTTCAGGCTGGGGCTTGCATCAGGGGACAGGACTGTGGAGGTAATCTCTTCATAGCTGTAACTTCTCTATATACTTCGCTATACTGTGCCCACATCTGCCCTGCTCATTCCTTCATGCTCCCTGCAGTCTCTGTCAGCCCTTGTGTTTTCCCTCCTCTCCATTCCTGCTATAATGTGCCTGCACTCACACTCAGCTATACACACTGCTGCTATATTGTGCCTGCACTAATGGTGGTTTTACACAGAGCGATAATTCGCCCGATCGCATGATTAACGATTTTGAACGAACAATGTTTTTATAACGATCAGCGTTTAGACGGAACAATACATCGTACAGAAAAATCGTTATGCGATTGTTTTGCAATCGCTTAAGCCATCTCACACATAGGTAAAATCGTTAAAAGAGTGTTTACACGGAACGATCTGTGAATTTTTTGCGAACGATCAACGACGATTTGAGAACTTGTTGAAAGATCAAAATGAAGTTCGATCATTATCGTGCAAATTCGAACGATAAATCGTTCCGTGTAAAACCACCATTACACTCAGCTATACACACTGCTGTAAAAAAAAAAAAAAAAAAAAAAAGTTTGTCACTGTCCTCCTGCATAGCTCTGTGATTCTCACTTCCTGATTGGTCCATGCTGAACACACACCCTTCCCCGTTGCTGTCATGTGACCACACAGACCTCTGACAGCAGCCCTGCTTCTCTATTCTAGCCTGTTGTACTACACTACTGCATCCTGTATCTACAAAATGCTGCTGCAGTGTTATCAGGGTTATGCAGTTACTATACATCATACACCACATGCTGATTGCTATACTGTACAGTAACTTATATATCACATATCCAGCTGCTGTGTTATCAGGGTTATACAGTTACTATACATTATATACCACATGCTGATTGCTCTACTGTACAGTAACTTATATATCACATATCCAGCTGCTGTGTTATCAGGGTTATACAGTTACTATACATTATGCACCACATGCTGCTATACTGTACAGTAACTTATATATCACATATCCTGCTGCTGTGTTATCAAGGTTATACAGTTACTATACATTATACTCCACATGCTGCTATACTGTAAAGTAACTTATATATCACATATCCAGCTGCTGCTGTGTTATCAGGGTTATATAGTTACTATACATTATACACCACATGCTGATTGCTATACTGTACAGTAACTTATATATCACATATCCAGCTGCTGCTGTGTTATCAGCATTATACAGTTACTATACATTATACTCTGCATGCTGATTGCTATACTCTACAGAAACTTATAATATCACAGATTCAGCTGTTTATAAATGTTTCATTTGTTTTACATGTTTTTCAGAATAAAAAATAATTACTTTTAAAGGTGTGGAACCAATTGTCTGCATATCAATGATTTCTTATGGGAAAATTTGCTTTGCTTTAAGAGTGGATTTGGATTACAAGCGCCGTCCCGGAAAAAAATATGCTCGTTATCCAAGGCACCGCTGTAGTTAATTAAGTGGAAATGGCTTGAAATGATTACTCATCAATATTTTTTACGGAAGCTTCAACTGTAAAAATTGCAGATCAGCAAAAATTACGGACGCTTCCATAGACTTCTATGGGACAGTCTATGCGGCAATTATGGCCCGTACTAGAGGTTGTCAGTAATTTTTGCAGATTGTAGATCTGTGCAACTATGTGGACAGTGTGAACAGCCCTGCTGAAATCAATGGGACCCTAAATTTGTCTGTAATTGCGGATCCTCAATTACAGACACAACTTCGGAATGTGTGACTGTAGCTTTATGGCCCTATTACACTGATAATCTGCGGAATCAAGCCGATAATAAAGACAACGATCAGCCAATGAAATCAATCATCAACTGATCGTTCAATCCTGTCTAAGGATCATCAGCCACTGGGCGCGCATCCTACGTGTAATAGTGATGCACGGCCGACAGCTGATGAACGTGTAAAAAATATAATAAAGTTTAAAGTGACTGTACCACCAGGCCCAGGCTGAAGCACTGGAGGCGGACTGACCCACCCCCAGTGGGAAGAAACCCCAGCCCCTCCATGACGTGACTCCATTAGAATCAATGGAACCCTATCACAGAGGGGCGGGGGTTTCCTCCCACTAATGGTGGGTCGGCCTGCCTCCAGTGCTTCAGCCTGGGCCTGGTGGTAAAGTCACTTTAAGGGTACAAACACACACAGCAGATACGCAGCAGATACGCAGCAGAAACGCAGCAGATTTGATACTGTGTTCAGTTATTTAGATGTAATCTGCTGCGTATCTGCTGCGTATCGCAGCAGTAAATACGCAGCGTATATGCCGTGTGTGTTTGTACCCTAAACATTTATTTCTCCACACACCCTGGTGTCCTTCTTGCTAACAAGAGATATATATATATATATATTATATATATATATATATATATATATATATATATATTATATATGTATACACACAGCCCTTGTTGCACGATTATCTAGCCATGTAAAAGGCTCTCCAGAATATTGAGCCTAGGGGCGTAACTAGAAATGGCTGGGCCCCATAGCAAACTTTCGATCCTCCCTCTGACTGACTAGTAAGCCGTCAAGTGTAGTCATAACTGTAGAGTGCTGGTAAGCAGCGCTTGCAGTTAAAGGGGTACTCCAGCGAAAATCTTTTTCTTTGAAATCAACTTAAAGTTATATAGATTTGTAAATTAAAAAATATCAAGTCTTCCCATACTTATTAGCTGCTGTATGTCAAGACTGGACATAAAGAAGTACATTACATTTATAGAAGTACATTACAAATCTATACAACTTTCTAAAACCAGTTGATTTAAAAGAAAAAGATTTTCGCTGTAGTACCCCTTTAAAGGGACATTTGCAGAACCTTGAAGGCCCGCTCAGCCACCTGGTGCAGCAAATAATGAGAGCTCAGAGGGCCCAGTGTATTAAAGTGCAGGCCATGGGTCCCCCTGATGCGGCGGGCAGCCGCTATGGCTGCTACAGTGGTAATTACACCACTGATCAAGCCCTTATTGAGTGTGGAGAGATATTCTGCTGTGTAGAGCAATGTTCTGCAACAGCTCTGAATAGGAAACTGGCAGGTGGGAGGACTGTGAAGAGCTGAGAGAAAGATATGTATTCTGGGAATTGTAGTACTGAGCAACTGCTGAACCAGGGAGTAGTGCGAGGACATGGCAGGAGAGAATTGTACATACCCATAAACCAAATGGATGGATTCTTGGAGTGTTTCAGAACTGGGACAGACAGGTAATGTTATGCATTACCTGAAGTCGGAGTACCCCTTTAAACATAGACCAACACACATATAATGTATGATGCAGCTACTGCAAGATTTCACTACAACTTTAGTCACACAAACATGCAGCTCAACAACAAGATCAATGTTACACTGCATCTAATGATTGTCAATGGGACGTGTAACACAACGTGACTGCCGTGCAAGTCGCCCAAAACTCTAATCTCATAAATCTTGGGTTGTAGGTTACAATGCAATACAAGTCATATGCGACTGCAACCTGTCTGCAATTTGACTATTCCTCACAGCCAAATTGCTATAGTAATAAGGTTGCATCATACTAAATTCTCCTGGTTTTGGTTGCAAAATACTGTGTGAACATAGCCTTTACAATGAAAACTTACTTCTAGGAAGAGAAGACATGCAGCTCTCTATCCTGCTTCTGCCAGACACTGAAGGCGCACAGCTGAGCTTCATCATCATCATCATCTGCTGCACACACCTGAGCACAGGGAGAGGCAACCACAGCAGCTAAGTGCAGGGAGGTCACTGGCCACACAGTGCAGGCAGCCGATTACATCAATGGTTAGGCTGGGTTCACACTGCGTTTTTGCAATCTGTTCAACGTATCCATTTCTAATAGGTTACTTTTAACGGACAGAAAAACATAGTCAACACTACTTTTGTGTGTAATAGAAGTCAATGGAAAAACGGATCCAAACAGATGACACACAATTGCATTAAACCATGGGTCTCCAAACTGCGGCCCTCCAGCTGTTGCAAAACTACATTTCCCATCATGCCTGGACAGCCAAATCCAAAGCTTTAGCTGTCCAGGCATGATGGGAGTTGTAGTTTCGCAACAGCTGGAGGGCCGCAGTTTGGAGACCCATGCATTAAACGGATTGCAAAAACACAGTGTGAACCCAGCTACATTCACATGTACAAGATCTGCAGCAGATTTAATGCAGTTATTTAGATCAAATCTGCTGCGATATGGTGTGTTTGAAGCTACCCCTAGGGTAGCTTCACACACACACACACACACACCATATCGCAGAAGATTTGATCTAAAAACCTGGACACAGCATCAAATCTGCACCATCAAATCTTATCCAGGAGCGTATCCAGTACGCTACCCTGCGTATCCAGAAGCTACACTGACACTGTTTGTGCTGCATTTGGTTCTGTCAGAAGCCATATTGCTGAACCAAGAGGATCTTACTAGTTATAGTAAGATCCTCTTGGTTTCTATGAAACAACACAAATGGTTTGATAAACCTGGGCCAGGATCCAAACTCCGTTCCATTAAAGTAAATGGAGCTTAATTGCAAACCACACCTGAACTGGAGACAAGAGAGGGTGAAAAGTGGCCATGTTTTTGTAGAGCTGGATAACCCTTTTAGGGTGCCTTCACACCTACCGACTCGCAGCGTTAATAACGCTGCAAGTCGGCTAGGTCCTGGCAGATCACTGTTATTACATACACGCGCGTATGTAAATCTGCTGGCCGCTTAACCTCTTCTGATGCCGCCCGCCTCCCGCTCTGTATATATTACCTGTCCTCGCTCCACGGGGTCCCGGCGTCCTGCTCTCCCGCCCAGCCAATCAGTGGCTGCGGCAGGGCAACACACTGATTGGCTGGGCGCGAGAGCAGTACGCCGGGACCCCGTGCAGCGCGGACAGTTAATATATACAGAGCAGGAGGCGGCCGGCATCAGAAGGCGTTAAGCAGCCGGCAGATTTACATACATGCAGCGGTCGTTCAGACCGCTGCGTGTATGTAATGACAGTGATCAGTGATCTGCACCCTTAGGGTAGCTTCACACATACCGACTTGCAGCGTTAATAACGCTGCGAGTCAGCTAGGTCCTGGCAGATAACTTTCATTACACACACCCAGCGGTCTGAACGACCGCTGCGTGTACGTAATTCTGCCGGCCGCTTAACCCCTTCAGCTGAACCCGGCGCCTGCTCTGTATACATTACCTGTCCGCGCTGCACGGGGTCCCGGCGTCCTGCTCTCGCGCCCGGCCAATCAGTGTGTTGCCCTGCCGCAGCCACAGATTGGCCGGGCGGGAGAGCAGTACGCCGGGACCCCATGCAGCGCAGACAGGTAATGTATACAGAGCGGGCGCCGGGCGCAGCTGAAGGGGTTAAGCAGCCGGCAGAATTACATACACGCATCGGTCGTTCCGACCGCTGGGTGTATGTAATGAAAGTGATCTGCCAGGACCTAGCCGACTCGGAGCGTTATTAACGCTGCGAGTCACTAGGTGTGAAGCGAGTTTGCAGCAAAATCAGCTGCGGATCCTGTACTGTGAATCTCAATGGGCCCCATACACGCAGCGGATCCGCTGCCTGCATGGGACGTGGCCCCTTTAACCCCTGCTCCGCCGCCTGCAGCTTACAGCCCCGGTCCCCTTAAACCCCCGCACCGCCCGCACGCCCGATCGCCGCCTCGTTTACCCGCAAGCTCGATCGCAGGCCCGGCTCCTCCGCACACCCGATCGCCGCCCCGGCCCCCCCGCACGCCCGATTGCAGGCCCGGCCCCACACCTCCTCCTTGCCTTGTTACACTGCCTGCCTGACTATCAGGTCGTATGCCAGGTAGAAGGGCCGAATCTGCGCCTTCTCCCTGGCATACACCAAGGGTACAAACATAGTAAATGTTCCCTTTGTCTTTTTTCAATCTTATTAAAGAAGCACTCTGAAATTTTTTCTTATTCGTTCCCATGCTGCACGCTTGCGCATATACTTACCAGCCATGATCGGTGTCCTGTGGTGCTGTTCTTTAACTATGTAACTATGAATGTACAGGGGGCCCACAGTCTCTCTAGGGGTATAAACACACACACCGTATACGTAGCGTATTTACTGCTGCGATACGCAGCAAATACGCAGCAGATTAGATCTAAATAACTGAACACAGCATCAAATCTGCACCATCAAATCTGCTGCAGATCTGCTGCGTATTTGTTGTGTATCTGCTGCGTATATGGTGTGTGTGTTTGTACCCTAGGTCTATACCAACACGCAGGCCCGGTAACACTGAATCCATCTAACAGCATGCCTTATGGTCCTTTTACACGGAACGATTTATCGTTCGAATTTGCATGATAACGATCGAATTCGAATGATAATCGTACGTGTAAACACAGCGAACGATCAAACGGCAAGCGATAAATCATTCATTTTGATCTTTCAACATGTTCTCAAATCATCGTTGATCGTTCGCAAAAAATTTTCAGATCGTTCAGTGTAAACATTCTTTCAACGATTTCACCTATATGTGAGAAAGGCTTAAATGATCGCAAAACGATCGCATAGCGAATTTTCTGTACGATGTATCGTTCCGTCTAAACGCTGATCGTTATAAAAAAAACATTGTTCATTCAAAATCGTTAATCGTGCGAATTATCGCTCCATGTAAAAGTACCATTATGGTGCGTTTACACAGGCAGATTTATCTGACAGATTTTTTAAGCCAAAGCCAGGCACAGACCATAAACAGGAAACCGGTCATAAAGGAAAGACTGAGATTTCTCCTCTTTTCCAATCCATTCCTGTTTTTTTTCTTCCAAAATCTGTCAGATAAATCTGACTGTGTAAACCTTCGGCCCTCCAGCTGTTGCAAAACTACAATCCCCATTGTGCCTGGGCAGCCAAAACTTTAGCTTTGGCTGTCCAGGCATGATAGGAATTGTAGTTTTGCAACAGCTGGAGGGCCGAAGGTTCCGCGTCCCTGGTCCAAGGCTTGCTATTTTCTTCTTCCTAAAGGGGCCCATTCACATGTTAGCACTACTACATATATGCTAGGTAATAAATCTATATCTGTGCAGATCACGGCCGTCATATGTTGCTCAGATAGGGGGCTTTTGCTGGCCTGATCTGATCTGTCACTGCTGGATTTAGAAAGGGCAAGGCCTTGGCCCAACCTGACCACACAGTCAGTATGTGGCCTGCATCAACCCCTGCACACAGAATCATGGCTACAAGGGGGATTAGTAACCTTGCGGTTGAAGGTGTCATGACTAAAGAGCAAAGCTCACTCAGGCGGTGGGCCAGGGGACCTCAGATACAGCCACAAGCTAGCACTGCCACCCACACACTCAATCCCCGGGACAAGTGCGGAGATTATTCAGAAATCCCCAGGCAGGAGCATATTAACTCCTCTAAAACTGATCCCCAGACAGTTGGCATAGACTCCATCCTACAGTGACTATGAAGAATACACAGCCCACTCTGTGCCTATCACACATCCAGACATACAGAAGAGCAATAGAGTGCACTTCCATTTAATGGCGCTTTCGTGAGCCCTACCATTGTCCTGTGTTGCCCATCCTTACTTTTTTCTGCTCTAGTCAATGGCTCGCTATATACACGGCCTGATTTTTCTGCATTTTTTACATGTAGATTTTCCACAGACTTCTTGTTCACAATCTGCTGTGACTCCATATCTAAATCTATGTAAGTCCATGTTCACATGGCATATGAACGTCCGGTGTCAGAGAAGATCATCCCGACCAGTACCACAGTACCTATCTTAATTTCTGTTGAATTGGGATGTGGGCGCACCTAATTCACTGTTGCGCACAATGGAGAGAATGGCTGGAGCCGCATGCTCCATTGTGTGAACTGACATGACTTAAAAGGGTACTCCAGCGTGGGGGCTACTTTTAGATGTGGTTCCAGTGGCGGGTCCCGCATCGCGGTGCTCCGGTGCCCGGTTCTCGGCCGCTTCCGGGTGTCTGACGCAGGCCCGAGACGTGACGTCTCAGGTCCGCTCAGCCAATCAGTGAAGGTGAAGTTCGCTCAACACTAGTGAAGAGGCCTCAGCCAGAGACTGCCCCCACTATACACAGTGTTGTTACCCATGGCTATGAGAGTACTGGATTCCTCTGTTGTAGTAAGGGACGAGGCTGCACTAGTTTTATATCTGACACTCTCCTTTTAGACATCTCCTCATTGTCTTCTGTTGTTTGTATAGGCCGATACATGCAGGTTATAGGCATGAAATCATAGCGTTCCATAACACACGGAGGGCGGGACTGTTTTCATTGTACAACACGGTTTGATCACTATAAACACTCTCCCAGTGGGCTCCATGACTCTGATGGACACATTTGTCAGGTGAAGAAACACAGACTTCATGGAGTAGCAGAATCTGTGATTTTTATCTTAAAAAAATTTGGTAAGAAGCAGAACATCCGTATCAGTAAGCAAGACGTCTGCGGAACATAGCCCCGGGGGTGGAGAACGATGGAAAGTATTCTGGGTAGAGCTAGGTCAGGGATAATGGTGAAGGGTGTACAAGAAAACAAAAAAATTGGTGGGGTTCCCCAAGTCTGTTCAGCGTCATATAATGCAGTGATAGCTCATGCCGCATATGAAGACTAGAGCAACCTCTTCTGTTTGCTGTTTGAAAAACAACGTTTAGTATGTATAGTATGTCATACGTTTTGATTGGTCCAGGTCTGGGAGTTCAGACCGCACCGATCAGGAGAATGAGCGGGGAGAGGACGCGCTATTCCCCGATCTGTGTTTAAGAAAGTGTCAAGGCTGCGGCGGCGTCCCGTGCTCCGGGCCGCCGCTGCACCCCCTCCCTGTATCCTGCAGCCGCCGGTGGCCACGTGCAGGGACCCGGCGCTGCTGCTAGTTTGGCCCCTGGGGACGCCTCACCTCGCCCCGCTCCTGTCACTTGCTGTGCCAGCCGGCGAGCACGTCCCCGCCTCCTAGGGCGCGCGCGCGCCAGCTGCCTCAGATTTAAAGGGCCAGTCCGCCCCTAATTGGTGTGTTCACATATTCACTCCCTATAAATCCCAGCATGCCCTGTTCCTCGTGTTGGAGCCTCCACATGCTTCCCATAGCATTTTGGCCCAGCTCCCTGTTGTTCCTGTCCGCTGCCCTTGACCCTTGATCCTGTCCATTACCCTTGCCCGTGATTCCTATCCATTGTCTCTGCCACCTGCGGTTAAGCCTAAGACCACCGTCCGCACAGTCACCTGCCTACTACTCCTGCTACACCTTGCCCGCCGTCACTAGCAAACCAAACCAGGGGTAGCAACCTGGGGGTCGCCTGCCGCAGCAAGCCCATCCCGCCTTGCGGCGGGCTCTGGTGAAAACCAGCGGCCCCTTAGACTCCGCTCCCTGGTGCGATTTATGCCATCGCTGGTGACGGTACAGAGGATCCACTACCCCAGTCGTGACAGAAAGAAAGAGTTGGGTACCACAGACTTAGGGTCCTATTACATGGAGCGATTTTTAACAATTAAAGACTAACGATAAACGATTGAAAATGAAATTTGAAATTGTTCACCATATTACCCAGAGCGATAGTCGTAACAGCGATCGTTACTATGATCGTTTACTCCACCTGATCCCAGCAAAACAATGAACAATTTGCAATTACACTGAACGATTAGTGAAAAAATGCAGAAATGCGTTTTCGATGGTTGCCTGCAATTATACAGGATAGTTTAAATTCGATATAACGAATTTTTGCACGATAATCGTCCCATGTAATAGGGCCCTAATAGGACCCATAGTACCAAGCAGGGGTAGGTGGGGGGCACATTAAAAGTTCACCCACTGGTCTCTTATAGGGAACCTGTCAGCCGTGATCCCGTGGCGGAGCCCGTCCAACCCCCCGTTGGGGCCCAGCACACATCCCGCTGCTGGATCCGGTCCCTGGGCGGAGAAATCACGTCCCGAAGCTGAGCGCACGCGTTATGCAAAGCAGTAGAGATGAGTTTGAGGTGCATAGAAAATGACTGCTGCAGCCACGGCATCCCGGCTGACAGGTTCTCTTAAATTTACAGCAAGAGTATGCATCCTATGGGCCAGAAGGGGAGCTGCAGCCATGGTGGTGGAAGTAGGAAGAGGACAGGAGAAAAGAGCCTAGGCCAAGCGTAGGGAACCATGACTCTCCAGCTGTTGCATAACTACAACTACACCAGCTGGAGAGCCAAGGTCCCTACCCCTGGCCTAAGCCTTGCTGTAGAAAGACAAGGAAGCAACTGAGACCCGGTGGTGGTGAGTGCCAGGACAGCATGTACACTGGAGAGTGCCAACCACAAGTACTTCATACACACATTTATCACATAGCACAGTATTAGGATTTTATCAGAAATAATCCCTAATAATTTTTTCTGTACACCTCCCCACTTCTCTCTATGAGGGTCCCCCCGCTCTGGGCTCCGCACATATGGCGGTGATGACATCTCAATAATTAGGGACCATGTGTCCCAAGCACTAAACTAAAGCTGAGCAGGTTGCCAGGGAATTGTTTGGGCAGGAAATACATGTGTTTATACAAAGTGATCACATCCCCTCCATGGACATCTCATTTCTAGTGCAAATAAATAAATTCTTTCCTCATAAGTGAAATCTATCATTTACTTACATTAATCCACACGTGAGTCCAGCTACAAACCTCCAAATGGTAAATCAGTCGGAAGTTCCACAATTAAAGATTAGATTTGTGTCTGAATAGTCACATTAGGGGGGATTCGAACCCAGACCCCCTCTATGAGCTTGAATGATGGCTGTTTTAGAAGAGCGGCTCCCACTCCGGCACATCTGGCACCTCCATGAATTTCAGGATTCGTCCATAACTCCCTATACCAGCTTGGTGGTCTCCATAAGGAAATGCATTACCCTCTCAGATCCATGTGAAAGAATTTCTATCCAGCAAACCCAATACCTGCTCTGTAATGTCAAGGGTCAAAAGCTTCAAAACAGCTGTGTATAGATGGGTCTTCTTCCTTATGGGGAAGATTCTGGTTTCTATGAGTCTAGTCATGTTTCTTTAGGGCAGTGATGGCTAACTTCGACACTTCAGCTGTGGCAAAACTACAATTCCCATCATGCTTGAACAACCAAAGATATGGCTTTGGCTGCCCAGGTATGATGGGAATTGTAGTTTTGCAACAGCTGGAGTGTCAAGGTTAGCCATCACTGCTTTAGGGCCAGGCCTACACTACAACTTTTTGTAGCTCTACAGATAGATTTTAAAGGGGTACACAAGTGAAAGAAATGTTTTCAAATCAACTGGTGTCAGAAAGTTATAGAAATGTGTAAATTACTTCTATTTAAAAATCTCCAGTCTTCCAGTACTTATCAGCTGCTGTATGTCCTGCAGGAAGTGGTGTATTCTCTCCAGTCTGACCCAGTGCTCTCTGCTGCCACCTCTGTCCATGTCAGGAACTGTCCAGAGCAGGAGAGGTTTTCTATGGGGATTTGCTGCTGCTCTGGACAGTTCCTGACATGGACAGAGGTGGCAGCAGAGAGAATTGTGTCATACCAGTTGATTTGGATTTTTTTTGTGCTGGAGTACCCCTTTAAGGCCCTTTAACATGGCCCAATGTAACACTGAAGATGAGTCTTCACAAATGGAGAGTCTTTACAAGACCTAATCAATCGTGTTACCCAGCCCGGCATCATTTCCGCAGCCTATTCATCACCAGGATTTAAAGTCTGTGCAAAAGTTGTGATTGGCCGATGAACAAGAGATTTCTTATTCGCTGGCTGGAAGCTGGCTCTTTTACATGCGTCAATTATCGGCAGTGAATGCTTCTTCCTGCTGCTAATCGGCCTGTATAAAAGGATCCTTACCCTGAATCAGGAGATTTAACTCTTATATCAATCTATCCCTCCAGTGCTGAGATATAAATTTCAGAAATGTTATGCAAATCATTAGATATAGCCCACGGGGGGAGTGCATCTCATCCAGGCCATCAATAGCTGATTGGTTGGATGGTGGCCAGTGCTGTCATGCCCTCATATACAGCAAAAAAGAATCAAGCAGACAGCGCCATATGTTATATAGTGGCCAGGTTGGGTTACTGCAGCTAATGTGCCATTGAAGTGAATGGGAGCTGAGTTGCAGTAACCCAGCACTACCACTATATATGACATATGGAGCTGCCTGCTTCTTTGTATATGTGGCTCTGGAAAACAGCTGATTGGTGAGATAATGGCCTCTAGGAAGTCCTGGAAAACCCCTTTAATTTCTGAGGTGCCATAACATTTCTCCTGAGGAGGCGCTACCGTGCAATTATCATCAGCTTATAACAGATTACTGGGACATCTGGAGGCTTATATCTGAGCGACTCTTCTGATAGAACGGGATTTCTCGAAGTGGAAAACCCCTTTATAAAAGCCGATCTCCCCAGTTCTCAGTCTGCAAATGATTGAGCAATTATAATAACCGTAAAGAACGAGCTGACTATGAGTCGCTAAGAGAAAACTGCAGAGAACTTTCCATCTCAAGAACAACAACACGGCAGAATCTGCGGCCTTCTGAAATGTCCAGGAGAGGCCGGGGTCTCTTTTATTTTCCCGCACCACTTTCATCATGACCAAACAAACTCTGATTCGCCTGTCTCAGGCCTAGCTCCAAAACAAACATTTATATCCAGTTTCAGGAAACTCAAGACCCTGGCGAGAAGTGTCTTCTTGGGGACTGATAGATGACAGAGACAGCAGGCCGGCAACCAATGCAGATCAGTAGTGGATTGTGGAATTAATCATTCTGACAGGCGGCTGAGCAGTGGCAAATTACTGAGTGTTGGTCTGCTGTTTGCAAGGTCGTGGGTTCACGTCCCTGGAGGGCACATACACGTGTGCAGTGGCACACCGTGAGTGGCAGGCTGTTAAAACAAACTGGGAACCATGTAATAGGTTCAGACCTGGACTCTGTGGATAAACCAATGCAGCATTATCCGCCATACTCATATTTGGGGGAACTCCGGCACATATTGTAACAGGACTATGATCTTTATGCTATGTTGTTTAGTGTTAGAAACATTTGGAATAAAAGCTACATAAAATGAGGAGTGCATACATTATATTTCTCCTTTATCCTGTACTAAGTTACACTGTGTATTATACTCCAGAGCTGCACTCACTATTCTGCTGGTGGGCTCACTGTGTACATATATTACCTATGTACTGATTCTTAGTAACATATTCATTAGATGGTGCCTGGTCATGATATATAAGGTAAGAAGGTTTGTATATCATACATATGGCAAATACAGTTCCTGGGGAGGATGGGTTCAGTCATGGTTGGCCCAGTTCATCTTGCCTAAGGTTACTATTAGTGATTACAACCTTGTAATGTCTCCTCCATTGGACATCTAGATGTGGTGATACAGCGCCAGACACTTACTTGATATCACCTAAAGGACAAAGCCTTCCTGAGCGTGACGTCCTGCCAAAGATGTTATTTACCCACAATTAGGGAGCAGCAATGGAGGAGACTAATGTTATGCCGACAGAGGACCCAGCTGAATGGGAGTCATAAAGACACTATTGAAGTTTTAGGTCTCCAGAAAGAAAGGCTCCTTTCAGACGTGTTCGGGGCACTAGAACAAGTTCAGCGCTCTGTGCCCTGCAGCTGGGTACCTTTCATTGGCAAAGGCTTCCAAGACTGGCGCCTCCGACTGAATACTAACATTGATGATCTAGTCAGCTCTGCGTTACGAGACGCACACAATACACGATAAGGATAAACCAGGGAAGCTCATTGTGGCCGAAGAACATTAGAGGTTGGGTGTCAGAATGTCTGTGGTTATAGAAGACAAAAAAAATACATCTATAGACACATATACAATGACCACAAAAAGTGACCCCCCCCCCCTCCCCCCCCCCGTGATTTAGCTATGTTCTGATACCGCCCTACACCCACCTAATTGCTGCCTGTGATGGCTCCGCTAAATACTGACGTGTAGGGGCTGACTAGTTATGCATTCACTTATTTCAATGTAGTAATTGTAATGAATGGGGATCAGTAAAGATCTGTTTTCACGTACACATTCGCCTTTTGTCTGATGTTTCGTCTCTACGTCCCTAATTAAGTCTATTGTGATGGTGATGGCGTTATATACGCATATACGTACAAAGGCGATTAATGTTTTTTGTTTTTTTTTTAAAGGTGCATGCACTGACATATAGGATAGACAGAAATTTTGCCCTCAAACATATAGTTATGCCGAGTAACAAAAAGATATATACAGTACTGCAGCGGTGTTGCCTGGAGGAAAAATGTAAACTCGATGTCCACTATATTACAGTCTGCTACCCTTTCACCACTGGTGATCAGTTTTTTGTGAATCAATTTCAGTGTGACTCCACATTAGTTGGAAAAATCCAGTGAACTTGAGTAAGGCCTGGTCATCTGTCCGGTCCTAGACTAGACAAGGACAGGATTTCACACACTGCCGACTTAGCATCTAGATCTCTTTGGAGAAACATAGCTGCTCGGATGGATCCAAGTCTCCCAGGAGAAACATGGACAGTCAGATGGATTCAGATCTCTGTGGAGAAACATGACCTGGTCAGATGGATCCTGATCTCCTGGAGTAACATGACACATTTAGATGGGTCCAGATATTTGTGCAGAGGCATGGCCTGGTCGGATGGATCCAGATCTCTGTGGAGAAACACAGCTGATCAGATGGATCCAGATCTCCGTGGAGAAACATGGCCTGGTCAAATGGATCCAGATCTCTGTGGAGAAACATGGCCTGGTCAAATGGATCCAGATCTCTGTGGAGAAACATGGCCTGGTCAAATGGATCCAGATCTCTGTGAAGAAACATGACCTGGTCAGAGGGATTTAGGTCTCTGTGGAGAAACATATGGTCTGGTTAGATGGATCCAGATCTCTGTGGAGAAACATATGATCTGCTTAGATGGATCCAGATCTCTGTGGAGAAACATGACCTGGACAGAGGGATCTAGATCTCTGGGGAGAAACATGACCAGGTCAGAGGGATCTAGATCTCTGGGGAGAAACATGGCCGGTCAGATGGATCCAGATCTCTGTGGAGAAACGTGACCTGGTCAGATGGATCCAGATCTCTGTGGAGAAACATGACCTGGTCAGATGGATCCAGATCTCTGTGGAGAAACATGACCTGGTCAGAGGGATCGAGCTCTCTGGGGAGAAACATGACCTGGTCAGAGGGATCGAGCTCTCTGGGGAGAACATATGGTGTGGTTAGATGGATTAAGATCTACCGTATTTTCCGGCGTATAAGACGACTGGGCGTATAATACGACCCTCCAAATATAGAGTTTAGGATATACTCTCCGTATAATACTACCCCTCTTCCAACCCACACCAAATAAAAATTTATAAAAATGCTCAGGCAGGAGCAAGATCTGAGAGGCAGAGAAGGAGGTATAGTAATACTGGTAGGATACCACTGGGGGCCAGAAGGGTTAAAGAGGTGCCTTTTTCTGGGCAAAGAGCCACTCCACCATATCTTTTTTCTATACCCCGGACACCTGCAGCTTGTTCTGCCCTTCATACGGTTTCTGCATGCAGCGGGGATGTGGGAATTTTTTCATTCCCCCCACTGTATGCAGCAGCTGCAGATTCTCCAGTCCGATTTTTCAGCACCCGTCCTATAAAATGACACCCGGGGTATAAGACGACCCCTGACTTTTGAGAAGATTTTTCTGGGTTAAAAAGTAATCTTATACGCAGGAAAATACTGTATGTAGAGAAACATGGCATGTTCAGATGGATCCAGATCTTGTGGAGAAACATATGGTCTGGTCAGATGGATCCAGATCTTTGTGGAGAAACATGGCCCAGTTGGACCGGTCCATATCTCTGTGGGACCATGCTTTTGGCAGGGTCAGAATTTGATCCAAGCAACATAAATGATGAACCCTTTCTGTCAGGTGAGAACAGCTCAGTCTGGTGGAGGTGGTATAATGGCATGAGGAAGGTTTTCTTGGCCCATCCTGAATCCTCTGATTCCTGTGGATGGATGTCTGGACAGTAGTGCTTATCTAAGCTGTGTGGCTGGTCAAGTTCATAACTTCGTGGCAGCTGTTTCCCCTATGGCAGAAGGAGACTATTCACTAGCCACATAGGTTACATGGTCACAGATTGGTTCTATTAACAGGACTGTGCCTCCAATGCAATGTTCAGAACATGTCAGGACCTCCATCTAATATGCGGCGACTATGAGCCACTATTCCTGCAGTATGATTTCCTCACCTAGTGGAATCTATGCCATGGTGAATTGCTGCACTGCTAATGGGGATAGAAGGTCCAACGCACTTCTAGCGGCTATAATAAAGTGACCATTCATTATAGGTATCTTGCACTTCATATTTTTACTCATTCCTGTTAAAACATTTCTCTGTAGTTCACAGACTCTAGTTTAGTCTCTAATAATAAGAGCTCCTCAATGAACTGTGTCCACTCTAACAGAATCCATATCCAGTAAGGAATATCCACCATTCCCTTTCGCCTAGAGGTTATGGCTTGTATCACATGGTGTTCTCAGTTGATATAAGGATTCTGAAGTTGCTCAAGGCGAGATGGCCTGCAAATTACAGAGACGCTATCTCTCCTCAGTCACACTTGCTGTCCTACCTCCCGGGCAGCAGAGATTTATAATAAAGCCAACACGACAGATTGTAGATTGCACCACAGACGCCTAAGGATTCCACACCCTGCACACCCATAAAAGTGTCAGTCATACAGGCAATGACAGCATGATCTACAGCGAGCTGGCTGTCCTTGTAAAGCCTGGCACATTCGTAGAAACTAAATGCTACTAAAAAAGATAAAACTGTGTCTGAACTGTACAAATGGCACATACTATATGGACGACCCTCATGTATATTAGCAGTAAGAGGTGTGGGGGTATGGAGAGCAACATTTTGGAGATGGAAAAGAGGGACATAAATATGGGGTGTATCATGATGGGGTGTAGCATGAGTAGCAATAATTACTGCTATAAATAATAATACCATATATCAGAGAACCCATATAGTAGTGCTAGATAGCATCAAGTCACCAATTCCTACTAGTGTTGAGCGAACTTGCTGAACTGTTCAGGTTCGCTGAACCTTAACTTTCTACATTTGGAGAAGGGAGTCCTGAAAAACATAGATACAAACTTAGGCCATAGGTTTTCCTGGCAGCCCTAGGGCTGCATCCAGCTTCTCCATCCACCAGGAGTCAAATGCTGAATATTTGTCTTCAGAGAACATTGCGGAAACTGAACAGTTTGGCAAGTTCGCTCAACGCTATTACCTACAAAAAGATACCATGTTATCCTACTTGACCGGGTCTTTTCAATCTTTGGACTACTGTTATAGTTATGCCCATGTTATATGGAGGACATAGAGTTAATCACATTGTGAACCCCCATTACACAGCACGTCTGCAGCACCGGGCCTATAACAGAGCCAGTCTATAATATTGCATCTCATGTAAGGTCAGACCTGTAATAGAGCAAACTTACACGATTGACCCAAAATATAGCAACCTGCACTACGGAACCTATAATACCACCTATAATACAGCCAAACTGCAATTATGCCCCAAATGCAGTAGCGAAATTTGATGGGGGCAGGGGGGGCGGCCGCCCCGTGTCTACTCTAGCAGGGGCCCACTGTGATCTCCAGAAATTTTTGGCCCAGCCAGTGAGATTATAATTTGACACCGCTGTCCGCCGCTGCCCGCCATCGGGTGGGTGAGTGCAGCCCCCCCCCCCCATGTCACTCTGCCGCGGCCACCGCCATCTTAAGCTGATCGGGTGCACTGAGGTTGCGTACGGCCTCAGCGCACCACTGCTGGTGCATGCGCCGCCCTGGCCCGCCCACCTATCAATCACCTCCGGCGCCGCGCTGTCCCTCTGGGTTCCGTCTCCCTCGCTCGCACCAGGTCAGTCACTTGCTGAACAGCATAGGAGCCAGACGGCCGCCTATGACTGCTGCTGCTGCACACAGAACAGGGGAAGGCCGACCTGGACATGCGGAAAACAGAGGTGTGCTGGACATGTGGAAAAGGGGGGGGGGGTGCTGGAAATGTGGAAACAGGGGCAGCTGGACATGTGGAAAACAGGGGGAGCTGGACATGTGGAAAAGGGGGGAGGGGTGCTGGACATGTGGAAACAGGGGGAGCTGGACATGTGGAAAACAGGGGGAGCTGGACATGTGGAAAACAGGGGGAGCTGGACATGTGGAAAACAGGGGGAGCTGGACATGTGGAAACGGGGAGCTGGACATGTGGAAACAAGGGGAGCTGGACATGTGGAAAACAGGGGGAGCTGGACATGTAGAAAATAGTGTGGGACATGTGGAAAGCAACTGAGCTTCAATACCCCCCCCCCCCCCCACACACACACACACACAAGATAAAGACAGGGGTGGTGTTTTTTTTTTCTAGAAGAGAGCAATCATGTTTTTCTTATCCTGAAGAACCTCTTTCATATTATGTGTCTATATATGTAAATGTAGAAGCCTCTAACACTGCTCTTAATCTTAATTCACTATGAGTAATGGAGCAGAATATACCCTTTATTATTTAGAAAGCATTGTTGTCAAGTGAGGTTCCCTTTGGGTAACATAATCGGTTGGGGGCCCACTCAGACTTGCTCACCCCCCCTAGGCTGAACCCCTAGCTACGCCCCTGCCCAAATGCTACCATGTAACGGTAGAAGAGGGAGCAAACTGAGTGGAATAGCATGATACTATACACATATAAAGGATGTACAGTGATCCCTCAACTTACAATGGCCTCAAGATACAATATTTTCAACATACAGTGGTCCTTTTTGGACCATCGTAACTTGAGACCAGACTCAACATACAATGTTATGGACAGTCAGGATCTGCGGAATATGTAAATAACTAGAGAATCAACCAATGAAACTGTCCATTTTACTGGTAAAATCCCAGTATTAGTGACATGCTTGCACTGGTTGGCTGTCTAGTAGTGATTTTCTCGGTATAGTGTAATACTACATGTCCTGTGCTGCTCTATACCTGGACCAGTTTTCCATAGAGTTTTGGTCTCAACATACAATGGTTTCAACATACAATGGTTGTCCTGGAACCAATTAATATCGTATGTTGAGGGACCACCGTATACTCAAAACAGTAGAGTTTTCTTTTTCTATCAAGATTGCTAACAAAGCTTAAAATGGACATATCCTTTAATTTTGCACTGCATTTTCTCAGCCCTGTTTTTGTTTTCTGTATTATTTTCCATTCCAGCTTTTCTGATATCAGGTGTAATTCCTACAACTATAAAACAGAGGGTTCTCACTTTTTTACTATAAAGTCCAGACATAGCCTTATGTACACGTCTCCATGGAAGATAGCTATCTTTTAGTTTATCCAAAGAGAGATGTAAAGTTGAGATTACTAAGAACTAGAATTTCCAGTTTATTATCAGAAGATGACAGAGGTGACACCTACATGGATTATCCTCTCTATTCTTATTCATATTGCGGGAAAGCTAGCTAAGCGTGTTTTATTATTATTTTTTGTTCTTAAACTCTATGGCTTCGGCTTAGCATTCATTCAACACATATCTGATCAATTTAAAGAACGCTTGGCTATATGTATGGATCATTTTCTGTAATATCTGGGGTTGTTCACATTCGTGTGCAGTGTCCCACTGCGGGTTACTGCAGGACACTGTATCGGTTGTTGGAAATTCTGAACTGTAATGTTTAGCGTTTTGTTGCTCATTTTTATGATAATGTTGTTTCACATTGTCTTGTGTGTTAATGCACATTTAGGCTATGTTCACACTACGTAAAACTATGGCCGTAGTCCGAACCGCAAAACTATGGCTGTAGTTTTGAGGTTTATGCCTTGGCTGCAATATATACGAACTACGGTCGTACAATGCACACTACGTATCAGACAACGGCCGTTGTTTTCCGTGGAAAATTAACATGTCATTTCCGGAAATGTTCCAACTACGGCCGTGGATTTCAATGCGGCCAAGCACGGAATATTTATTTCTGCAAAATTAAACTTGATTTTGAAATAAAAAAATTTCTGTGTGGTTTATTGGGCTGGGCGCAGTATTCCAAATAAATGACTTGTTTCATCCCACTCAGAGACAAGCTAGGAAGCTAAATTATACAACCGCCGTAGTTTCACGGCTAGACCGCATGGCCGTATTTCTACGGCTGTAGTTTCAGGCGCACACGTCCGGCCGGGTGAAAACAACGGCCGTTAATTTATGTAGTGTGAACATAGCCTTATAGTAGACTGTGGGTAAAGGAGCCCATGCATTTACACTGTATTGTCCGGGAAGGTAGAAGACCCGGGCTGAGGCTTACTTCCCCTAGCAGAAGAAAGTTCAGTTAGTTAGTAAGAGATAATGGGATAGTAAGGAAGTGAGAGGAGCATCCATTCTCCCCCCCAAGGTGTGTGGAAATAATAAACTACCTAGTCTATCATAAGGGAGATAAGAAAAAGTAGATAAAAAGGAAGATAGAGAGACATTTGGGATAAGGAGAACAAGGACCCCACTGCTGCACTGGGACCCTCCAGAGCTTCAGGCTGGGCCTAGACCCGTATGGTCCTCAAATTACCATCTATGTTTGAGTCCCACACCCCGCTGTGTGCATTGTGGCTCCTCATCATCTGTGATTACGATTACATTTGGGAACCAATGCCCCTTGCGGAAGTAACTGTTGACTAAAGCTACCCCTAGGCTAGAAGAGAATAAAGAGTACTAGGACCCCAATGTACATATCCCAAAAGGGCACTACCTTGCTTCAAATATCTACTGCCAGTTAATGGATTGACTTTGCCTTCATCTTTCTTAAAGATTTATGTTGTTCAGTAAGGAAAATAAGTTATCAATATGTATCTTGAATGTATTCTGCATCACACTACAGTGATGCCTTGGATTGCGAGCATATTTCGTTCCGGGACTGTGCTTGTAATCCAAATCGCTCTTAAACCAAAGCACCAAAGCAAATTTTCCCATAAAAAAATCACTGAAATGCAGACAATTGGTTCCACACCCCCAAAAAAACATTGAGAAACTGCTGAATATGTGATTTTATAAGTTACAGTACAGTATAGCAGCATGTGGTGTATAATGTATAGTAACTGTATAATCCTGATAACACAGCAGTTGGATATGTGATATATAAGTTACTGTACAGTATAGCAGCATGTGGTGTATAATGTATAGTAACTGTATAACCCTGATAACACAGCAGCTGGATATGTGATATATAAGTTACTGTACAGTATAGCAGCATGTGGTATATAATGTATAGTAACTGTATAACCCTGATAACACAGCAGCTGGATATGTGATATATAAGTTACTGTACAGTATAGCAGCATGTGGTGTATAATGTATAGTAACTGTATAACCCTGATAACACTGCAGCTGGATATGTGATATATAAGTTACTGTACAGTATAGCAGCATGTGGTATATAATGTATAGCAACTGAGTACCCTGATAACACTGCAGCTGGATATGTGATATATAAGTTACTGTACAGTATAGCAGCATGTGGTATATAATGTATAGTAACTGCATAACCCTTATAACACAGCAGCTGGATATGTGATATATAAGTTACTGTGCAGTATAGCAGCATGTGGTGTATAATGTATAGTAACTGTATAACCCTGATAACACAGCCGCAGTTTGTAGATACAGGATGGAACTGCAGATCCCCATAATGCAGTAGCGCAGTACAACAGGCTAGAATAGAGAAGCAGGGCTGCTGTCAGAGGTTTGTGTGGTCACATGACAGCAATGGGGAAGGGGTGTGTATTCAGCAGGGACCAATCAGGAAGTGAGAATCACAGAGCTGTGCAGGAGGACAGTGACAGAAACTTTTCTATACAGCAGTGTGAATGGCTGAGTGTGAGTGCAGGCACATTATAGCAGCAGTGTGTATAGCTGAGTGTGAGTGCAGGCACATTATAGCAGCAATGTGTATAGTTGAGTAGGAGTGCAGGCACATTATAGCAGCAGTGTGTATAGCTGAGTGTGAGTGCATGCACATTATAGCAGGAATGGAGAGGATGGAAAACACAAGGGCTGACAGAGACTGCAGGGAGCATGAAGGAATGAGCAGGACATATGTGGGCACATAAATGCAGCATTCTCTGTCTGATAGAGAGGGGTTACAGCTATGAAAAGATTACCTCCACAGTCCTGTCCCCTGATGTAAGCCCCAGCTTGAAGTGGATCTGCCATGATTTGGAAGTTGAGGGAGACGTCCTGGGCCAAAGTGCTGTAGACCCCGATATGCAGACCATGCTCCTCCTCCACTCCCCCTCCCACCCAGTACAGGGAGCTCTTAAACCAAAGAAATGCTTTTAAGCCAAGTCACAAATTTGAATAACTGTGAGCTCTTCTTGCAAAACGCTCTTAATCCAAGTTACTCTTAAACCGAGGTACCACTGTATCAGGATCGCTCACCCAACACCGGTTGGCCACTATATTGTCACCACTGATCACCCTGTGGAGGCCCTCAAGCCCATCTAACTATGAACCGTGACTGGCTGTGCAACCACAATGCCCAGCCAGCTCACAGGCTCTGCACACTACACTTCTTCCTTTACGAGTGAGAATTATTCAGGACACAGGGTGAGAGCAGCTGCAGGCAAATTCTAGGCAGCTGCTCTCTAGGTGTTGTCAGCAGAATACAGGCACCATCTATGACACTTGCATCTGATCTGATCTGATCTGAACTGATGAAATGCTTATGACAATTGAATATCACTTTCCATTAAGTTTTTTTTTTCTTCCCAGTGCATCAAAAAATTACGCACAACTTAGAAATTCCTGTTCACTTACATGACACATCTGGCTGGCATGTTATTTCAAAAAGTAATGCAGCAGAAAAATGCCACATTGATGTCCATAGCGGGGAACCCTGCACCCATGTGCCTTAGATCTGACAGTAAGCAGTAGGACGAGCACTAGCTCTGGTTCCCTAGGCAGGGGTGTCTTTTCCTCGAAGCTTATCCAGTTCAATAAGAATTATAGATATTGGCAGCAGCCGCAGAGAGGTGTTGACAATGAATTGTTCACATGAATAATAACTCTGCCCTCACGTACTAGTTCTTTGCGGTTGGCAGAGATTAGATGCATTTCCGATGCCAGCCTCCCAGCGGGCAAATCCTTCTGCTTAGGATGAAAGCTGTTTACTCGTCTATTGGAACATCTCACAAAAGGTTCTGCCGAAGCAAGGAGCACCAACCTCCTTTATAGTTCAGATCAGTGTGTACTTGCTGAGTCCGATCCACCAGCTGTAAATCTATCTGTCCAATGGAACCCATGGCCTAAGGAAGTTTTGTTTATGACTTTTAGACTGGACCTCCTGGGCCTGGGTGCAAAATCTGAACCAAGGCCACCTCTATCCCCAAATGTTAGCTACCTGTTTTGAGCAGAAGTATTAGCACTCTGACATTGCAGGAGAATTAACTTGTTTTTACTTGGCACATGACGTAACCAACATCAACATGAACGACACTGGAGTGACAAGGAGACTGGAGAAGCCGCACATTAACAAGTACTAATAGTCAACACAGCACCATCTGCTCCCAGCATAAGCTGCAGCTGCTACTATACTCCATAGCATTGCTGTTAACTTTCAGGTTTAGGAAGCTCCTTTGGGTCCCCCAAGATTGTGGCCGAATTGCTGGACCCCATAGGCTTTAACACAGATACACACATTAGGCATTGTTTCCATGTGGTCCCACAGGGTTTATGTCCAACCCTCTATGACACCCGACTTCAGAATGTGGGCAGTATAATAAACATGAGCCCTAAGGACAGCTCCAGTGGCATAGCTACCATTGAGGCAGACTACGCAACTGCTATGGGGCCTGTGTGGCAGGGAGGACCCTGCTGGCAAAGCATGGCCTGCCTCCATAGTGCTACAACACTAGGACACTGACAGTCTCTGAGTGGCCCACCCACACCTGCCCCCCAGAGGATATCTTCTCTGTGCGCAAACAGCGTCTCTCTGAGTATTACATATTAGAGGCAGTGGCATAGCTTCCATAAAAGCAGACCACACAACTTCTATGAGGCCTTGGCACCAAGGGGTCCCATGAACCTCTGCAGCAGAGCATGGTCTGCCTTCATGATAGCGGCTCACATCTCTCACCTTGGCGCAGCTCTCCTTAATTCTCCCAGCTCCGCGGCGCACAACTGACGTGCTGATGGACCGAGTTGGGCCAGGTGAGTATGTTGTGGTGGGGTTGGGAGCCCATACAGTTTTTTGCTATGGGGCCCCATGAATTCTAGTTACGCCCCTGGACAGCTCACACAGTATGTAGATAGAGAGGAGAACAGACACAGGGGGGAGAAAGTCATATATGTTCTATACAAGTGTAGAGAGAATACAGAAGAGATTGTAGAGGCCGTAGGAAAAAAAAAGACCTATGGAGAAAATTATTTTGCACCATAATCAGCACAAAACAAGAATATAGTCTTTAGGCTTACATTACACTCTAATGTGTTTAGCTTTTATACATGAATATGGTATTAAAAATAAATACAATAAATACTATTTTTGCCTCAGCAAAATGCCAGATAGTCGGATGGGTTTACATGCCGTTTAGGTAAGCAGGATTAAAATAAGTAAGAGTTATTAGAGTAACACAAGACACTCCGCCTGTGTTTGCATTGTCTTTAAGCATTCTTTATGGAATGATATAATTGGCAATTATCATAAGTTTAAAATTATTTATATGTATATGTAGAAGCAATCTGAGGTGTAAGCTTATGTGGCACCCACTGTCATTGCCAGCAGGTGTTTATATGAACTGGCGGTAATGCTTACAGGAACTGTGCCAATAAATATGGCGACAGTTATTGGGCAGAAGCACGCATGCCTGTGAAGTGGGTGTATAGAAGGCCTAATGTAGAACATTCATTTTCTATTGTGACACTCTACAACTTTGTGGGAAATAGCATACCTGGGAAAACATACAAGCTTGATGCCTTGGTATATTTGAACGTAGCGTAGCTGGACAATTATGCGATGCATAAGTCATCCTGTTTCCTGTTACCTATACACTTGTTTAGGTGGTAGACAAATACAATTTGTTCTTAATTATAAGTTTCTACAAACTCTTTAAAAAAAAAGGCTTACATTAAAAAAATGGACCATTAGCGAGAGTAGATTCAAGTATGGGCTGTAACCCGGAGTATGAATCTCTTCCAATGACAAGTGTAGCTGAGTTTACATTAGAGCTGAATTGGTTTCAGAAAGTAACTCAATAGCTCAGAAGTGGCTTGTTGCAGCGACACAAACTTGTAACCTAGAATTGTCAGAGTGCAGCCCCCACCCTGCACTTCAGCTACGTGCTGGGAAAAAAAAAAGTTACAAAAGGTAAAGTGAGTAATGCGAAACCCTCTGAACCTGCCTAATCCTGTTTCCCGATTCAGTTGTGTCTGGGAACAAACACCAATCATCATCCTGGGGGGAGGGGAGCAGGTAATGAACTTGTCTTGATTGCAGCGTTCCTCTGAGAAACGTGTCAACACAAAGCCAGGTGACGGGGTCACCAACACCTCGCTTATTACAGATACTATCATTTAACGCTATATCCAGGTAACATGACCTCGCCGGCTTCATCTCTACTTTTTACAAACTTGACTTTTTGTAGATTTTGTTTTATGTGAGGTCAAAGGACTAGTCTAATGCGACAAGACCTCCATTAGAGAGACTGAACCTCCCGCATCATCTCCCCGGAGGTAACGCTGGATTGTGATGGGAAGGCCTTGTACCTTTGCAAAAAGGATTCTAAACTCATATTGTCTTGGTGGAATAAAAAAGTCTATGGCTTAAATGTTCAACAAACTTTGTATAAATTAATAAGACAAGAAACTTTGTAATATATCTTAACAGAAAAAATACTCCTGTCTCCTCCCCAATAAAATTCTTTTACAGTTCAATTTCCTGTTACAGTATGTAGACTTGGAGTTCTCTGAGGGATAAGATTACATGCTGTTCATTCTAATCTATGGAGGGTATAGGTCGAGGAGAGAGGGAGAGTGGCAAGAAGCATAGAGGCTGCTAAGAGGTTACACAGGAACTAAATGTAAGTATTAGATCTCAGCCTGGTACTTGATTCACAGCTTAGATATCTTAGCACTGCTCTATAATGTCCTCTATGCTGATGCTGCTTTCAAGAGAGTGTATTGAAACAAAGAAGAAACTTCACCAGCCAGCTCAGGGACAACTGAAAATGAGAGATGAATCCTGCAGAGGGGAAATGTAGTTATGTAACTACATGGCATAAAGGGACTTGTAGGTTGATTAAGAATATATAATGGTCATCCATAAAATTATCATCTGGACATCTAAACTACAAAAAACAAGCAGAATGGTACATTGTAACCGAATGCTACATTACAACAACTGTGTTTGGCTGGAACGTGGCATTTCAGTCAATAGCATTTGGCAAGAAAGTGCATTGAGTGCACCTTGACAAGCCTTCAGATGTGGAGTCTATGGGTGAGTATACCCTTTCGGAGCTGCTTTCTGAGGATTCTTGCCAACTTCGGAGGGTGATAAGATGCAGTAACCAAACATGGCCACTACACAACGTATGGCATTGTCTGCCTCCAGCTCTGTAATCTGTTGTGGGTGCTGTGGCTCCCATAAACGGGTGACTGTCAGGGTTGTTGGACCTATCTTGAGTCCACAAATTTACAAATTTCTGCAAATGAAAATCAATTCATTTAAACAGGGATGTTTTTGCAAGGTCCATTCAAATTAATGAGATAATGGCAGTAACAACATATAGGACCCCTAGGCAGGGTGATGGATTGCTTGGGTTGCCAGGCGGTTACGGAATGGCTTCAGGACACGGTGACACCAGGATCAACTTCTTTTTTTTTTTCATTCTTCTACTTATGACAAAGCTGGTAGGAAGTTGTTTCTTGGCTTGATACTTGACAAGCTGATGCTGCAGGCAAGGAAGGAACAAACTTAGTCGAACAAGTTTTTACCAGCCAGTTAATGACTCTCTTGACAGCTGGAGTTTGACTGAAAGCTGAACTGCTATGTGCGAGATTCACAACCTGCCTGTCTTACTTAGGGCATTGCAGGAGGGGAGGGAGGCAGAGAAGTGAGCGGGTCAGTGCAGAAGGGGTGAGCTGTTAAATTCTTCACCTGCAAATAACCTCTTCTATCCCTGGTGGTGTCATCTTTGCCTGTCACTCCCCTGAAAGCTTTAAGCCTAATGCTTAGTCGTGTATCAATGACTAGCAGACAATGACAACGTACGGAACTGGAAACATACAGAAAACTAGACTTGAGTGGTCTCCAGCTGTTGTGCAACTACAACTTCCAGCATGCTCCAAAAGTCTACTGATCTGCATAGAGAATTCAGACTGATGTATAGGGCAACTTGTATACCGTAGGATGTAGATGGATTGAAGGGATACTGAAGTTGACTGATGGGTCAGTTGCATAGAAACTGAAATTCCCTGTAGCCCTGTGTTACTATTGGGCAGATTTCATAGGTGAAAGGTGTGTAGCTGTCATCAGAAAAATGTTGACATGTCAGAGGTTTTTATTGGTCGGGATCTGAATCTTCAGGATCAATCGAGACGATGAGCCAGGAGAAGTCCGCACTCAGCGCATTCTCTCCCAGCTCTGTCATGTGACCTGGAAGGCCACACAATGTAAGTCTATGGAGCCGTCCAGCTCATACAGACACAAAGTAGGGAGATGAACAGATGGTGATGCAGTTGTCGGCCCATTGGTTCTCCTGACTAGTTGCGGTGTGAACACTCAGAATCCGACCAATCAAAACTTTTGACATGTCTCTGTCACATGTGAAGCATTGGGTTAACTTGTTTTATGTCACATGGTTGTTCTTATCACAGGTGCAGGTCTGTTTCCCTCTTCTTTCTTCCTATAACCTCTCCTCTTTCTTCTGTACACACAGCCCCACCAATCCTACACAAGCTAAGGGAACCCTATAAAAAGGAGTTAGTTCCTGGTGGGAAGGTCTTAAAGGGGTAGTGCGGCGCTAAGAAACTATTCACAAAATAACACACATTACAAAGTTATACAACTTTGTAATGTATGTTATGTATGTGAATGGCCCCCTTCCCCGTGTTCCCCGACCCCCGCCCGTGGACCCAGAAGTGTAGTGCATTATACATCCCTGATTCGTGTCGACCCCCGTCCGCTGTCTTCTCACAGTGATGTAATCTTCGGGAGGCCGGCCGATCAGCTCCTGCAGTCCCTCATGCCGGCCCCCCTCTGCCGTGTCATAACTGTGCTCAGCCAATCGTGGCTCACCAGCTGATGACGTGTGCTGCGTCATCAGCTGCTCAGCTGCGATTGGCTGAGCATAGTTATGATGCGGCAGAGGGGGGCCGGCATGAGGGACGGCAGGAGCGGGTCGGCCAGCCTCCCGAAGATGATGTCTTTTACGGGGTCGGTCGACACGGATCAGGTATGTATAATGCACTACACTTCCGGTTCCACGGGCGGGAGTCGGGAACGCGGGGAAGGGGGCCACTCACATACATAACATACATTACAAAGTTGTATAACTTTGTAATGTGTGGTATTTTGTGAATAATTTCTTAGCGCCGCACTACCCCTTTAATTGTTCTTCTTCTTTAGTCAGTTGAAAGAGACACACAGAGAGCAGTTCCTGCTGAAGTAAAGCCAGAGCCTGGCTCAGTCCAGGACTCTTGTCAGGGACCAAGAAACAGATTGCAGCATGCAGTGCTAGACCCCTCAGGAGGAAGGACATCCTCTGAGAAGAACCTTGTCCACGCCAGGGATACCTTCAACACTACATAGGGCTGACCCCAGTAGGACAAAGCTGCAGTTACAGCCTATGTATCCTACTGCAACGCATGGCTTTTCTGGGAAACCCTGGGAATTTTGCTAAACCCAGGGCAAGGACTTAGGACCTCATATTACCCTCACAGGATGGGTCTCCTGACACTATAGGGCATTACACGGTCAGATCAGAGGGATCTGTATGTGAGTATGAGTATTTTTTCTTCTCTACTACGCTATCCCGACTGAGTACACAGCTATGCTGGACAGGGCCCTCAAGATGCTCCCCTCTATTCTTACCTACAAAGTCTATACAACTACCTTTTAAATTTATTGTGGGCAATGTATCAATTTAGCTCAAGAGGTGGATGTGCACATTGCTATAAAATTTAAACACTAGGTGGCGTTACATTATGTAAGTTAATGCTATAACTCACCAGATCATTTTTACCAGGGTGTAAATAACAAATTATTTTCTTTTTTATGATCTATTCAATTAATGTTTAATGTCGGAACAAGCACCTTAAAGTCTACCTCAAGTCTTCCAGTAGTTACCAGCTGCTGTATGTCCTACAGAAAGTGGTGTATTCTTTCCATTCTGGAAAACAGGAGAGGTTTTCTATGAGAATTTGCTGCTGCTCTAGACAGTTTCTGACATGGACAGAGGTGGCGGCAGAGAGCACTGTCTCAGACTGGATAGAATACACCACCTCCAGGACATACAGCCGCTGATAAGTACTGGAGATTTTTTAAAAGAATTAAATTACAACTCCACAACACCAGTTGATTTGAAAGAATTTTGTTATTGGTGAACTACCACTTTTTACGCTTGTAGTCTCAGCTCAGAAGAGCTGAGGTCTAATACAAGCTACTGACCATACGTGATAAGCCCCCCAGGCCTGAATCCGATTATTCAGAAGGAGGGAGTATCCATAACTGCATGATAATAAAGATAATGGAGCAATCATATAATCACAGTCCCATAAACAATACAGCGATCATGGGATGAGGCTGAGTGACATGAACCAGCTCCTCCTTCTGCCACCATAGGAACTAAATCTGCAGCTGACAAGCAAAAAAATAAAAAAAATTTAGCAGGACCACAAATGTGCTGGATTCATAGTATCTTACCTTTCATCTGACCGAGCACCAGGGATCCTTCACTGTGTGCCGTTAAATATAGTTTATCCTCATGCATTATTGAAATATCCAGTGGGGAAACTCTGCGTCTTACAGGAGGAAATCCAAGATGAAAGTAGAAAAGTATTGAGTTCTTGGGTAGCGTATTAGACTCTGCTTCTCCATAACATCTCAGTGTGAAGTCTCTCCATTTAATAAAACTTTTACTTTGCAAGATATAAGACTCAAGAGGAGGGGGGGGGTCTGTTCCTTCTGTATTACTAGTATCTTAACAATACACTGCATATTCCTTTTATACTTTTTTTTATCAGTTGACATCATTGTTCCTCTTTACTGTCGAAGAGGGATTCAGGTGAACTATTATTATTATATTTTTAATAATGTGATATAACTTTTAAGAAATTAATGTGATTATAAATTTTAAGAAAATAATGCGCTTGCTCTCCTACAGTGCGCCACAGACAGCTCTGCCAAGTGTAATGTCTATTTTAATGATAACATGCAGTAGAATAGACAACAGGGGAGGCAGCATCGCTAACTGTCAGGGCTAGGGCTTAAAAGGTATTCCAGAGAAAAAAAAAGTTTTCAAATCAATTAGTGTCAGACAGTCACACAGGTTTGTAAATTACTTCTATTTAAAAATCTCCAGTCTTCTATTACTTATCAGCCGCTGTATGTCCTGCAGGAAGTAGTGTAATCTCTCCACTCTGACACAGTGCTCTCTGAACTGTGCAGAGGAGCAGCAAATCCAGTCCAGAGCTGTTTGAGGGCTTGTTTATAATGCATTGTGGGGCAAAGGGGTCATCGGGCAATAGATCCAGCCCTAAAAGCCCTATTACACCAAGTGATTATCGGCCATTACGCCCGATAATCGTTTGGTGTAAAACTTAGTGTTAAAAGGCAAAGATCAGCGGACATGCACAAATGCACAATGTCGACTTATCTTTGTCATTCAACATGTTGAAAAAAAGTACAGTGATAAAGATGGTGTGCTGGCCGTTGCTCAGTGTAACAGGAGCGGCAGCAGCGGACTTCCGCTATCTCCTATAGGCAGCCCCTCCCGCTGCTCCCCAAGGCCCCCCTGCTCTTACCAGCTAGCTGTCGGCGTGTGTAATAGCGTTGGCAACAAGGAGTAAGCGAGAGATCATCCGACAGGTCGGCGCTCGCTTGCTCCTCCAGTTTGGCCCTTGTACTAGGGCCTTATGGCTGCCTGGAAAACATGGATAGAACCACAGGCTGTATCCATGTTTACCCGGACTCCTTATATTCCAAACAATTGCCAAACATCTGGACTCGGGCTTGTTACAATTGTGCTCATCTCTATTATTTACAATGGCGAAAGGTGTTAAGAGTCTATAGCAATGTCCACGTCCATCCGGCGGACTGAGTGCTGGAGGACACACATGTTCAGTATGATTATCGCCTGACTGCAGATGTTATTAGACTGAGAGTTGGAGTTAGATTTCAACATAGTCAGTTCTTTGTACCCCAGGGAGACTACCAGAGGGGTCTTATTCCCCTTCTCCCCATTAATATAACCATAAGGACCTACCCACTGGCCAAAAAGTCACACATTGGATTCCTGGCAGCTAATATGGTTATTCCACCTATTTACACAGAATTCATATTAGGGGTAAAGAAGTTCCAGAAGAAATATTTCTTCCCTACAGTATCTATGATCTTATCCCATTTCTAGAAGAAGCAATGCCCAGGTGTGTAATGCAGGTTTGGACTTCAATAGACAGCGATTCTCTTGGTGCTTTGGGTGACTAACAAAAATCACCCTTTTCAGAGTTAAGTTCATACAGAAGCTGACTCCTTCTTACTTAATAGAAGGAAGATTAAACAGACAGAAGGGAGCGGCGGGTGAAAGTTTGAAAGACAATTTTTACCTTCAGTTTATATTGCGCGGATTAAAGCAGATAATCCTTGGAGAATGGGATGGGGTAATGTGCACAAAATTAAATACAAAGCTCTGGGCGCTACTCTGGAGTGCAAATACGTGTCTCATATGTGTTCCTAGAATTCGGGGATCTGCTCGTAGTTAAGGAATACATGTGTGGACAGTCACTGGTCCGGTCATAAACCAGAGTTATTTCTCCTACCAGAGAAAAGGACCCTCTGAGTCGCAATTGGTTTGGTATGGGTTAGACCAGGGGCGGATTAACTTTATCATAGGCCCTGGGCTGTTCACCAAGCCCGGGCCCCCCACCCCACCATAACAATGGCGGCAGTAGCGTGATGTTTATAGTACGGGATAGATAATATCATGATGCCTTGATCTGTGCAAAATTGTGGTAAAAAAGCAGCAATTTTTTGCAAATCATGGCAGAACTGTAGCCAGGAGACAATACACTACTAAAAGTATGTCTTTTTGGGTGGCCATGGGCCCCTCAGCAGCTCAGGGCCCCGGGCTACCGCCAGAAACGGACCTATTATAATCCACTACTGGGTTAGACTGGGGTACAGAGTATAAGGAGTAGTGATGAGCGAATAGTGAAATATTCGATATTCGTACGAATATCTCCCGAATATTCGATCGAATATTCGATCCCATTAAAGTCAATGGGAACAAGTATTCGATTATTGAAAAACATCTATTCGACCACTTGGAGGTAAAAACAGGAAGCTGGGGGATTTGAACGATTATCGAATATTTATCGAATATTCAGCAAACTATTCGATAATATTCTAAAGATCGAATACATTACTATTCGATCGCACAGTATTCGCTCATCACTAATAAGGAGTCTTCCTACTCATCATCCATAACTGAGTGGTTGCAACGATGTGCGAACTGAACTTATCGAACCAAGAGAACTTTGCAGAGTTTAGAAAGATGGCGGCCACACATCTAAAAAAACAAATAAAATGGTTTTCTTGTTTTTTTTTCAAGTTCGGTAAACCTACTTAACCGAACTTTTGAAAAGTTTGCTCATCTCTAGTTTCCAGGGATCATACACTTTTATTAGTTGTTGACCAACAGCTATTTCTATCTGATCTTCCATGCACATGAATGTTTGTCAAGGTCTAAAGGCCCTATTAAACAAAGAGATTATCGGACATATTCACCCCTGCAGCCCCCCTGGAGCTCTACCCTCCCACTGCACTTAACCGCTCCTCCTCGCTCGCAGCGGGTGGGGGAACGAGGAGCAAGAGAGCGCTGACCTAGGAGGTCAGCACTCACTTGCGCTCCACATCGCCCTGTGTAATAGGGGCTTAACGCTGATGTATTGTCTGTGGAGAAGGAGTGGTAAGCTGCAGACAGACAGTCCTGGTGTCATCTTGTCTCTTAGAGAACAAAAGGTCATACTATTGAAAGTCAACATGCCTGACCCTTCTCTCCCCTAACATCATGTATCGAGGGAAAGTCCCGTGCAGTAGGGCCAACAATCAGCCGATAAACAGGCGACTATCGACTGATCGATCGAATTTGAGCTGTCAAAAACATATCAGACAAACGTCTCCCTTTGTAATATGAGATGTGTGGCTGTAAACTGATGTAGGGTCCTTTTTCACAGCCCGATATTCAGCCATGAACGAGATTGGCACTCACTTGCGCTGTATTATTTGTGTGCCCACTTAAATACAATACTGTTAAGCCAGAGACTTGAGAATTGACTGTTTGCGAATTTGGTGCATATCAAAGGGCCTTTTACATGAGCTGATTATCGATCGGGAAAATGTATCGCTATCGGCCACGCATCTTATTGTGTGAACTGGAGATGGGCGGCTGATAGCAAAAGGAAGCTGACAGCACGGTTATACATATATCCACACTGTCAGTTCCCAGATCCCCAGCAGTGCATACTTACCTAGAGCGCTGCTTGTGATACGCTCTCTCGCTCTCTGGCTCTCCCGTCCTGGTGACATAGAAACTGACAGGACGAATATATGCATATTACTGCTGTCAGTTTCCACACAAATTATACAAGGATCGTTCGTGCAGTCCGGCTGCTCTTGATGATCATTTAAATCTTTGCATGGCCCCGTGTCGGGCCGTGTAGAAAGACCCTTTAGACCAGTCTATTTTTAATCCATATAAGACATAGGGGGACATTTATTAAGTCCGGCTTTTTCTGCACCGGACTTAAAAATGTCCCCGCAGCTCTGACAGAACGGAGATTTATGTAGAGGCGCACTGCCTCTACATAAATTCCCTGCGCACCAGGAAACCTACGCCAGGTTTCCTGACTATTTTTTAGCAAAAACAATGATGAATTAAGCGGACCTTGATTCTGCCCCCTCCACACCCTCTCCCCGCCCCCTGGCATACCAGGCGGAAAATGGCTAGATGCGAATATTTATTTGCATCTGGCCATTTTCCGACAAAAAATAAGCTTTTTTTACTTGATAAATGTCCCCCATACACTTTTACACACTTTACGAGAAGCTACACCTCTTTGTTGCATGAGGCCCAAATGTGTCTAAAGTGCCCAATACTACATTGGATGTAGGCCAGTGTATTGGTGCAGATTTTTTTTCTCCCCTAATGTTCAAAATGGTCATCTGATCTTTGAGGGTTTAGCAACTAGCTTCCAGAGTTGGCCACGACTGCATGCTACTTTTGAAACAGAGAAGTTCTCATGTTCTGGAGTTTTATACAGACATAAAGTATCAGAAGATGTGGATCCTGAACTCAGACCACCAATTGTCCAAATGAAGAGACAGATTATGTGGTGCCAAAAGCAATTTGAGATCTTTTACAAGAGTCATTTGCGTTGCGGATATATTTTTATAAAGCGAGTTAAGAAATTGAATAAAGTGTTCTGACAAATACCCTGCTCTTTACCTTGACAGATGAAGCTGAGCTGAATGTGCGCAGGAAGAGATGTTCTGCGGAGAAGTTTGGCTAGCTATGGTTTTCATAACCATCACTCGGACTCTTTTATTAGCAGACATGACAGTTCGCCTTTAATTCACAGAGCGCTGTTGTTAAATGAAAGCCAGGTAATGCATCAGCTGTTCTTTCCTTTGCAGAGTTGATCTCTCTGGATTATTCTCCTTCATAAGTCCCGCCAGCCTCCTGCCAGTCCTGCAAATCTCCATGAAAATATCATGCCTTTCTTAACAGTTGGAGGCCGAATGGCCCTCTGACAGCAGGAAAAACATGAAAATCCTTATTATATAGGCAAACAATGCTGAAATACACTGTGCTGCTCATAACATGTGGTGGGGGAATAAAATAAAAAGCACAGTAATCATTTAGAATATTGTACGTTAATAGGCCTTGAATCTAGCTCTGGCATCCATGGAAAAGTTATTTAACCTTGTACGGTCAGAATTCTTGTGGTCGATCGTAAGAAATAAAAGTTATGAAAATGTTTTAAATCAAAACCTATTTTAATGGTGTTTCCTGCCATAGCAAGTGATTCTATGCCCTTATGTCCCATAATGTAAGGATTCATATTTCTGTGCTCAAGTAAGTGCACATTGATGTCTATTGGGCTATTCACACGATCAGTAGATAACAAGGACCCAAATCAATCCTGCAAAAAAAGGACATGTCCTAGTGCGGACCCAGATTGTTTCTGCGGATTCTATCATAGAAATCAATGGGATTAGCTATTTTAGCTATTAGCTACGTGTTGTAACCTTTTTGGCATCTTTAATATTGTAAGAAAATAAGAATGAGTCTATTAGTTAAAAACCTATCTATTTCCAAAATGTATTAGGAATCCAATACCAGAGAAAAAGATAGAAATTAATCGATCAAAAAAGATTAACTTGATTCTGATTAAAAAACAAACAGGAACTTGGTTCTGATCTGTCTAAAATCAGTAGGGTGAACACAGCCATATTTATGGGGAAAGCATTAGTATTAAGAGTCTATCCAACTTCATTAAACTTAAAGTGTACCGCTAATCAAATGCAGAATGTTTGAAGTTTGCTCAACTCTAATCAGTATGTGTTGAGTTCCTCTGCAGTGCCCCTAAAGGAAAAACTGGGAATTGCACCGGTCCATCGAAATCAAGTAATGAATAGATGTGCTGGGTCCTCCAAAGATAGAGACAGTTTTTGTAGGCACTCAACGCTTGGCTAATAGATGAGTGTCTGGAATGCAGGACTTTCTTCTATCAACTCAGAATTGTTAGGTATTTGAACATGGGTTTTCTAAAGCAGACAACCCCTTTAATCATCTAGTCAGAGTAAAGAGTTAACGCTTCATCATTGTCTATGTCTGTGGCACACAGGCCAGGCTGTACTGTCAGCACCATCCTATTAATATGTAAATGAAGGGTGTCTGGTGAATACAACATGATGAGATGCCCATAATGGCTGAGACTAAAGAAGAATGCAGGAATAGGAATTTATTAACTACTGGTCTCTACTATTTAACATGTTGGGGAGAAAAATCTATGTTAGAATATAGCAAATAACAAGGAATCCATAAAACAGATCAGGATATCTATACCAGCGATAAATTGACCTACAAAAAAGTGTTTACGGAGCCTAAAGAATAACTATACAACTTTGATCCAATAGTTACGAGAAGTGAACCAACATCTTGGAAGAAAAAAAATCTATACGAGAGGTGAAAAACCTAAACTCTACTACAAATACGTTTAGGGTGGCTACCCAACCCTGTATTGGGAACTTCACGTGTGGAGGGGTCTGAGGGAATTGGGGAATATGTATTTCAAATAACAATATCATGGTAACTAGTAAACTACAACTAAAGCTAAAACTACAACTAAAGCTAAAGCATTGGCTGTCCAGGCATGATGGGAGTCAAGGTTCCCTACCCCAGCTTTAAGGGCACATTCTGATACCCCTGCCTTAAACCTCTCATTAAACCCAATTAAAATTTTTCCAATTTATTATGTAAATTTGACCGTACATTTAAATAAACAAATATATTTTAAAAAATGTATCTAAAGAAAGGGAAAAAAAATATATATAATAATTCTAAACACAAAATAATTTTCGACAAGCTCTCTAAAGGAGGCCATACACATTAATTGAGCAGAGTTGCTGATTATTGTTGCTGATATGATGTTACAATCTTGAAAGAAATTGGCAGTGCTTGAAATTTGTAGCCAATTGGACAAAATATCTTAAGGATCTCTAAGGAACTTATAATCTCAGAACAATCCCAAAAACTTTGTCCATGTCCATTGAACATGTAGGGCCAGTTTGAATACTGGCCAATGTGAACTAAAATGTGCATGGCTGTGCCTGGGAAAAAATATTTGACCATAGTTTAATGGTTCTTTAACCGATCGACCTACTTCTATCATATGTACACGGCCAACTTAAGACCTTATTCTACCTTTTTGAGGTTTATGTAAGCACTGCTTTTTTATGGAGGGATGTTGCACAACCTTAAACAGTATATACATACACAAACAAATTTCAATGTTAAACTCTGTATATCCATTAAAAATCCATTAAACTCCCAACACCCGAGATGACATCCCACCAGTACTGACAAGTGTGAAAGAAGAAATAAACGGAAATCAATGTTGATGACTTTCCAATTATTGTGGTTGCCGAAAACATTAGGATTTTTTCCATTACACTGAATGACAGCAGAATGGGAAGCACCGTGTTAATTGCTGACCTCTGACTCCACACTTATATGGATGTTGACCTCTGCCTGGCCCTTTAATTCTTGCAGCGAGCACAAGATACATTTACCCTCGTTGACGGCTTTACCACACAAGAACTCCTGCCTGACAATGACCACAAGCGGCTGTAAGATTCCTGTATCACACAATGGCCATCTGATGAATATTTTGATACACTGAATAATGACAATTTCTGCTTACGGCATTAGTGCAGCTCAGCAGGCTTACGTTCCGAGACTCTAGAATAGAAGGGCTTTTAAATAACAAATCCTATTTTCATGTAAATAGTCTAGTTTGCAAGCGAAAGGCACAACGGGTTTGTTAGGGTCAGAAAATGCTGCGAAACTAAAAAAAATAAATAAATTTTGATCTAAAAAAAAAACAAGGCTATAGATACAATGAGGATGGCAAGACATAAAATGCTGCGTTGCTCTATGGAGGCCCCCCCACACAAAAAAAAAAAAAAAAAGAAAAAACAGTTGATCTTAATGGAGATCTACTTTTCTGGCAAATCGTCAAAGTAAAAGTAATCTACATCACTTATTCAACGCAATGAGATTTTGTGGCATACTTTGAACATTGACAAGAGGTCTCCCAAGGAGCACTGAAAGCCACGATCATGTGATGTGCAGGGCATAAACACACAAGCCAACAAAAGCGAAGGCTTAAGCTAAACAAACGTAACTTGGCCCGCCACTCAGAGCTAGCAAGGAGTTAACGTTCCTCCGAACAGAATTGCATTGAGGACCCAAGCAATGACACTCTCTCCATGTAACGTTGACCGTGCCAGCCCTAAGTCTCATTTGCATCACAATGATGAGGTCCGTGTTACCATTAGCCGACCTTCTGCTATTATTACCTAATGAAAATGTAACCATATTTAACCCCCCAGGGACGCAGATTAGTGAGAAAGGAGCCTAAGTGGATCCTAAGCCATTGTGTGACAAGCAGGAGACTCTGTGACAATTGTCCAACCCCCCCCTCCCACTCTGAGAGAACATCGGAACCGCAAAACTCAATCCTCTCAGCTGTCCCCAAACTACACAATGGTCCAGCACAGCTTTTGTAGCTTCAACGGCTCTAAGGAGGGGAAGAGGAGGGGGTTGAGCGGCTGAAGAGGAGAAGAACAATGTGTGAGAAGCAGAGGCTGTGCTTTTCCCACACAGCCCAAACTGCACCCCCCTCTATTACCCCCTCCGAGAGAGGAGCAGCCCCTAAATACAGCTGATCTGCCACTAGTTGACTTTTTTTTTTATCCCTATAAAGTCTTCTCCAACCTTCATTTTCCCCCTCTCTTTTTCTCTCTCAACCATTGTGTGCTCAATCCTTTTGGCGCGTGAAAAGAGGTGTAACTTTGAGAGTCATGCCAGGCGTCCCTTGTCGGAACCCTTGGCATATGCTATGGTCAGTAGACTGGATGCCATGATTAGCTGGCATTTTATTTTTAAACGAATCGGAGCCAATGGGTGACACAATTTTGGGAACAGTTTTTTTCGCGAATATATATATTAGGTATAAGGGAGTCTAGTTGTATTTGGTATCGATTATTGGCTCCACCTAAAACCAAAAGTACGATGGAGACCCAACTAAGGAAGGACCAATAGAAGGATAATGGAAGAATCCTATAGATTGAGCGATAATGGACAGTCCTATAAAAATACTATTTTCCATAATATGAACATGAAATTAGTAAATACCTACAGTATGAAAGATAGTGCTCTCATTTAGACACCTACAATTAATAACCATAAACATACCATGTTCGTGATTTTTATACAAAATATAAATTCATATATAATATATAACAGTGATCGAAAAAGTCTCCTGCAAAAACAGAACAAAAGGGTGGCAACAAAGTCAACAAAAATCCTATTTTGTAATGGCAAAGATTTCTCCTTGCTGCCATGCTGCCAGGATGACTGGGCATACTGCTCTTACAGAATTGCAAGTAGCACATTCTGTCTTGGTATGCCGGACTGAGAACATACCGGCAATCATTTTTTTAGTGGCCATATGTCTATGAGAGGTTTTAACAAGGAACAAGTCAGAATAATCTATGTGATACTTTACATGCCCATAGGCTACGTAGGACAGTAACTAAATAACCTGCCGCAGGACCTCTGTGGGAATATAGACTTTCCCTCGCCTACTTGAACAGTGATAATTTTCTAAGCCCTCAGCTGAGGGCTCTTAGCTCTTTATCAGAAGAGCAATCTTGAGCCGATCAGGGACACTTTGTTCCTAATGACAAGAGTCTCCAGCCAAAATCCCTCTAAAGATTTGCCCAGAACCAGAACGTAGGGCTGGGGGGGGGGGGGGTTATTTACCTATATAGCAAGTTCTTCCATAAAAGACCCCGCAACTAATAGTCTCAAAGCAGTTTAGTGTAGTATCATCCAGTTGACCCACTTTCGACGATGTTAGTTTAAGCAGCACAGGGACCAGCTGTATTTCTGAAATTTAGTATTTTAGTACAAAATTTCTCAACTTTGAAATTGCAAACTTAATTTTTTCAAATAACTTCACAAGCAAATTCTAGAAGCGCTGATACTAAAAATGTGTATGAAATTTTAAGAAAAAAAACTGACAAATTTATTTTTGTGCTTGCTAATGGGAGGCATCACCCACAGGACATCATGGCTAGCAATTCTGGAACATTAAATATAATTTTCAATTTTAAAAGAGAGTAAAGGGGGGAGTGGGAGGTATCCTGTGACCACAGAAGGTAGTCCTTCCTTCATTTTTATGATAAAGAGGCCATATAATCCTATGCAGTTATCAGTCAACAAACTATATTCTATTTTTAGGCTATGTTCACACTACGTATATGTCCGGCTGCATATTTTACGCGGCTGGACATATACGTGTGAAACTCCGGCCGGGGATTTACGTAATTTGCGGCCGGCTACGTTTGCTAGGTCCGCGAACTTACGCCCATAGTCTACTTACGCTTCCCGAGCGCCGTACGTAGCGATCTGACAGCGGTCTTTTACTTGGATATGTTCGGCTAGCACCGGACACCCTACAGAACCTTTTGGATCGGCAAATCAAAGTGCCAAAATGAAGAAATCACCACTCCGTACGGGATCGCATGTTACGCTACGGGCGTAAGTTACAGCATTTCCGTCCTGAAACAATGGTCTGGTTCATTTTTTACGGCGCCGCATACAATCCGGGCGTAAGTTCTTACCTAGTGTGAACTGTGCAGCCGTAGATCGTATACTTTCCATTGTACGCAAACTACGTAAATCTCCGGCCGCTTATTCATGGAACGCGCTACGGCCGGAAACTTACGTAGTGTGAACATAGCCTCAAAAGGGTCATCTACTTTAGAAAATCCCTTTTGTTGGAAAGGTTCCTTGAAAATAATCCGTATTACACAGAACGATAATCGTTAGTTACGATCGTTACTATGATCGTTTATTCCTTCTGATCCCAGAAAAACAATGAACAATGTGCTATTACACTGAACGATTAGTGAAAAAATACGGAATTTGAGCGAACTTGGAACAGCAAATGATTAGCAAACGATTAACGATAATTTTAAGTTCAGATCTAAATAAACGATTAACGGCATACAAACAATTTTTTCGATCGTTGCCTGCAATTACCCTAAAGGCCCTATCACACTAAATGATTATCAGCCATATTTGGCCGATATGGACGATAATTGTCTGGTGTAATAGCAGGCAACGATCAGCCAACACGAACAATGTCGGCTGATGGTTGCTGTCATTTGTCAGAAAAGCAACAATCAGCTGCCGTCGCTCCGCCCCCCCCCCGGTACTCACCTGCTTGCTGCCGAATAGCGGAGCAAGCGATCGGTGACAGCCCCGTGTAATAGGGGCTTAAGAATGGACCAAATTTATCACTGTAGCTCATGTTGTTGAATAAATCTGTCACATTTTGTTGACTGTCTAGTCTAAGGGTGATATTACACGGGCCGAAGGGGCCCGATAATACCTGTAAACAAACGCCGTTTCGGCGCTTGTTTACTGGGCCTATTATATGGCCCGATAATCATTTAACAAGGGCTGCAGGGACCTTGTTACCGATGTCCTTGCAGCCCTTGTTTAAACTGTATACATTACCTGTCCAGGTTGCAGGGCTCCTCTTGTTCTGTGCTTCTGCCATGGCCAGTGATTGGCTGAGCGGCCTGCCAGCTGAGACAGGCCGCTCTGAAAGTGGAGCGCGCGGGACCCGGGGAGAAGCACAGAGGAAGAGGAGCCCGGCAAACTGGATAGGTATGTATTCCTATTTGCATATCGTCAGTGTCGCGTAGCGGTGCGTGGTCGGCGCCCGATTATTATAGGTCAGAACCTATGTCAACAATCAGCCGATGACAACAATCATCGGCTGATCGTTGTCTTTATTACACGGAACGATAATCAGCCGGATAGGGCTGATTCAGCCGATTATCGTTCCGTGTAATAGTACCCTAAGTTTAGACCAACTATTAAGGTTTTTATAGACCTTCAATAAGCATTGGTTGACAGTGCTCTCTCCTGTCCTCCCTATACATACAGCATGACTGAACGTTCATTTATTTTTATGGCGAAAAGTAAGCCGCAGACAGACCACATGTCTCTGAGAACAAGAGGGATGGGCAGTGAAAATCCAATGTTGAGAGTCGGAAGGTCCACATTCACCTTTGACAGAGGATTCAGCCAATTTTAGAATAGAGTGTATGGGCTCCTTTAGTCTGCGCGCCAATGAACAAGGCAAAAAAGGGCTTAAAACTCGTGATAAATATGACCGCAGTTTCTTTACATTAATCATGGAAGAATGAGTAGATTATCTTGTGAGTAATGTAGGAAATTACTGGAAAAACAAAAACAAAGTCACGTGGCAAATTAAATATACAAAAATGAAAACCACTGAATAATATGGCCTTATAAGCTATATATATTGTGATAGTAGCCACATTGTTCAGATGCCTAGGTGATTGCACTGGGGATTTTTTTTTTTGTGATTTAAATTTTTATTGGTTTTCACAATTTTACAAGAATTTAGGATTAGTAAGGTACATACCTTATACTCCTTATACAAAACAAATAAGTAAAAGATTATAAACAAAAATAGTACTTACACCATTTTTGCCAGCATCTATGGGATCTTAAAATCCCATTCGTTCCAACAGCTATTGTAGATTCCATTTTATAATTATGTTGTACCCTACTTATAATCTCTACTATGGATGGAACTTCACTAGATTTCCATCTTCCGGCTATACTACTTCTTGCTGCCATTACTACATGCATCACTATTACCATATCTCGAGGTGGGATGTTCTCTGTGTCCATTGAAATCAATGCTAACCCCGGACTCCAATATAATGGGTACCCAAGTATACGTCGTATAAGATCTTCTATTTGGGACCAAAATATCTTAATTAAGATGGCATTCCCACCATATATGAAGCAGAGTGCCGTTACGGGGATGAATTTGGAAAGATTTTTGCTAGTTTGTATGGTGTCCTGTACCAACGATATAATAATTTACGGGATGCTTCCAAATGTCCAATACAGTGTGAGACTCTTTATGGGATGCTATATACTACGTCCCATTGGTCCTGTTTAAATACACGCCCTAGATCCTTTTCCCATTTTTTGTGAATATGAATGGTCTTCTTTGAGATTATAATATTTTGTATGTTAACGCAAGGCCCTTGTTACCTTCTTTTGTATTATATAGGAAATCTTCATATTTTGTTGTTTTAAGAACAGTTAGCAAATTATTTGGTTTGATCGTATGAAGGCAATGCCTGAGTTGAAGGTACTTAAAAAATTTTTATTGGAGATACCATATCCATCAGTTATTACTGAAAATGGTTTAAGATTAAGGCTATTACCTTCACAGATATCACCCAAGTTCTTAATTCCTTTCCCCCTCCAAGTACTATAGTCAGTCTAATATCAATAATTCTATGGTTCTCAATGGAATTCTTTCTATTCGTGTAGGTACTAACAATGTTTTAACAGTATCACTATTATCCTACCTACTGCTTCCAATGTAGGTGATGGCCGCAAAGTGAATCCCTGGGATAATCTCGTGTGCCATACCCATGCTCTTAGATCCGAGCATTGTGCTAGTTTTTGTACTAATTCTACCCATAGTCTCATATTATCTTTTACCCACCACCATCTTTACTGATCTCGATTTTTTAAAATAAGCTTTAATAAAAAATAAATAAATAAATTACATATATACAGTATATTAAAATGTATTATATTTTTATTACATACATTTAATGCATATTTTATTAGTATATTTATGTTTATTATGTCACAATTCATAAGCAGATTTAGCCTCCCCTATCTCCTGCCACGTCCTACTGTCTTCAGGCCGTGCCTGGCTGGTGTCACCGTGGCAACCCTGACACGGGATGCTCTGCCATCCATTTGTCACCAATTGTCCTGGTTTTGTTTGGCCTTGTGTGTGTGCGCTCAGTTGTGTCAGGAGAGGCGAGCTGAGCAATAGGGGTCGGCTTAATAGGCTGCGGATCCCTACTGTGGGGAAACTGGGAACTGTCTATAGGGAGATCCTTGGGCCTCCGCTAGTGACTTAATCTGCCTGTCTCCCACAAGGCTGGTGGGAGGAAGCATTACATCAATACAATCTGGACGCAACACAACATTATTATTTCAGCTTTCTTAGATACGTGACATTGCTTATGGACCCCCCCCATTTGGCCTATTTTGTCTGGCTCGATTATACAAAATATGACTATAGGAGAATGTTTTCTGAATAAAAAAAATACCCCTTTCAAGTAATTAAATTAAGTATCCTTGTGCCCCGGGGGAAATAAATGAAAAACTCATTGACCGCAATCAGATTTTTTTTCCCCCTGGAAGTTGAAAGGCAGAGTTTATTCACGGTATTATGTGGAGAGCTGATATACGTTCTGTTACAGCATATGAAGCCATCACAGCACATAAAACACAGTCTTACTAATGGTCAATAGATTTCGCAGGAGAACTTTTTTTCTTTAGGTGTTTTTCCTGCACATTTTTCTTAAATTTTTCTTTATCATATATTTATTATTAGCTGCCTGATAATTGCTTCATGGGTTTTTAGTATAATTGTTTTATACTTCATTTTACATGTTTACAATCAAACCAATAAAGAAGATTTAAAAAAAAAAAAACTTGGAATATACATGATGAGGGTATTTGCAGTACCGAAGGGGCACTTAAGTAGAGAAATAATACCCCGATCACAATGAAAAGGGTAAAAGATAAGAAAAACTGTATATTTTCAAGGGGATACTGATTTCTCCCCCTCTTCAGTGCTACAGTCTGTTAATATTAGATTTAAAGGGGTACTCTGATGACAATCTTTTTTTTTTTTAAATCAACTGGTTTCAGAAAGTTATATAGATTTGTAATTTACTTTTATTTAAAAATCTCCAGTCATCCAGTACTTAACAGCTGCTGTACGTCCTACAGGAAGTGGTGTATTCTCTCTTGTCTGACACAGTGCTCTCTGCTGCCACCTCTGTCCATGTCAGGAACTGTCCAGAGCAGCAGCAAATACACATAGAAAACCTCTCCTGCTCTGGACAGTTCCTGACATGGACAGAGGTGGCAGCAGAGAGCACTGTGTCAGACTAGAAAGAATACACCACTTCCTGCCGGACATATGAATAATATGGCCTAAAAAGCTATATATATTGTGATAGTAGCCACATAGTAGCAACTATCACCATGCTCTCAGTTTCCAGATCACAAGCAGTGTATGCTTACCATTTACGCTGCTTGTAATCCAGAATCCTGTTCTCCCATCCTTGGCCGCTACTGTATCTTCAGGCCGCTACTTCCACCAATATAATTGACATGCAGAGGAAGCAGGACCTGAAGATACAGGGGACTGTAGAGATGGATGCTGGATCACAAGCAGCGCGGATGGTAAGTATACACTGCTTGTCATCTGGACAGCACAGATATATACATATCCTATATGTACACTACATCCTATATACATATCTGTGCTGTCAGTTTCCAGGGCTGCACGAGCGACACAAAGATCTTTCGTGCAGCCTGGCTCCTCGATTTGTTGTTCTATGTAAAAGCATTGCACATGGGTACCAATCCTCCAGACTCTAGTACGACAGATGTTGGGAAAGAGAAAGATCAGGCATGTTGCATCTCAACTGCACAACCCTTCTGGTCTTAGAGAGATAAGCCACTACTGGCTGTGCCTTATTCTCCTTTCGAATGTGTTGAGCGTTCATATGTATTGGGGGAGACAGCTGTGGGACGAGAGCTATTGAAGGTACGTCCACCCTAGGGCCATATTACACAGCCTAATATTTTTTTTTTATTTTTTTTTAGTGGGGGTTTGGTTTATTCCTCTGGTTACTATTACATACAAATCCCTGGCTGCTTTCTGTAGTTTTTTTTATATTAACACATTTGTTTGCAATAGACGCTGAGGTTCCAGAGTAAACGTCCTAACTCCTGTGTTTTTACAGCGTTAACATGCTAATGAAAGCAATCTGAAAGGCTGTGACGTCTGTCTAACCTGCTCCTCATTCCTTCATTTGTTTCATATCATTAATTTTTTTTTTTTTTTTTGAAAGAAGCTTTATTAACAATTTCATCTTATAAAAAATAGAATAACAAATTCTTCCCTTCCCCTAGACTCAATAAGGATTTATCATAATTATCTCAAATATTCACAATTTTTCCAGAGATACCGTTCCATAGGGGGGGGGGGGGGGGGGGTGGAGAAGGCAGCCGGGGACACAGGACCGAACCCCACCCCCAGCCCGCCAGCAGGGATAGCTGTTCAAGTCCCCAATTCTGCGATCTCAAATATCCAACGAGAAAAAAAAACAAAACACCAAAGAAGAAAACAAAAAATATGCTATAATCAACTCAAAAGCATATATTGGAGCTACCACACATGGTTTCACTTGTGTTCTTCACCAGATATAATCCATATCATCCTTCCTTCTTTCTAAGAGCATGAGCCCTATCAAGGCCCATCCTCTCAGAGAGGAAAAATACTCATACATTCTGACTCCCCGGTCCCCATAAATAATGGAGACCAGGGGCATCTTCCTGAGGCACGTTACAGTGACAGTGCGTACATCCCACACTGAACCACTTATATCAGCCCCAGCCCACTCATTTAGCCACACATTTTCCACCCACAAGTTTTTACTTATGATCCTCCTTTTCTTAGTCTATAAGGCTTACTACTAAAATGAGATCAAGACATAGGACAAGAAGCCTCACCCGTCCAGCTGGGCCAAGAAGCCGCGGAATCCGAAGCACAGCCTAATATTAGACGACTTGACTATCATGCAGCAAGACATATATATATATATATATAGATATATCTTTAGTTTGTGCAGTCCTTGCTGCACGTATAGAAAATAATAAAGCTATACTTTAGCTCTCCACACTCCCGACTTCCTTCCATCCTAGCGGCTTCTCCTTGCTCACCCCAGGTGCTGGCACTTCTGAAGTGTCAAGCCGTTCAGCCAATCACTGACTGGGATGGGACAGCAATACAGCCAGTGATTGGCTAAATGGTCTGTCACTGCGGAGAGGGCTTCAGAAGCTTAAAGGGGTATTCCAGGATATTTTGACATTTACTCTACAGATTAGTCTTGTAATATAATTAATTTGTCTCATTGGTTTCTATTACGAATTTTGTCTCCTTCTCGCAATTTTTATGTGGTCCTGTGACGTCACTGAACTGGAAGTGTGCTGACTTGCCGATTTAGCCGGCCTCTAGTTAGTTATTCACTTAGCAGGCTTCAGAGCCTTACAAATGGCCCTCCCTGAGCACGGGACGTCACATGACGCCCTGTTCCAGAGCTGGCCTGTCAGTGTAATCACCCCAATCCCCCCGGCCCCCCTCCCTGTGTAATGATTGCGGCCCCCCCCTCCAGCCCCCCTACCTGTGTAATGATTGCAGACCCCTCAACCCTGGTCCCCCTCTCTCTGTAATGATTGCGGTAAGCCTGGAAAAGCCGGAAAGACACCAGAAACATGGAGTGGTAAAGTATAGTTAATTATACCTACATATATACCTACTATACCTACATCTGTACCTACACAGAGCGATGCTCAGGTCGGATTTTTAAACCTGCTGAAAGACATCAATCAGCTCATGATCGGCTCTTCAACTGATCGAATCAGCCTGATTGCTTCCTTTCCTGTTTAGACCTGGACCTAAAATCATTGTTGATCGTTTGCAGATTGTTCGCTGTAATAACACGTTGTTCGGTCATTCCCATAGGTTCTGAAGGTGTAATAGCTCTGAAACAAATGATCAGTGAGAACAGGATGACCGTAAGAATAATCACAAGTAATGATCATCGTTCCGTGTAATTGGGAGAACGATTTCAAGTTGTTTGCCAAATTGGTCGTATAAGATGGTTTATTGGTAATTTGTCTAATAGGACCCTAAGGGCCTATTCCACGGGATGATTATCGTTCGGATCATTGTTAAATCATTCGGAACAAAGCAATAATCGTTCGGTTGAAAAGCAGTTAATGATTAAACGACAAACGAGAAATCATTCGACCTGGACCTAATTTTATCGTTTCTCGTTCGCAAATCGTTTGCATAGAATAAGACGTCATTCAGTCGTTCGCAGGGGCGACGAACACAATAGCAGCGACAAGATGACCACAAGAACGATCATCGTTCCATGTAATTGGGTGAACGATTTCAGGTCGGTCACAATAGCGGTGGTTTGAGAATGTTTATCGTTAACGATTTTCTGAACGATAATCATCCTGTGGAATAGGGACCCTAATGGTGCGTTTACACAGACAGATTTATCTGACAGATCTTTGAAGCCCAAACCAGGAACAGACTATAAACAGGGATCAGGTCATAAAGGAAAGACTGGGATCTATCCTCTTTTCAAATCCATTCCTGGCTTTGGCTTCCAAAATCTGTCAGATAAATCTGTCTGTGTAAACGCACCCTAAGGGTCCATTTACACAGAAAGATTATCTGACAGATTATCTGCTGAAGATTTGAAGCCAAAGCCATGAATGATTTTGAAAAAAGAAATCTCAGTCTGTTCCTGGCTTTGGCTTCAAGTCTTTGGCAGATAATCTGCCAGATAATGGGTGACATTGACCATTTTAGTGGGTTGTCCGGGTAGAAGAAGATGGCTAAAGCCTTCCACTTCTTGGTCAACCTCTTTAAGGTGGTAAAAAGTGGTAAGAATTTACCTGCACTGATGACAGGTCCCTTTCACACTTTCCTTTATGCAAAGAGTATGCTGTGTGATAATGATGCTTTATATCTCTCATTGGTTGAAAGGGTAAAAAAAATGTTAAGTTACTTTGTGAATTAACATGTTTCTGTCTATTAATCGTAGAAAGATGATTGATAGATAGAGTCAGATGATAGATAGATAGATAGATAGATAGATAGATAGATAGGAGATAGATAGATAGATAGTCAGATGATAGATAGATAGATAGATAGATAGATAGATAGGAGATAGATAGATAGATAGGAGATAGATAGATAGATAGATAGATAGATAGATAGATAGATAGATAGGAGATAGATAGATAGATAGATAGATAGATAGATAGATAGATAGATAGGAGATAGATAGATAGATAGGAGATAGATAGATAGATAGATAGATAGATAGGAGATAGATAGATAGATAGATAGATAGATAGATAGGAGATAGATAGATAGATAGATAGATAGATAGATAGATAGGAGATAGATAGATAGATAGATAGATAGATAGGAGATAGATAGATAGATAGGTAGATAGATAGATAGATAGATAGATAGATAGATAGGAGATAGATAGATAGGAGATAGATAGAAGATAGATAGTCAGATGATAGATAGATAGATAGTCAGATGATAGATAGATAAATAGATAGATAGATAGATAGTCAGATGATAGATAGATAGATAAATAGATAGATAGATAGATAGAAGATAGATAGTCAGATGATAGATAGATAAATAAATAGATAGGAGATAGATAGATAGATAGATCGATAGATAGATAGATAGATAGATAGATAGTCAGATGACGGTCTTATGGTTGCACTTTTACTGGTCTCTCTCTTTGCACGCAGATGATTATGCTTTCGGCATAGTATCAAACAATAAAAGGCTCAAGGATGCTCTCTGGCAGACAGAAGTAATCAGCTTTCACAGATCAAGGCAGCTGTCCTCGTCTGGCACCATATCTTATGTCCCTGATTCACGGGTGTGCAGCCACATGGTCCAAACTGATGAGGCACAGACCTAATGGGCAGATGGCACCAGGGTGTGTGGGAATTCCTCCTACTAACGGAAACTCATCTTAACTCTCCCCTAATGGGACATCTGCTCTTTCCTCTCTGGTAGCACAGACTAGGAGCTGGGTTATCAGCCATCTCACAGAACGAGGAGACGCTCGCCCTCTCCATATCGGATCATACAAGGACATTCATCTTTCTTTTAAGTTTTAGTGAAATAGCAGAAAGTTCGGGTTTCACACTGGGTTCACACTGTGTTTTTGCAGTCCAATTAAAATACAGATTTCATTAAAAACAAAAGAATGAAAAAAAAAACCCGGATACAACTGTGTGCAATGAGTTTGGATCCGTTTTTCCATTGACTTCCATTATAAAAAAAAAAAAACACAGATCAAAACGGATGCGTTTTTTTTTAGCCTGCAGATAAACGTGTACATTAAAAGTAATCATTTGTGTAGATTAAAAGTAACCATTTAAAAACAGACATGTTAAACAGTGAACCCAGAAGAACTGGGTCATTACATAAAATTTTTTTTAACTACAACAACTTTTGGAGTTTGAAGGATACCCTTTAATAAGGCCTTATGCACACTTTCAGTATTTTTTACATGTCCATAGATTCCTCACGCTATCCACCTGTACAATCTGCTAAAAATCATTAACAGGGCATCTGTAGTGCATCCGTATTTCCATAAATCTGTTTTATTTATTTTTTCAATATGTTACTAATGACTTATTTTTTTTACAGAAATTCGGATGCCAAAAGGTTACAATCCATAGAAAATAGAGAATCACATTGATTTCTATTAGTGCCAATTCACATAGAGTAAAACTGGCGGAATTCCATGGCGGGACTCTTCGTGCGGAATACCACCAGCCTCCGTGTCAATAATGGCAGTCTATGGGAGGGAGCCTCCTCTCTCTGCGCAAAAGAATTGACGCATTTCCGAATGGAGAGGTGCGGAGCGAGAGGAGGCACGTGAGCCCTCCCATAGACTGCCAGTATTGAAACGGAGGGAGAGTTCCGCTAGTTTTACTCCGTGTGAACTGGCCCTTAGAGGATCTGCAAAAAAATCTGGGTCTGCCCCTTTTTATTTCAGGATTGGTTTGCATCCTTATTATCTACAAGCCCAATAGTCATCAATGTGCACTAACTCGAGTATGGAAATATGGATCTGTAGATTACGGGACGTGTGAATAAGGCCTTAGACAATCATGTCTTAAAGGACCCCATTAAACTGTAATAAAGCTCATCAGGTATTGCTGACAGCGGATGTCGTGTTGCTGACTCCATTAGTCCAAAATACTGGAGAATAATCCAAATGATCTCAGAGCTTTAATGTCTCTCATGGTTATAGGTCAGTGACTAATCTCCCTAGTGGTGACGCTAAAAGCCATAAGGTGAGTTTTGAATCTGTTCACCTGCTCAACTGCATATTCCTTTACGGTATCACACAACGGTATCTTTTCATTCCCCACACAACGACCTCTGATCACAGATCACACAGCATGTCTAGAACACTGGCCCAGTTAAAGGGTACCTATCATTTAAAAAAACTTCTGATATGTCATAGAGGTTTGTATCGTTCAGGGCCTGGGTGCTGAGAACCCTGCTGATCGTTAGAATAAAGGGGCAGCGCCTCTTCATCTCCATCACACTGCTAAAGCAGGGGTGGACAGGATTATAATGGAGCCTATGGAACCTCTGGTACAGCGATTAGCGGAAGTTCCATAGGGCTTTATAATAATTCCGTCCACTGCTATTTTAGCAGTAAGACGGAGCTGAAGAGGCAGAGCGTGTGCTGCCCCTTCATTCTCAGTACCCTTTAAGTCAGTTCTAGTCTATTGTTTCTCATGTCCATAGGGTTACCATCATGCATATATCTAAATGCAGAGGCTCAGGCAATATGGCTGCCCCCATAATAACGTACAAAAAGAGTTATAATCATAAAATAGAAAGGTGATAAGAGTCCCTTTAACAGATAATGGAGTCCACTCTGTCTATTTAAAGGGGTTATCCAGCGCTACAAAAACATGGCCACTTTTCCCTCTACTGTTGTCTCCAGTTCAGCTGCAGTTTGCATTTAAGCTCCATTTACTTCAATGGAACTGAGTTTCAAAACCGCACCCAAACTGGAGACAACAGTAGGGGGAAAGTAGCAATGTTTTTGTAGCGCTGGATAACCCCTTTAATATTTGTAATACAAGTTGCATGTGAATTATAGATTTAGCCCAACGCCAAAATATTTTATTTTTTATAATCCCAGAACATTAATAAAAATGTGAAACTTCAACTTCCAGAACAGGGGGAGACGATATCTTAACTTTCTGTAAACTTATTGTCTCGGTACTGCTGACACAGAAACATTACTCCACGCAATTACAATGGAAAAAAAATACACGAAAAGCCATTACACACTTCATTTGTCATAGCCGGAAATAATGATATTAATCCGTCCGCGACTATCCCTGTGCGCTCATTGTGGACCCCCCCCTCCTTCCCCAATATCTTCATATTAAGATGGTAAAAAATGCTAAACTAGCCAGGCCTTTCCGCGGAGAGCCATATCCCGTCCTGGGATTATGCTAATCTTGCATTCTTTTGCAAATCCGTCAGGAAAGTGAGTTCTCGGAATGCGGGTGTCGTGGTGGGGGTAATATCAATTAACTATTAAGTTGATAAGCCAGTTTTTTATTTATATACTGAAGTGACCATCATGCATATCAAAAAAGAACAGAACCGCTCACTACTTTCCCTGTGTCCCTGGTGACTACGCATGCTGCGTACATGGACTGACTGTGATAGGGAAAACATGGAAGGAAAGTCCATCATATCCAGTCCCAGAAATCTTCTTAATAAAGGAGAAGTCTTGGCAAATTAATTTTTTAAAACAAGGGGAGGGGGAGGATAAAAGAATTAACATGTTCTCACCTCCCGGCTCCAGCTCTGGTGGTCACTACGGTCCCCGGCCGCTTCCTGGTCTGAGCGGGGACCATGGTTGTGACGTGTGCAGTCCGCTCAGCCAGTCAGGTGCAGACAAAACAAATAAAGGCTCTTAGGCAGTGTCAGGAGTAAGGGTGCCACCCTTACTCATGGGCTATGTGTGTGGTATTGCAGCTGGAATACTGAAATACTGGATACAAGAAGCCATGCTGGGGCAGACATACTATGTATACAACCTGGAACCAATAAAGGGTCTTCTGTCACCCTAAAGCTCCTTCCTCGCATCTATTAGATTGCATGTAGGTGTAACAGACAGCGAGTGCGCTACTCAACTGGTTTGGCTTTGGGCCAGACCAGGGAGTGGAGTGTAAGTGCCCTCTAGGTCTTCACCCTTTATGCCGCTCCAGGAAGCTGGACTTCTGTGGCTAGTCAGACAGGCGATGGGTTAGGGCAGGCGGCTTCAGAAGCAGGTAAGGCAATCTGAGTCAGCAACAGGAGAGGAAGGCGGTACTGACTAGGGTCAGGCAGAAAGCGTAATACGAAGAACTGGCACGTATTAGGATACACAGGAACTGAGCAGAAACAGAGACCTTTAGTTGGAATGCAAGGCTTCAACAATGCTCAGGCAGGGGAGGGGCAGATGGAGCTGGTTTACTTAAGTACAGGTGGCCGGAACGGCCTCTTCATCAGGTGCATCATGATGTGTACCTGATGAAGAGGCCGGTCCGGCCTGGAAACGCGTTGTGCTGTATCCTTGTTTTATTGTTTTAATATACTTTGCATGGGTATACAGGATAGGCTGCGCATCAGTGTTTCCCTCTATAAGCTTGTAGAGTTGTGCACAACCACATCAGGTGAGGGAATCCACTGTTAAACTCCCCTACTTGATCCACCTCTGTTTTGATGATCCTGCACCATGGAGCACTGTCTTTTTTGCTACTAAAGGCTGGGTTCACACTACGTATATTTCAGTCAGTATTGTGGTCCTCATACTGCAACCAAAACCAGGAGTGGATTAAAAACACAGAAAGGATCTGTTCACACACTGTAGAAATTGAGTGGATGGCCGCCATATAACAGTAAATAACGGCCATTATTTCAATACAACAGCCATCCACTCAATTTCAACATTGTGTGAACAGAGCCTTTCTGTGTTTTTAATCCACTCCTGGTTTTGGTTGCAATATGAGGACCACAATACTGACTGAAATATACGTAGTGTGAACCCAGCCAAAGGGTAAATCCTGGTCCTCTATTTGCTAAGCATCCCATAGAAGGGCATTACGCAATGGATTACTAGTGTATCCCATAGGAAAAAGAGCTTTTGGTAATAGTGATACAAAACAGAATGGATGTTTATAGAACGTGTTCTACAGGTGGTAGGAGAAGCAGTGTTGCCCGGATTAAGTCGGCATTGAGAAGCTAAAAAACAAATGAATCATTGACTCAAGTTCTCAAAAAGTTTCTCCAATGACCACTGGGAATACTTTCCTAAATGTCCCCTCAAGCATCTCCATACAACAGTTATATTCTGATGAACATCCCAGATGAGGGGAACAAATAACACATTTACGCAAGCCACATAAACACGCTGTTCCAGACCTCGCTGGACAGACAGAAATTCTGCAAAGTCCAACAAAACTTCTTGTGCCAGAATAAAAGTAAAACCTATGCTAGAGAGGACAAATGAAAATGAATATGTAAGGAGACAGTCCGTGCTGTTTTCAACACAATAAAGGCAACATCTATGGGGACTTAAAGGGACTGTGACACCTAGATTTTATTTTGAATTATTACATACAAAAACTTACATCTATGTGTATATATATATATATATATATATATATAACATTGTTATGGCTGCAGACATCATGCTTGAGCTTTTTGCACGCATTTAGAGACATGCTTTCCTGCAGCCTCAAGGATATAGGAGTCAATAGACTCGCAGGGACCCTATTGACTTCTATGAAAAAGTGTGCGGTCTGTGCAGAGGGCACTGTGCAGGCAAATTATGTGATCCCGTCCGGTGTCACCTTTCACTGTAGTCCTGTCTGTAATAAGGAGTAGTATAAGGAGTAGTAGATATTAAAATGGAAAATTAGAAAAAAAACATTATCAATTTTAAGAATATGTTGAACATAAATAGATTTAAGCAAATAACTATTTACTATTTACATGGATACACAGATTTGTCCACAGTGAGACTATCTATTCCTGACAGTTGCGGATGACGTCAGCGCGCCGCCGACGTGAAACGCAAGCCGCCGGGTCACGTGGATGGAAGGCAGACCTCTCAAGCACGCCCCTCTGGGCGTGATTACAGCCATTACAGACGCCCAGGACCTGTGACTGATTCTGCCCACCATGACTAAATCCGCCCACCGTGACTACTTGCTGGAAATTTACATACAGCGCGGGACTTCTTCAAAGTAAGATAACTGAGTGATGGAGGGGGGCACGGAGGTAACAGGGGGATGTTTGGGAAACGTGCTGGGTGAAGTGCCAGCACGTTTCCTTATCTTAAGATGGATTTTCTGCGTGACTGGTTCCCTTTAAAGCCCAGGCAGCGGGGGTGTAAATGTATACCCGTGGTTCTCAAGGGGTTAAAGGGGTAGTTCAGCAGAAAAAAGGTGCCAGAGATTTGTAATTTACTTCTATTAAAAAAATTTCAAGCCTTCCAGTACTTATCAGCTACTGTATGTCCTGCATGAGGTGGTGTACTCTTTCCAGTCTGGAAAACAGGAGAGGATTTCTATGGGTATTTGCTGCTGCTCTGGACAATTCCTGACATGGACAGAGGTGGCAGCAGAGAGCACTGTGTCAGACTGGAAAGAATACACCGCTTCCAGCAGGACATACACCAGCTAATAAGTCCTGGAAGACTGGAGATTTTGAAATAGAAGTAAACTACAAATCTTTGGCACCAGTTGATATGAATTATGTTTTTTTTGCTGAACTACCCCTTTAAGGCCTCACCTGATACTTGTAGACTTCTTTGCAGACCATAGGGTAGTGTCATGTGTTTGAGGCCAAGTCTGAAACAAGTGATTAAATATGGGTATCTTCTTGTGCTGCCACACTATACTTATTAAACTCTCTAAGAGGTCACATGGTGGCCATGAGAGGCTAGACACCTTAATCGCTCTGTCTACCAGATCTCGTATCTCTGCAGTCATCCAGCTCAGTCCTCCTGTTGCTTCTACAGTAACTTGAAGGTTACTGGGGAGAAAAACTTAACGTTTGAAGCTATACTGAAGTCTAATAATATTGCAGACCTCGCACAGCTCAGGGACGCCAGACTTATTAATACTTTTGTGTCCTTATTGCAACCTACATGTTGTGGATACGTGAGGCATGGACGGCTTAGTTACCGCAGGAGCTCACCACGCCACAGAGTGGCTTATATCCCAATGTCCAAGGCTAAGGTCACATTCAGCGCACAAAGTCACCCAATTCTGGAAACGTCCTCCATAGCAGAGTGTAATTGGAAATGGAATATTTATAAGTGAAATTCTCTTAAAGGGACAGTATCATCAGGAAATGACTTAGGGGGAGATTTATCAAACTGGTGTAAAATAGAATTGTCTTAGTTGCCCCTAGTATAGATTCAGATTCCACTTTTCATTCATCACAAATTAAAGATGGAATTCTACTTTTACACTAGTTTGATAAACCTTCCCTTAAGTGTTTAAATAATGTTTTTATGTTAAACATATTTTTAAAGAATTTTTGGTGACATTTTTTCTCAAATTTTCCATTTTTCTTTTAAAATTATAAAATAATATTGGGATCTTGCACCACTGGGGCTAAAACCAAGCTAAGACTTCCTGTTGAGTCGGTGGTGATAAGAGGAGACTGCTTTAAAGTGATCTGTGCAGCATTGCAGGGTCATGTGACACCAGTAGATAGAGGAGACAATAGCAGCTCCCTGTGGAATGACCCCTTTACAGGTCACAGAGTGAGCTCAGTAATGTCTCACATTCATCTCAAGAGGACAGAGTCTGTCTGTTGTCGTCTATGTTCATGAGTCTTGCTGTAAAGCATGTCACTTAATGTTGTTAAGAACAGCCCAGGCAATATGGCCGCCCCCATAACAATGAGCAAAAAGGGAAATAAAAAAATTAAACAGATTAGAATAAAAGAACAACTTTTAGTATCTGACTCTAGTCGGCAAAAGAAAATTTACATGACACATTCCCTTTAAGGGGTTACTGTCATTTAAAAAAACTAAAAACTTTTCATACGTCATACGAGTTTTAATTGGGGGAGGTCTCAGTGCTAAGACCCCCACAATATCTCTCTGACTAAGCATGAGTATACGCGAGCTATATCTAGAGATGCACAAACAGAGTAGAGAAATCTCGGCACTACTCTCTAGCAAGGCTTACACGAATGGCAGGGTTAATGCAAACCAGACTGTTATCTGATTGCTACCGGGGTGCTCCTCATATGCAGTCAGCAGGCATAAAGCAGTAGATAAGACAATAGCTGAGGACACTCACCGGGTTAGATGCAACATTACTTCGTTATTTTTCATGCAGTTAAAATGGCACGGCATCACAGCTTGGGTGGGGACACCAAACACTTAGCACTACGGACATGCGCACTTTGGCAGATCTGACTTCCTGCAGGACATACAGCAGCTGATAGGTACTGGAAGACTAGAGATTTTTAAGTAAATTGCAAATCTATATAACTTTCTGTCATCAGTTGATTTAAAAACAACTATTTTTCACTACAATGCCTCTTTAATAAAAAAAAATGTAAAATAACATGATTCTTATGTATTTTTACAGACTAATTCCCGAGGACTGATGAAGATTAAAGAAAAGAAAAAAAAAATCTGATGAAAAACAATAGTGCACTAAAGGCAGTTGTTGTTTTTTTTAGCAATTAGCTTGGGGGGGGGGGGGGAGAATCAGAAATACCACAAATTAAGAAAAGTCCCCAAATATCTTGGAAAGCAACAGTAGAGACATTTGTCAAAACCCTGAATGATGTAGAAGACGTCTGCGAGAGCAGTGAAGCATTCAGCCCCGTATCGGAGAACACAGAGGGCCGCTGCTATCCTCCTCATGGGATAGAACAGTCCTGGGGACATTTAATCAGACAAGTATTAGGAATCAGTTTTGTATGGTGCATGCTCTGCCATTAATCCTCTCTGATTGGAGGTAATTTGCAGTTCTCCTGACCGGACCCTTCAGCGGCTGCGGTATTAGGTCTGTAGGGGGCTGAAAGTTTAATTAGAACCCTGTGTCTGCCTTCTAATGTCTTCAGTCATCAGCAGGGTAAGGGGATCCGCAGGGTGAGCCGTGATGAGGAATGCCAGAAACCTTGCCGTCTTTCCGACAGCTTAACCCTCCAGCAACAGGATACCTATCTTTCCCAATGACTGGTACACCGACCATCAGAAGTAATAAGTGCGGTGCATGAAATAAAGGGTTAACCTTCTCACCACAATAATCAGTGCGGAATATGAACCACACATAATGAACACCTACAACCTAAAACATGGCAGGTATCACATCACATCTGAGCCTCCCACAGTTCCTGCCCTATAGACAGGTCTACGTAATGCTGCCCCCCCCCTTCATTTATCCATTTTCGCAAGTCAGAGAACATGTCTTGTCTGCAAAGATTCTGGTTATGATAGTATTATTATAAGACAGTATACTACATAATAATTTGCCCTCTCTTGTTGCTAAACTGTGTAGGAGGGGACAAGTGAGGGACAGAAAGGACTAAGGGCCCTATTCCACCGGACGATTATCGTTCGCATAATCATTAACGATTAATGATCTCAAACGACCGCTATTGCGAAAGATCTAAAAACGTTGACTCATTTCCATGGGACGATAATCGTTACTTATGATCGTATTTGCAATAGTTTTTTCTTCGCTATTGCGTTCGTATCTACTGCGAACGACCGAACGACGTCTTATTCAATGCGAACGATTTGCAAACGTTTTGCGAACGAGCAACGATTAAAATAGATCCAGGTCTTATAAAGCGATCAACGATTTCTCGTTCGGTCGTTAATTGTTAACTGCATTTCAACCGAACGATTATCGTTTAGATTCAACGATTTAACGATAATCTGAACGATAATCGTCCGGTGGAATAGGACCCTAAGAGCTGATATTTAGGAGTACGTAAGTGCCGGCCTGTCGGGTCAGTGCTCACTTGTTTCTTGTTTCCTATTAGACACCGAGCGGGGGGATCGCTGCAGAAGGGGCTGCCTGGACGATCTTTAGAGAGAGGGCGGCAGTCTGCTGCCTCCTATTACACAGAGGGATGGCCAACAGACTGTTGCTATCGTTATCAAGATTTCAGGTCATGTTTTAAGTGCATGTTGGCTGATGGTTGATTCAAAAACTGACCTACCACACGAATTGATTATCAGCCGGAGCAGCCGGTAATTGTCCAAGTAGGGCCGATAATCGCTTTGTTTAATACTACCCTAAGGCATGACTTCAGCATTGGAATTTCTTTGTTTGTAGTCTGTCACCATGGAGATACATAAGTCTGCATAGAAGCTGTACACACAGAACTCTTTAAACAATAGACTACGTGAGTACACTACATAAAATGTACAGATTTTACTATGCACTCATATTTGCAGAGAAAGTGACTCTTTTTATCTCATGAGTGACTTATTACACTAAGGGTCCTATTACAAGGAGAGATTTTTAACGATTAACTATAAACGATAGCAAACGAGATTGTTTATCGTTAACCTACAATTATTCACCATATTACACAGAACGATAGTAGTTACTATGATCGTTTACTCCTTCTGATCCCAGCAAAACAATGAACAATGTGCAATTACACTGAACAATTAGTGAACAAATGCGGAACTTGAGCGAACGAATGTGGAATTACAGCGAACAATTAGGGCCCTATTCCATCCTTCAGATTATCGTTAAATCGTTCGAATCTAAACGATAATCGTTCGGTTGAAATGCAGTTAACGATTAACGACCGAACGAGAAATCGTTGATCGCTTTATAAGACCTGGACCTATTTTTATCGTTACTCGTCTGCAAAACGTTCGCAAATCGTTCGCATTGAATAAGACATTGTTCGGTCGTTCGCAATAGATACGAACGCAATAGCGAATAAATAGCGAAGAAGAAACGATCACAATTACGATCATAAGTAACGATTGCCGTTCCATGGAAATGAGTGAACGTTTTCTGGTCTTTCGCAATAGCGGTCGTTTGAGATCGTTAACGATTATGCAAACGATAATCGTCCGGTGGAATAGGGCCCTTAGCGACCGATTAACGAACACAGAACGTGTGAATTCAGCCTAACTCTCCTAGAACAAAGGGATTGGGCATAGATTTCCATCATCTGTCGGTGGGCAGTAGGGAGAGCCCCATACACTTTATACCTTCTGTGGGTGGCAGGCATGGCAGACAAAAGTATAAGTGTACCTTTAGGATGCCCACACACTTTCACCAGATGTCAGCCCATTGGCCCATGGGATAGCTACCTCTCCCATTCCTGAAAGACACACAAACATTTGACTCATGCGTTCTCAATCAAGAGATGAGGTCAATGCAGAAAAAAATGGTCAACACCGAAAATCTCAGATAGACAAGAATGGGTTTGTAAACCTCAATCACTTGAACTTAAACATGATTGTAAACATATGTATTAATAAGAAAGGAAGTACTAAAAAGGGCAGACTAGATGGACCAGTCAGTCTTTTTCTGATGACAATCTTCTCTGAACTGGAGGCAAATTGTCACTGGAATTGACTAGAGATGCTCAAGTCCGTCCGTTCAGCATTTAAATACCGGTGGCTGAAGAAGTTGGATAAAGCCCTAAGGGCCCTATTGCACAGAGCGATAATCAGCAGAATCAGGCCGATTATTGTTCTGTGTAACGGAGACCATGATCATCGGCTGATCACGTCTTTAGATCCGGACCTAAAATCATTGGCTGTCAGCGGCGCATTGCTCTGTGTAATAGTGATGTGCGGCCGACGGCCAACGACTGACTGAACGGGCATACAAGCCCTCTGCTTGCTTCTCGGCAAGAGCTGAGAGGCCACTCAACCAACCACTGGCCACAGCCAGAAGAGGGCAGGAGAAGAGGTAATGTATAACAGTTCAGGGGAAGGGCTGCATGGACATCGCTAACAATGTCTGTGCAGCCCTTGCTGCACGATTATCAAGCCGTGTAATAGGCTCAGTAAACGAGCGGCGTTAGGATCCTAAGGCTGCCTGGAAAACATGGATACAGCCATAGGCATCAAACTTCTTCAGCCACCGGTATTCAAATACTAAACGATTAGACGCGAGCATGCTCCAGTTGTGCTCATTTCTAGAACTGACACAGATTTAAAGGACAGACCAACTTGAAATCTGGGTCCAAGCTAATATATTTGAAAGGAACCTTACAGCTACTGTATATTACAATTTTTCTTACAATTGGTAGATTATCCTAGTATAAACCGCATAGCCCACAAGATGAACATGTGGTAGTGGGGGGATACTGGTTACTGCTTTCTTAGTTGGGCTTTCCTTTACCTGGGATCTAAACACAATGGCCTAGCAGACAGACTGTTGGCATTCACCCTGTCAGCCCAACCCCAAGGTCTCCATCTTGACATTAGGGAGAGTCAGTGACATTACTGAGTTAGGAGAGATTTGTACTCATCCTTTTCTGTAAATTGGTCCCAGTAGAACCAGGTTCGAAAAAAGCAGGTACAGCGATCTTGCAATTGGGCTGTGAGGTCCTCCATACACTGGCTGAGCGGACTTGAAACGTCATGTCTTGAGCCCGCGTCAGAGACCAGGAAGTGGCCGGGCAGCGGGGCCTGGAGCGTCGCGATACGGGACCTGCCGCTGGAACCGGGGAGGTGAGTGAATGTCTTTGTCCTCAGCCACCTCCTCCCCGGCCAGATCGGAAAAAAGCCCCCCCCCCCCCCCTCGCCGGAGTACCCCTTTAATATTCTCTACCTTCTATGTTATCCATACAAAACAATTGGAATCGCCATTATTAGGAATAAGGGAGATAATAGTGAATACAGAGGGATTTCACACAAACCATGGGTGTTTCCTTTCATTTCACTTCACAAAACGGTGACACATTTTCAGAAGTGATATATTGTCTTTAATGACCCTTTAATAAACACGATGAGCTCAGAAGACTGTGATTTCCTCTGGAGCACAGAAAGACGTACACTATGTTCCCATGTAATCCATCAGCCATTACATCTCCTCTAGTCACAGCCATAAAACATTCCTTGTCACCGCAGAAAATATCATTTATAGTCACTTAGAAATTGGCATGTCTATAGGGTCTAATACCGGCTGCATTAATAGCTGGATTCAATATGTCCACGTAAGGTATTGATCACATACCGTTACCGTTATCAAGCTTTATGTAAGTTTGCCTAAGTTTGATATGTCATAGAGACATGTCAAAAGCTTTGAATGGTCTGGGTCTAAGTGTTCAGACCCGAATCGATCGAGAGAACGAGCCGGGAGAAGGTCCTCTCCCAACCCTGTGTCACGTGATCAGTTGGGCTCCTAAGGGTAAAGGTCCTATTCAATGGGCCGAGCAGGGCCCGATCAACGATGTTTACTGGGCCTATGCCACGGCCCCGATGATCGTTAAGCGAGGGCTGCAGGGACATCGTTACCGATGTCCTTGCAGCCCTTGCACCATACATTGCCAGGCTGCAGGTCTTCTTCTTCCAGGTCCCGCACCGCAGCAGCTTCGGAGCGGCCTGTCTGAACTGACCGACCACTCAGCCAATCACTGGCCGCGGCGGTTCCGGACAGTGATTGGCTAAATGGTCTTTCAGTTCAGACAGCCCTGCTCCGAAGCTGCTGCGGCACGAGACCAGGAGGAAGAAGAAGAAGACCTGCAGCCCGGATAGGTAATGTATGATGCTGTTGAAATCGTCGGTCGCCGCCGCGCACCGCTATTCTACCGTAGCGATGCGCTGGTGGCGAACAATTATTTTAGGTCTGAACCTAAATGAACGTGTCGGCTGATCATTGTCTCTATTCGGCCGATTATCGCTCCGTGGAATAGGCCCCTAAGTCTATGGAGCCTGACTGATTATGCTGACACATAGCGGAGAGTGGATGTGCTGTAGCAAGGTCTTCTCCCCACTCGTTCTGACATCAGGTACAGGTCTGAACACTCAGACTCCGACCGATCAAAATTTTTGACTTGTCTCTATGACATATCAAAAGTTTTCTGTGATGACAGTGACACTTTAGGTTCCAGCCTGTACTATACCCCAGACTATGAGTTGCAGCAGGAGGACACTTCAAGATTAGCTAAAGGTCCCCATACATTATAGTCATAAAGTTGGTAAAAAAAATGCAGACATCAGTTGGAACAGCCAACTGTCTAATGTTTATAGGGGCCTCCTGACTCTCCCCCTACATTATTTGAAAGATCTGGCATGTTAGATTTCCACCATTTTTTTTTTAGTGGAGAGATACCCCTCTACAGCTGTCTGGCAGTGGCTAATCCCTCCTCTCTCAATTGGGAACACATGGATGTATGGCTGTGCCAAATAGTCATCAGTATGTGGAGATTGGGAAAGAGAGCAGTCAGATAAATAAATGTTTGACTGACAGCTATGGAAGGTGCAGGACCACCTTTATCATCACTTGTATAACAAATATAGATTGTCCAGAATTTTTTTTTAATTATTAGTATCTGGGGCTACAATTTTATGTGAAAGCCGAAAAGCTAAACTTACACCACCCCATAGAGGTAAAATATGTAGTGTAAAGTTTGTTCCTCTTGACTAACAACTTGGCTAACATTTCCAGTTGCTGCTATAGCAAGAGATCCATGAATACAATGCAACAAATATATGATGGATGGTTCTGGCATGTGTTTTTGATAGCAAATTGTTGCAAGGGGAAGTCTATGTTCCCAGATTGTAACAAGGCTCTAAATTCTTATTCCCCCCAGGCCTCTAGAATGAAATTAAGCAACTGTCAGCGTCCCTCCACCTCGGCCTTCATCGTGCTCTATATCCAGACTACCCCGTCACACTGAGCTTCTTGCACATGTAGAACATGCTGAAATTGGCCCGGCACGTAATTCCTTCCCAGCTGTTTGAAAATCTGCTTTAGGTTTTCCTTGGTGATAATGGTGGTATTAATGGATTGGTTTGAGGATCAGGAAAAGGGGGCGAGAGGGGAGAGGATGGTTGCATCACTGGCTGGACCCATCTTCAAACAGATCGTATTGCAGCTTGGCCTTCCTCTGCTGGTAACAACATACACATTACAGACCAGGAGGCTTGGAAGTTATTAAACTTTCTGCTCCGCGCGTCTACTTCGATGTCGCCAGCTTTCCTTGGCAGAATGTGCAGCCAAAAGAGCTTAACTATCACAGAGACAGAGTTAATTTGTTACGTACAATTGGTGCCTGGGGAACGCCGTGCAGCGTGTATGTGCTGATCTGCAGTTAACCCGTTTTCCATCTCGGTAATTCCCAACGTGTACACGACCCCAGGCAGATAGAAAACATTCTCTTGCAGTAGCAAAATAACCATTTCTCAAAACGAACAACGGCGTGCAGCAATACAGGGCAATAAGGCATTAGTTACTGTGCTAGTAAGATGGATGAAATCAGGATATTACCATTGCTGTGCCATAGATCTCATCTTACCTGGACCAAAGAGCTTTTTGGCAAACACTACTTTTATTTATAAATTGTAGAATATAACAATAAGAAAAAGGGATTATAGGCATCTATGTCTTGGAATCATGGTTACAAAAGTAAAATGCTTAAAGCGACTCTGTACCCACAATCTGACCCCCCCCCCCCAAACCACTTGTACCTTCGAATAGCTGCTTTTAATCCAAGATCTGTTCTGGGGTCCGTTCGGCAGAAGATGCAGTTATTGTCCTAAAAAACAACTTTTAAACTTGCAGCCCCGTGCCCAACGGGCGTGGCTTAGAATATCTGTGCCCTTACTTTGCACCACCCCTCCATTCCTCCTCCCCACCCTCTACATCATTAGGAATGCCACTGAAACATTTTCTCCTGCCTGAACATTGCACAGGTGCCTTAACGATCCAGCCCATGTGTCGGGCTGACACAGGTGGGGAATAGGAGACAATCTGCCTGGAGCATTCCTAATAATGAAGAGGGTGGAGAGAGATGAAAAGAGAGGTTGTGCCAGCCTAATGCATACACAATCTAGGCCACGCCCGTTGGGCACGGGGCTGCCAATTTAAAAGTTAATTTTTAGGACGATAACTGCATCACCTGCCGAACGGACCCCAGAACAGATCTTGGATTAAAAGCAGCTATCTGAAGGTACAAGCGGTTTGGGGGGTTCAAATTGTGGGTACAGAGTCGCTTTAAAGTCCATTTGGGCTGTTAGTAGGATCACATGATAATGAGCAGATCGCAGGTTGTGTCTTTATGAGGAGAGTCAAACTTGCAGCCCTACAAAACTACAATTCCCATCATGCCTGGACGGCTGCAAAAGCTGGAGGGCTGCAATTTTGACACCTGTGGCTTGGACCCTTACCGATCTGCTGTAAACTGAGGGTGAATTTGACTGAAAGTGTTTAATTCCCCTACAGTATAAATGAAGCATTACACAGTGCCAATTAGAATAAGGCTGTCCTTATAATGTATGAATGTGTTGAGTCCTCCAAGGACCTTCTTTCCAGCTGTTCTCCTCTGTGGCTAATAGATGAGTATCCTGAATGTGGCCGTGAACTTATGTTCACTATGTCTACCAATCTCCCTATTTGCTTGAAGACTTCACGCGGCCAAAACTTCTATCTAATGTATGCCGCCATACATATAAGAGCTGTCGGTAGCTTAGTGTGGCTCAGTGTACATGCATCTTTTATAGGGGTAGTGCGGCGTTAGAAAATTATTCACTAAATAACACACATTACAAAGTTATACAACTTTGTAATGTATGTTATGTTAGTGAATGGCCCCCTTCCCCGTGTCCCCCCCACCCCCAGAAGTGTAGTGCACTATACATACCTGATTCGTGTTGACCGTACCGCACCAGCCCTCCTTCATGCCGCCCCCCCCCCCTCTGCGGCGTCATCAGCTGCTCAGCCGCGATTGGCTGAGCACAGTTATGCTCAGCCAATTACGGCTGAGCAACTGATGACGCGGCAGAGGGGGGCCGGTACGAGGGATGATTGGAGCGGTTTGGACGGCCTCCCGAAGATGACATCATTGTCACAAAATGGCGGACGGGGGTCGACACGAATCAGGTGAGTATAGAGCACTACACTTCCGGGTCTAGCGTGGGTGGGGGGGGGAACACGGGGAGGGGGGCCATTCACACACATAACATACATTACAAAGTTGTATAACTTTGTAATGTGTGTTATTTAGTGAATAATTGTTTAGCGCAGCACTACCCCTCTAATAGGGAGAAAAGCTACTGCCAGTTATCTCTCATCTAAAATACAAAAATACTTAATCTTGTTTTGCCCCATGTTTTACAAGGGTCGATTATCAGCCAGGAGTGGTGCAAGAAATGCTTCTGCGTCTGATAATTGGCCCCTGTAAAAGTGACAGTGATCAGCTGAGAAGAGGGAAAATGACGATTCCTCGGCTAATCGAGTCTTTAGAGCTGGCTTTACCATTTATCGTCATTGGCGACACATATTCCGGTGTAAACTAATGCATGCTTATGCTTATAAACCGTTTATGCTCATATCTGTGCTGTCAGTTTCCAGCAGTTTATACTAGTGTGCTGCTGCTGTGATCCGGCATCCTTCTCCGCCTCTCCTATCCAGCTGCTGTGTCTCCAGGCTCCGCCTCCTGCAGAATTACTGATAGCCGCAGTAGGCGGGGCTTGAAGACATAGCAGCTGGATGAGAGATCCGGAAAAGAGGATGCCGGATCACAGCTGCGGTAAGTATGTACTGCTGTGTAATCTGGAAACTGACAGCACATATATATATATATATATATATATATGTGTGCGTGTGTGCTGTCAGTTTCCATGGCCGCTTGATTTCTCATGCCATGTAAAGGCACTGCAAACAAGCATCCTTGGCCGAGAATTATCTACTGTAGAAGAACCTTTACCCATGACGAGACCCTGTTATACATTATCCAGCCACCTGGGCGGCATTGGAATTATACCAGTATATGAGTGTAATGCAAAGTATAGGGAAAAAGTCAGACAGACATAAAGAGTACGTGTAGACTCGGCATCTAGAACCCCGGTAAGAATCAAAGCCAAGACATGAGCGCTATGAGACAGACATGCTAACCATTGTGTACTATGGCTCCCCCTCTGTAAAGATTTATGCTTCATGCTTGCAAGGCTGTGCCTACTTTGTAAAGATCATCGTACCATTTACTATGCCGGAAAATATCTATTACTAGGGGATTAGAAAACAAAATATGCATTAGTTATGGATTTCCAATGTCAGGGTCCACCTGGGAAAACAATTGAGACTTGAGATGTAAATCAAAGAGATGGCTCAATTAGCTATTTAGCAGTAGGGAGGATTTAGGAAGAATACATGACATCACACACGTATTTGGATTGTCAGTGAACCATCCCAAGTGACACATTCCCCAGCGCAACCCTCTATGGTGATGTGCAGAGGCTCTAAAGTATTAGGAAAATCCACGGAAAGTGTTCTTAAACAGCTGATAATTGTGCAAAGCCTCCAACAGAGGTTTCACACACACATATGCACCCAGCCAAAACTCGCATTATACATGACTTGTAACCAGAAGAGGACAAGCCATAATTACATCTTGGAGATGATGTTGGGAGGAACAAGGAGCTGGAACGGGCATTGTGTCGTCTCACTGACTGGGTGTAATCTGAAATCAGACCCCCGCTGGGAACACGCTATACTGTTTACACACCAAAGGGTTTGGCCAACGCTAGTGGATGTCTGGAGCCAACAGGCTTGGGGATGTTGTTCCTGATGTAAAGACAAAGCAGACGGGAGTGCCTGACGTAGTGCTTTCAGTCCTGGATACTTCAGCGCTGCCGCTTCTCGTGATATTACTCATAATAAATCATTTCCAGTTGCAAAGAGAAGTTTACAGGGAGCTTTAGTTTTTCCGACAATAGCATGTAAAGAAACCAGGGCTGCCATCCGTCGTTACTGGGCCCCATATGGACAGATGGTCAGGGCCTTGTGAGCTTTCTATCTTAGTTCCCGTCCTATAAAAGTCATGTTATCCCCTTTCTCATATACAGTGGTCTATGGGTCTAGTGTAGGAATAGGAATGGGGAACCTTTGGCTCTCCAGCTGTTGAAAAACTACAATTCCCATAATGCCTTGACAGCCAAAGCTTTACAGCTGGAGGGCCTAAGGTTCCCAATCCCTGATTTAGGGAATGCAGATCACGTTTGATGCACATTACTACTATGGCCATGATATGAATAATAGATAGCAAGTGAGAACTGACCCTTTTGGATTCATTGGCCTGGGCCTTTAGTCCTTTTCAACCTATACTGTCCTGACAGCAGAATCTCTGAAAGATCTGAGTGTATACCGGTAGTGGTAGTCCCACGATAGTAGAAGTCACAGGATGGAGATCAATGATACTAATGTCTGTTCAGATGCCTTGGTGACAGATAGACTCCATTTGATGCTCAATGTGTGTGATGTTCAGTCTTTACAGCCAATCATATGATACGGAGGGCTGTTTTTGAGTCAGAGTAGGACTAGTTGCAAAACATTTATGTGGCCCTATCCTCAACATCCTATTAATTTCATCATAGATTGTAAGCTCTTGTGAACAGGACCCTGATGTATTCTCTGATTTCATCTGTAAGTGTAACCTGTGACTGCAATGCTGTGGAATGTTGGTGCTATAGTCTACTCTGTAATGCTTTATTTCTCCTGTGGTGGTGCTGCAGGGAAACTGAACATGGTTGTTGGGTCACACACAGATTACAGTGGATCCCTGGCGTTACAGCAGGATCAGGTAATTGTCAGGGGATTTGCAAAGTGCACAATCCCTTTAAGAAGCTAACATACAGTACCTATATGCCATCTGCACTTATGAGAACACCCATACAGTTTTTTACACAGCAGAAAGTTTTCTCAAAAATCTGCACCAAATTGTAAGATTTTTGAGCAGGTTCAAAAAAACAAACAAACTTAAAATGTCACTGCCATGTAACACCTTTGACATGTCATAGAGACATGTAAAAAGTTTTCATTGGTCCGGATCTGAGTGTTCAGACCCAAACCGATCATCAGAACAAGGGAGAAGAGGACGGGTTTCAGAGACTTACATTATGAGTCCGAGTAATTATGTGACACAGAGCTGGGAGGGGACCACGCTTAGCGATCGGTACGGGTGTGAACACTCAGACCTTGACCGATCAAAACTTTTAACATGGTGACAGTGAAATTTTAATATTTAAGAGTTGATTGGAAATCAATAATTTTTCTGTACATTTACAATGTTTCCACAGATTGATTGCAGACTTTTACTTACCCATTAAAGTCATGGGGGAAATCTGCAAAAAATCTGCAGCATATCCACAACATAAAAGGACGTGCTGCTGACTTCAACACCGAACCGGTGACCATTTTCAGTTTGTAAATTTTGCAATTTTTTTCCAGGTTTCGCGGATGAGATAATGCATCCATACTTGGATATGGATAGACATATATGGCTGTGTGAAGGAGGCCTAAGTATGTGTAAACATATCCATATACTGTATTTTCAACAACACAGGCGTTCACGTTAGATTGGTAACAATTGTGACAATGCTTCCTATCTTTCCAGATGTTAGGAACGCATACAGCTTTCTCTCTGTAATAACATGCTTCCCAGGCTGACTACCGGTCCGGGCCTCTACAATGACTTTAATCTACTTCATATCCAGCAACCTGGGGTTCCTGCTGTGTACACAGTGTATATTGACCCAGGACACCCTAAAATAAATCCTCTCAAATCCTATTTATCAGGGGTCATCTCTGGTTTAAAGTATCACTTTCCCCAGTGGATGTGCGGAGCGGAGGGAGCCTTCCTTTACCTCGGCAGGACACACTCGCTTGACCCTTGTTCTATAAGTCAGCAGCAGCAGCGCTCAGAAAGGGTTATGTTTCCCCTGGAAGATGTTGGTGCGTCTGTGTGTGTGGTGGGGGCAGAGAGCAAGCAGAGGGGGTGAATCTGTTTGACATACGTTCGAGCCCAGATTTCAAGATGTCTGGAACAGCAGGATACAATTAATGACTACGAGAAGATGATTGTTGCAAGATGGTGCAATCCCTTCCTTACAATATTCTGGGCAGGATCCAACTATGGGAGGAAGAAAAAAAAATAATAATAAAAGAAGAAATACTACAATAAAATCTGGCTTTGATGTACAGACTTAAGGAGAAGCGGGATGCTGCCCATGAAATATTAGCAGGGAAACAAAGTAACACACTACTACAACTCCGCCGGATAATAGGAAACAAATTGCTTCATCCTACATGGGATGCAGGGCTGCATTGTATCAGCTACTAAAAGATTTTCCTTTAGACGGAAAGTGGTCTTTTATTATGTACTTTATGGCGAGTTATGCGTCATTCTCCAAAGACGGCTTTTTTTTTTTTTTTTTGCAACTGTAATCATAAAACGGTGTATAAGAAAATGACATACTGTAAATATTTCCCATGTAATAGTCTCCTATCTCTATGACTTCATCTAGCTCTGGCAAGAGGCAGCACTCCTGGGAGCTGTATATGAAAGGCCTGGAGATCTGATTGCTTATATGGAGACTGCTGCAAGCTTTAAGAAAATATACATCTTACTTTAGGAACAATCTGCAATGATTTATGGTTACAGGAGAAATGCATGTTTCTGTACACAGTAGACAAGGTGCTCGCATCAGCTTTTATGGGGCCCCTGCAAAAAAAGAAGGTCCCCGTCTTTTGAAAGGACACAAGAGCATGGAGGGAAAGAGGTGGGGGGTCAAAGATCATCAGGAATGTTCATCATGGAAAGGTTCGGAGGCTAGCGAGATCAGCCTCCTCCATTTGGATGCCTTATTCCTTTCTGCCGTGGGACCCCCTCTGCTTTAGAAAGAAGAGATCTAAAGGTCCTATTATACAGGCCGATCATGAGCCAAGCAGGCCAATATGACTGATCAGCTGATCGCTTAATCCTGAAACACTTAAAAAAATTATTGCCCATTGGCTGTGAAATAGGAGACGTAAGGTGAAAGACCACGCAAATCATCTAGAGATCGTTTGTAGAGATCTGGCCACATGATTACCAATCCGTGTAATAGGCTTCGTAAACAAGGGTCAATCATTCAAAGTTTACTGAATAAATAAATAGTCAGTGTCTGACTGTCTAGGGTCTGACAGCGCCCCGACAAACACTTTGAACACCTTAAAACAAACAGGCCAATGTGGCCTTGTCTTAGAGGGCCAGCCATCCATCGTCTAATGAGCAAATGGTTGCTTGTTGGCTGATCGTTTTGTGTCGAGTTGCTAAAAAAATCATAGTTTGTCGCCCACAAAATTCCCCTAATAATACAGGTTGTATGGCTGATGAATGATGGAAGCAAAGGGCCACGTGTACGATCCAGCGATCATTTGTGCTGTCCTTCCTGCACCCTGTTCGAGCTCTTTAAACAAGCACCAATTTATAAGATCTGCCCTCAGGAAGCCTCAGGCCATGTAATAGGGTCCTAAGTAAAACCATGCCACTTCATCCTGAAATTACGAACAGGAAAGGCCGGTTAATTGCCATTGTCTCTTGGGATTCATGGAAGTCTCATTGTCTCTGAATAGGTGGCAGCCCCACAAATAAAAATTTGATTGCAAATGAAATGTCAACTATTAAAATACAGAGAAAATTACTCAACTCTTGCTGGTTCATGTTACCCTGTTCTTCTCCCACCTTCAGCACATTATATAGAAGGGCTACCAGAAAGATTAAACGCCCCACTACACGGTTATCGGCTAAAAATTTGCAATAACGATCGAAAATGAACAATTATCTCTCCGTGTAATAACACCCAACGATCAAACTCCGAAAGAAAAATCATTAATTTTTGTCTTTCAACATCTTGAAAAATTTACGTTGGTAGTTCGCCGATCGTTCGCATATTTGTTCGTGTAATAAGTCGTTCACAGATAAAACATGCTGTGTGGGTAGTCCTGAGGAACGATTAGAAACCATATAACAATGTAAAAAAAAGGATCATTGATAACAGTAATCAGTGAATGTAATAACCCTTAGAATCGTTTGCTATAAAATCGCTAGTTTGCACTAGCAATCGATCGTTATAGCGAATCTTTGACCGATAATCACTATGTGTAATGCGCCTTTAACTTCCTCTATCTGGGACATTACCCATGTACTTACAGTGTATTCATAATGCCCTGCCAGGTTAGCAACAATTATATTGTCCTAAATATTTTCCCACAAAACTATATATCAATCTGCTCAGCTCCTCCTGCTCTATAACATGACGCCTGCAGATGGAACTACAATTTCAATATGAAACGTTCTCTTTAAATCATGTTCTATAATTGGACATCTGAAAAAGAGGAACACCGTAGAAGATGCTCCCATAAGATTTATGTTATTTATAATCTAATAATAATAATAATAATAATAACAACCTAATAATATAATAAAACATTATAAATCATAAAGTATGATAAATATAAACATAACTTACAAACAATACATAGACAATCTAATACAATAAATATGGTATAATAAAATATAAATAACATATACAATAAAATACAAATAACTGAACATATAATATAATTGATGACAAAATATAATGAATCTACATATAAATATATAATACCCATAAAATATAAGAAAATATAAACACACAATAGAAATATAGTGAAAGATAAAATATAATAAATATTTAAAACTAATAAAATAGCTTTCACTGGCAATTATAAGAGCTGGGATGTTTTTCCCCAATGCACTCGGCTGGATTGAAATGAAATATATACAGGAGCCCTGGTGTCGTTGCTAAAATCCAGATTTCACGTCAAGCTTTCCTTTGCAAGATAAATCACAATTATCCAATTACGCCTTCCCGGGGGAGCGCTGCTTTGTATTACCAATGTAATTGAAAGATGTTTCCTAATTCTGAACATGATTACAGAGAGAAGCGGAGGGCAGACAGAATTAACCCGTTTGCGGCTGGGGAAGTCAATAATATATATTGACATGTCTTGTTTTGACAAGTTGTGAAGACAGACAGTCACCATTCAGCCCACCCAGCCAGCGGGATACTTACCTTATACTTCAGAATAAGAGTGTATACTCCCCTTAAACAAAAAGAGTTTTTCTTCTGTGTTACAGCTCCCATAAGAGTTGTCACCCATCCTTACCAGTCTCCAGGGTAGGAAGTCTCTATGCGTTCAAAGGATAATTTCCTTATGCTTGTATCACTGTGTATCTATGCAGAAAAGTATCTATTTTGCTAAGCAAAAAAAGCAATGACTAAAAACAAAAATACTGCCCAAATACTAAAGTAATGATCACGTACTGCCCAAATACCAAAATAAATACCAAAATACTGCCCAAATACCAAAATAAATACCAAAATACTGCCCAGATACCAAAATAATGGCCACGTACTGCCCAAATACCAAAATACTGCCCAGATACCAAAATAATGGCCACATACTGCCCAAATACCAAAATACTGCCCAGATACCAAAGTAATGACTCAATACTCACTTAACTAAATACTGCCCAAATACCAAATTAAAGGAGAAGTCCACAGAATTTTTTTTAATTAAAGTATTGTATTGCCCCCCTAAAAGTTATACAAATTACCAATATACACTTATTACGGGAAATGTACATAAAATGCTTTTTTCCCTGCACTTACTACTGCATCAAGGCTTCACTTCCTGGATAACATGGTGATGTTACAACCCGCATTTTATAAGCATTTCCCGTTATAAGTGTATATTGGTGATTTGCACAACTTTTGGGAGGCAATACAATACTTTTGTCGGACTTCTCCTTTAATGACTCAATACTCAATACCCAAATGCCAAAATATTGAACAAAAATTTAGCAAATTTTAAGCTATGTACATTATGATGTAATTTAGTTTGTGTCACCACCAGCAGTAGCGGCAGCAGTACAGATCCCCCCAACTAACCACAGATTTTGCCTCCTGTTCTTGTGTTCCTTCCTTTAAATCTTCTCCGCCCTCCTGTTTCTCTTCTTTCCTACTATAACATATATAAAGGATTTGATTATGTTGGGGTGCTTACATATACTGCAGTATACAGCAGTGGGTGCTTTTCGTTTCAGGGGCCTGAATAGTTACCTAGTTACTCTATTTGGGCTGCTTCCGCTAAAATAACGTGACTCATTACCTGCTGCACTACTGAGGTCTGTAAAATATGTTAAAGTGGCTCAAACTGAGTCACTAGCTGATTCCTTTAAGGCCATTGAAATAAATGGCCTCCACTGCTGTATGCCACATGCAGTGTGCAATTAAATAGCTGTGACAGACAGCATAAACATAGTGTGAATCCAACCTTAAAGGGGTTTTCTGTGACTTTAACATCCCTAGGACTTGCCAACGATAAAAGGATGGTGAGGGCCGGAGTGCAAACACTCCCACTGCCAGCTGATTAAAGGGGCAGTGGTGCTCCGGCCAGGACAACATCACTTTTTACTGCAATTTCACCTGGGGGTTCAGCAGCCAGACCCCCAACTATCAGGTGATGGCTTCCTTTTGAGGGCAACCTCAAAATTCACTGATATAACCAAGGCCCATGGTCAAAACTAAAGGAGCTTTAGTAACGTCTTAAAAATAACCAATTTTGATATGAAATGGTAGAATAGACCAGCGGTACACTGTCCTTATGGTGCCATCTGTACAAATGTAGCATGTAGCTTCTGTGTATAAGGACTGGCATCTAGTTCATTGTGAGTGTGGGGCACTTTTATTGGGTAAAAACAAACGGGTACATCACGCCTACACTTTAGATGTCCTACAATCCTGGTCTGTACGTTGCAGCCCCTTCTGAGCGGGGATTCTGGCTGGACTCCAAGATAACACTGGGAACCTTCTACCAGCTCAACTTCTGTGCCGACTCCACAAATGTGAGCCTGGCAGTGTACGTAAATCCACTTGTGTTGCCTTGGAGTGATGTGGATTGTGAGAACGCTAATAGGATGGGTGTGGGCTGAAGAGGGATTAACCCAAGTCTGACTGAAGGACATCACCAACTTGATTGTAAATGTGACACTTCTCCGAGAGATAAAGAAGCAGCTACACCCAGCTCACAATACAGCTCAAAAATGTAAAGGCGGAATTAACACTTTCCTTGCAGGATATGGCACAAAAAGAAGGGAGAGGTCACATTTTTGTTATTTTTAAGGCAGAAATTTTAGATTTTGTAAATCCTGCTTCTACCACAATGAGATGTAATGGCACACCCACTGTAATGGTAAGAAACCTAGGCAATAAAAACGCAGGAAGCAATAAAAAAAAATATTACGACTGGGAACCAACTTTGGGTTCTTGAAACCAACAGATACAGCAGTTTTCCTGCATATAAGACTATTTTTTAATCCACGAAAATCTTCTCAAAAGTCAGGGGTCGTTTTATACGGCAGGTGTCGTCTTATATGGCGGGTGCTGAAAATCTTTCGAAGCGGAATGAAGAATCTTTGCTCATCACATATGGTGGGAAGAGCTAAAAAACGCTGTATCCCTGCCGTATGCGGCAACCGTATAAAGATCAGAGCAAGCTGCAGGCGTCCAGGGTATGGAAAAAAGATATACGGTAGAGTGTCGCTGTGCCCAGGAAAACACACCTTTTTCACCTGTCTGGCCTGTCCTTGTATCCCACTGGTATTACTGTACCTCCTTCTCTGCCTTTCAGATCTCGTTGCTGTCTGATTTTTTTTTTATTGATTTTTATTTGATGTGTGTTAGAAGAGGGGTAGTCTTATATGGCGAGTATATCCCAAACTCTTTATTTGAACTGGAAAGGTTGGGGTCCTCTTATACGCCCAGTTGTCTTATACACTGGGAAATTTTGTGCTCAAAATGTACTGAGAAATGGTCCAAAAACTAGAAAAAATTTTTTTAAAACACTTGTCCCAAAACATGTCCCTTGCAGTTTATTTTACAACTATTATAAATACACCCTAAAATTAAAGGGGTAGTGCGGCGGTAAAGAATTATTCACAGAATAACACAGATTTCAAAGTTATACAACTTTGTAATGTATGTTATGTCTGTGAATGGACCCCTTCCCCGTGTCCCACCACCCCCACCCGTGTACCCGGAAGTGTGGTGCGCTATACTCACCTGTCACGTGCCGGTACCCGTCTCCGATCTTCATTCAGTGACGTCTTCTTCGGCCGGCCGGCGAACAGCTCCGTCTGTTCCGAATTCCGGCCGCCCTCTGCAGCGTCATCCGATGCTCAGCCGCGATTGGCTGAGCATAACTGTGCTCAGCCAATCGCGACTGAGCAGCTGATGACGCAACCACATCATCAGCCGCAATTGGCTGAGCATAACTGTGCTCAGCCAATCGCGGCTGAGCACAGTTGTGACGCGGAGGAGGGGGGACGGGCGGCAGGGATTCGGCCGTCCGTCCGAAGATGACGTTTCGCACAAAATGGTGGACGGCCCTCGACACGGATCAGGTAATGTATAATGCACCAACACTTCTGGGTACACGGGTGGGGGTGGTGGGACACGGAGAAGGGGGCGATTCACAGACATAACATACTTTACAAAGTTGTATAACTTTGTAGTGTGTGTTATTCTGTGAATCATTTTTTAGCGCCGCACTACCCCTTTAAACTAAACTGGCAATCCAATGGGAAGACAACTGAGTCATAGCCAAGTGTGAACACCGACTGTGAACATCTCCTTACAACTCCTTTCTAGAGTGACTTTTGTTGATATTTTTGCAGAAGATGTTGCTGCGTGTTCTGGTTTTGGCTTCAGGCCCTAAACCCTGAGACTCAGAGTAAGCTCCAGCAGCTGCTCCAAATCCAGCTGTACCACCCTGTAGAATGGAATTCAGGTATTCATGTCCCAGGAGACAGGCACTCATGATGAGAGTAGAAGATGTTGCCCTCAAGGGGCCTTGTATGGTGGGTAAACAGTGAATTGGTCACATCCAAATCTTAGGGCAGGTTATTATCCTAATCACAGCGGTGCAGGTACTCATGTTATATAGAATTGTGTGGATTTTATTCTTCAGCAAATCCAGGCTAATAAAGGGGTGCACCAGTAAATACCATAACTTATTTCTAGACTACCAAAAACTGCTTGATGCAACCAATACCTACGTTGTACGGTGTCAAAGCAAATTTAGAGTCAGGACTCCTCTGACTTCCTGTACCTAGGTGCTAACTCAACAACAGAGCCTAAAGCTGTGTTATACATGTGATCTAATGCGCCATTACTGGACAAATCCCAGAAGCTAGGTGGCCAATGCAACTATATAATTTTGCCAGAGCCTAAAGGTGCCTATACACCTTTAATATTAGAATATAATTATTTTTCTTACCCCATACATAGCCGGCTGAATAATCTTGTGTTCCCTAAGGAAGGGGTAAGTTTCAGCCAGATTCCTCTGGTACCGACTTATCCCTACGAGAACAAAAGGGTCAGGCAGTGGAAATCCACCAACATCATCTGTCAGTGGAGAGCTAGGAGGCCCCCATGTACCTTATACTGTCAGTGGCGGGTTTGGCCTAATTTATTATAAAGTGTATGGGCATCTTACATTTTTGAAAGTTGAAAAATGATTCTTTGGTTCGTAAAGTGACTCATAAAGATTGTATGAATCTATCGTTGTAAACTCCATTCTAATATTTCTGCAGAAAATTCAGCTCTTCTACTGTTGGCGACAGGTGGTGCAACTAAATAAACCAGATTTGATGTGATGATTGCCGGGGAATCCTAAATTTCTGAGATCGTAAGACTTGGAGAGTAACAGGGCTAAATACTTTACAGCGTGATTCATTTCCACCGCCCGCCAAGGGCTTGTGCACAGCTGTATTGGACAGACTCCCAAGATGTTGATTTTCTAGACAGAGAAAGTGCAGGATGAGGGAGGGGAATATCTGGACGCCTCCAAATTTCTTCACTTCAAAGTCCCGAGAGCGAGGAAGAAGATCTGTGGAAAACAACAAACGGGCTATGGGGCTATTGGGGGCAAGGAATGGACCGGAATTCAATAACCATAATCGTATGGGATAAAAGCAATAGGAAATGCAAAAATTTACGAAGATGCTGACCGTGCTATTGTGTGTGGCCTCTGAATATTCATTCTGATTTTTATCAGTGAGTAAAATAAAATCAAGGGGACAGGGACAAATCATGCCACTTATCTGTATTTTACAGATCTGTAATTCCGTGCGTTTGAACCTGCTATTGAACCATACGGTACTGCTGGGGCCCTACCACCCCCCGTAAGTGGAGGACGATTGTCCACTAAATGAATGGAGTTCACCAACGTTCAGAAACCCCCATAGAGATTAAATAGAGTGCTGGACATCTGTTCTATGGATTGGAGGGATCCTGGTGGTCAGACCCTCCTATCTAATGGATAGGAGATAACCTTGAATCTTGGGATAACCCCTTAAAGGGAACCATTCACCCCGTGGCCCCCGGCAGAAACTGACATACAGTGACATAAAGGTCAATATACTTACCACATCGCTCCCGGTCCCTTCCCGGATCCCGTTGTTGACACGGAGAAATCGTCGTTTCTTCTTCTCCCGCCCATTATACTAATGAGCTGAGATGAGTCCAACGTCCACAGGAAACAACGGACGAGTCCAACTTATTCATGAGGTCCTCTTCTCGTCGCCGCCCATCCACGCCTCCTGGAACTTGATTGACGTCTTCTGACGAATTCCCGCACAGGCGCCGTTGCGATGGTCTCGTCACCTCTTCTGCGCCTGCGTGGTAAACAGGATGTGTGCTCGAGACAATCGGCGCACGCGCAGTAAACAGTGAAGCTGCGGAGCGGCTTCAATTGTGAACTGCGCATGCGCTGAAAACGACTGTCACGGCGCCTGCGCGGGATCCGGCGAGAAGAAAGAAGACGAGGAAGAAGAAGACCCGGCGTCAATCAAGTGTCGGAGGCGGGGAGAAGGCTGGACTTCGGGCCAGGCGGCGCTCATTACCATAATGGGCGCGTGAAGAAGAATCGGCAATTTCTCCGTGTCAACAACGGGATCCGGGACGGGACCGGGAGCGATGTGGTAAGTATATTGACCTTTATGTCACTGTATGTCAGTTTCTGCCGGGGCCACGGGGTGAATGGTTCCCTTTAAAGGGTTATTTCCATCCCAGCTAGTTAACCCTTATCCAAAGCATAGGGGACAACAAGCTGATCGATAAGGGTCCGATCTCCAGGACCTCTACGGAACAGAGATGCAATCATTCCTGCTATGACTGGAGCACTTACCTGCGTAGCCACCATTGCCTGTGGTCCATTTATTGGGTATGGGGCCATTGAATTATTCTGAGTTGTAAATAGTTGCTATTTAGTTGGACTGGCCAACCATCCGTTGTGTATGGAGGCTTCCTTACTCACCCCAACAAGTGATCGGGGGATGTTGGATTTATCTGTGGATTCACCTTTTTGAGGAGTCTGGCAGCGGCTCACCACTCCTCATTTAACACACATGAAAACTCGACCAAGTGTATAGGGTGACAGCTATTAAAGGTGTATAGGACCTTACCTGTAATGTTCTGTTCCCACGATCACAGCTTTAGTAACATTTATACGGTAGTGATATTTCGCATTAGTTATGCTGAGCTTTTAGGTTTAGTGTTTCCTCCTCAAGACTGTATTGATCTAATCTTGTTATTCTTGGAGAACTCATTCACTATAGTGCAAAGAAGAATCCCCGTAGGTGCTGCAAGGGATTCTGGGTGTCTTCTGGCTTGTGTCCACAAGAATGTAAGGTCTGCAGGAGCACTCCTATCAGCTACTGCATAATTTCTTACAGTAAGTCAACCTTACGCATGGGCTCCTCCCTCCGGCGGCCTCATTCATCTTTTGCGCCATCCCTCAGACGGATTTTACAGCCCCATAAGTTGGTCCATCGGCTGTTTAATCTTTCTCGGAAGTTTCTTTCATCAATGTTTGCACTGCAAATCCTTGACCCTACGCAGATAAAACCAAGAGTGAAAGACTCTCAGGGAAAAAGAAACGTGGAAAAAGTAACTGTGTCTGTAAAGCAGCCGCCTTTAACCCTTTCATCAACCGGTCTAGTAAAGGCCTTGTACACATGTTCTAAATGGAGCCTCAATGGTTCAAGAGTTAACTCTGTAAGGAGATAGGAACTCCGATAAACTCCCAGAAACTTGCCAGCCGTGAAGGCATGCTGGGGGTTATAGTGCTGCAAACAATGATCTGCTGGTTCCTGAGCTTAATAATAAACCAGGGAGGATGGAATTTGACACTAGAGCTAGTAGATGTGTTATCGTAATTATGAATATTATGTAAGTAAACACCGGTGCCGCATGTTTATAACAGCATGCTACTATTGCATTACATCTGTGGCGCTGAACTGGCACCAGATGGGCATTTATTTGCCAGTCATAGGCCATCTCTGAGGATTCAGGAGGTGCAATGTAATACAAATACTGGGCTGTCTGCACTAGTTATGGGGAACGTTCTTGTGGTGCACAATCTGTTCCCAGAGCCTCCCCCACCAGGACCATACCCCTACCGACTAGGTAAACAGACTAGAGACAAAAGGTTGGAATGCACATTAGTACACAGACTTATAGGATAAAATCCTAACAATTTGTGTATTAGGTAAAGAATGACTGCACTTACTAAAGGGGTCACCCATTTCCATATAGTCTATTAGCAGGTATGTTATTGAGGAGAATTAGTTTTTCTCTTGGGTTGGTTAGCACTGGTATATTGGCCCGCTCTGCTCGATGCCTCAAGGTTATCTGCTCCTGTTGCAATTCCCTGGTCTACCCATAGGGCGTGCACACGTTATCCTAGTTCCTTAAAGGGTCAGTGTACATACCTACAATCAGCCCCTAGCAAGTGGTCACTGATCACCTACTATTTCAGAGAGCTCCACTTTGCTGCACCAAGTTCGGTTCTTTAGTGTTCCTTGTATGCGGTGCTGTTACAGATTTTAACCTCAGCTTGCTTTCTCATTTTGTCTTTGCCTGTTACTGTGCATGGCCCGGTCGACTATGAACCTGTACTGACTGCCCCGACTTGTTTGCATGGGCCTGACCTCTACCAGCCCAGAACCTAAACTCCTCCCTGCCTGTCCCCTCTGTGCCTCGCAGTGGCATCTATTGGCCGCCACCCGCACTGGGACCACTTCAAGAAGTAGTGACCTGGTCATCTCCTTGAGCAAAGCCCAGATTCATAGGAGAGGATTAAAGGGTGAAAACCAGGAGGCTACTTACACGATGCTCACGGGAGTGGCCCGAAGATAAACCGGTTGGGTGTCAAAGCAGGTCCACACCCATTGCCCACTACAGGGACTCTAGCTTTTCCTCTGAATAAACGCTGTGATATACAAGACATCTGCAGGATCTGATCTTCAGGGGATGAATGCTAAACTCAGCAAACTAAAGTGGGGCTACTTGTTTCCACTCCCTTAAAACTTGTCATAGCTAAAACTAACATTATTTAGAATTTTGGAGAGAGGATCATTTAGGGACGTGAACCTATTGTAATCAGTTTTATGATCCCGTCAAACGTCTCTAGAGTGTTCATACTGCTGAAGAATCTTGTAATGTCAACAAAGAGTCTGTGTGCCTGCTGTGGCAATAAAGGAGTACTCTGACTATAAACACTTATGGCCTATTCACTGAGTGCCAAAAAGGGTTTGAGGAGACCTCATCCATATCCCTGGACTATGTGGATTTCTTCTTCACATGTCATAAATCTCTGTAGTCGGAATACCCCTTTAATGGACCTTAACACATGCCGCCTGTTTTATCTTGCAGTGCTATATAGTTAGTGCTAAAAATGCTGCATATTTATGGCATGGGTGTGGGTTCAGAGCTGTGCCCGCACCATCCTCAATGCATATAAGCTGTAAATTAAAGATGGCACTCTCCAACATCTGGGATTGTGGATAAAATCGACACCGTGGTCAATAGTAACTGCAGCATCTAAATTATTGGACAGAAGCTGGGGACTTAACCTAGCTTGAGAAATGCACTGATTGACTAGAGTGCCGAAACGTGTCGCTGCCTTGTAATAAACCTGCTCTGGCATTTTTTATCATTAACTGGCTTGGTGGTCATATCTACTGGCAGCCAATAATCCGAGGTTTACCATTGACTACCTTGCCTTCATATATACCTGCGCTATGCGGTTGTGAGGATCGTGTGTGGGCCCTAAAGTCTCCTAAGGACCTTATCTTTCAGGGCAGATGTGGGCACATACATGCAGCACTCTATGTCCGGGGAGAGAGGGGTTACAGCTATGGAGAGATTACCTCCACAGTCCTGTCCCCTGATGTAAGCCCCAGCCTGAAGTGGATTTGCTATGATTTGGAAGGTGAGGGAGACTTCCTGGGCCAGAGTACAGTGCTGTAGACCCTGCTATGCAGACCATGCCCCTCCTCCACTCCCCTCCCACCCAGTACAGGGAGCCCAAAACAATGCTCTTATACCAAGTCACAATTTTGAAAAACTGTGAGCTCTTAAAGCAAAACGCTCTTAAACCAAGTTACTCTTAAACCAAGGTACCACTGTATATATATATTGATAAAAGAATAGTATGTTTTATGATAACAAAACATAAAAACAGAATTACAGTTCTACACAATACCTATGTACCCTAAATGCTACTAATAAATAATACAGCTTGTCCTGTAAAAAAAACAAACGCTTCATAGAAGGAAATATAAAAAAAAAATATGACCCTCAGACTAAGGAGAAATTTTTATTTTATTTTTTAGCATAAAAAAACTATAAAAATATAAATTTGATCAACAGAATACAGGTAAGATATATCCGAGTCGTGGTTGCAGTCACATGTGCCTCCCTATTTACTTATCGTGGCTGCGATGTAGCATCATTTCTACCATGCGATATGGCGATCTCAGGTCACACAAGTCTGATTGCAGCCAAAACTGACATGTAGGCCTTTAAAGAGAATAAAATAAAAAAGCTACAACCTTCAGCATGTCTATGGTACTGCAGGGAGTTGTCGCATTACACCAGCTGGGGAACTACAAGTAATATAGACTAGATAATCTTTTGTCTTTATGGTCAGCTATCAGTCCATGATGTACAACGCAGCCTCAGACAGACAGCAGTAATATGTAACCTTGTCATAAATAACATATAAAACAGTTATAAGGTATTAACAAGTAAATGGCTGACGGGTTGAATTGCTGTGGAGTGTAATCTTCACAAGGTCAAAGGTTAACAAAAAAAATTGACCTGGAGCAGCAAAAACTGCTACTCTCTAATCCCTATGGCAATCTGACAAGTTGGCTATAAATATCTTCCTTCCCTGCACATGGGCAGAAGGCTTCAGCCCTGTAATAACACCAGAGTCAGACTACATCTGGGGGCCTCACATGGAGCATCAGGTCTCTCGGGGAGCTGTTATTGCCTACAGAAGGTAGCAATCAGGAGCTGGGATGCCCATGGTCAGGGGTCAGTGGAAGGGGCAGCCCCCAGCTACTCCTGCTGTCCTGGTGTCCTGTCACAGGGTCTACAGGCCAGGCAAAGCAAACAAAGAGAAAAACTCCAATCACAAACAGACTGTGACCTCCTGTGGCCTCCAGTGGTCATAGAGAACACAAACTTCCGGTGCCTGTCCAGGGATGAGGAGGGGGGCTACATCACAAGTCAGGGTAGGGGGAAATGGTGACAACTACCCTCGACTTCTTTGGAAGAAACGGAGGACCCTGGCTGTCATTTAAGAATCCTCCAACCAAATCAGCCTCAAATGGTCCCTGTCATCAGAAAAGAAAACTTTTGACATGACACAAAAGTTTCCACCATTCAATCTGTAGATATGTCTGGGAGCAGCGTCCAGCTTTGTGACTCCGTCTCTATAATGGAGATCACAGGGAGCCAGGGAGTGAAGTACACTGAGCGTGTTTCTCCCAGCTCATTTTACAGATCGATGGAGGTCTGAACACCCACAGACTCTGACCGATAAAACAACATCTGCAAACAGTTTTGTACTGTATGTTCTGTGCTGTGGAACATAAATTAAAGAGGAACTATCAGCAAGTTAGGCAAATCTAACCTGCTGATATGTTCCTATTGTGCACGGGGCACCGAGAAGGAGGGTATGTCTCTTACCTTCATCCTCGACACCGTTCCTGTGCTGTTATCAGTGTAGTCCTCCGTCCGGAGCACCGTTAGGAGCACTGCCCCAGCCAAAGAGCTCCAATCCGGCCTACCTGCTCCATTGATTATCTTTAGAAGGAATGGGCTCGCCTGATCGGGGCGGGGCAGTGGTCCTAACGGGGATCCGGACCGAGGATTACACTGCTAACAGCACGGGAACGATGACGAGGAAGAAGGTAAGAGACATACCTTCCTCCTCAGCGCCCTGTGCGCAATAGGGGGCTATCAGCAGGTTAGATTCATGTAACCTGCTGATTGTTCCTCTTTAATTGTGACTATGTTTGGTTAATTTCCTCAACCATATCTACAGTCTGTGTAACAAACTAAAATATGGGTAACCGCATAGGGAACAAATATGCTCACGAAATGGACCAGTCATAGTTAGGCTGCATTTAGCCCAAGCTATGTTACGTAGGTAAGGCCACTTTTTATTTACGTGTCCTCTTTAAGGGAATGAAAAAATTGGCGGGAAGAATAAAGTACAGGAAACATTAAAAAGTTAATGTATAACTTATAATGTCCTGTCACTCGTCGGTATTATCTTGTCAAATTACACGTCAATAAAAGCTACACAGTACGCCCAGCTCCACAGAGACGCTCACAGTGCCCGCGTCCACACTATGGCCGTATGACACCGTTACTGCTGAATCAGCTGATATGTGTTGGCTATATGGACATTCACAGCCACAAGGAAAAGGCTGAAAACATAATTTTACTGGCAGGCAATTACAAGGACTAGCTATCCTAGAATTACACCAGTGCATGTTATTAAAAAAGACTTTGACATGATGTCAAAGGATTTAATCGGTGGGATAAAAACATCTAGACCCCACGATCTCTGCAGAAGAAGCCACACAGGGAGAGGAAGTGTTAGCTGTGGGCTTCTCCTTGCATGTTCTAGCAATCAGTGGGGGTCTCAGCACCCCAACCTTGAACCTGTGACATGTTTCTATGACATGTTAAAAGTTTATTTTGAATGACAGGGTCACTTAAAGGACTTCTCTTCCTGATGATACTCACTGGTAATCAGTGGGAGCGCTGCTTGTCCTTTGTGGAGTAAGATTATATACACAGTGGATTTTAATCTTCCTTTATCTGTAGATTGGTAGTGTCAGTCTACTCTCGCTCCAGTGCTGGTGGCTTTTTGCAGGAGGACTCTGCTCAATGGCATGTTCTGTTGATTGGATAAGAGTTTCCTGTTATAAGGACAGGTTCTGTGTTGTTAATGGGAGGCAGATCGGACGTATCTGAGAAAGACCTGGGAACTTTTTATAAAGTTTTGTAACAAGATGGAGGAGCTAAAAATTCGCAAACTGAAAAGCTTTTTAAGAATGTCAAATAAATGGTACAGTCACGAGAAAAAGAAAGTACACCCTCTTTGTATTCTTTGGTTTTTACTATCAGGACATTAAAATACCTTTGAAATTAGGTAAGTATGACCTCGGAGGAACAACAACTTTCAGCAGACTCCACTGTGCCATTATTATAGAAGCCCCAATGACTTCTATGAGATTTCTCTAGCGGAATCCACCCAAAGAATCCAAAGCGGATCCACGGTGGAACATTCCGCACGTAAATTCCGCTGTGTGGACAACAGGGTGGAAATGCAGTTAAACACAATGGGACATTGCTCTGTACATATTTTACACTCGGAATTCCAAGCGAAATAGGCGTAAAATCAGGCACAGATTCTGCTTGAAATTCTTTCCCTATTCCTCAGTGTGAACATACCCTTATAGCTTTCGTGGGAATTAAAAGGGTAAGTAGCAGCTTGGTGCTGCTAATGAAATGCTCTTGATTAATCGATCATCAGCGAGTATGAACATATCTATGAAAGCAGAAGTTTTGGCAGTTTCCTGGTCTCCAGCTCGCCTAATGGGAAGGACGCGACAAAAAGGAGGTGTGGCCTGCTCCCACACCAGATTTCACATAATTTACACCTGCTTGCAGACGTAAATCATAGCAGAAGTCTACACTTGCGCAGGTCATCAAACGCCTTGGTGAATTCAGCTGGGTAACTGGGGGTGGGGCCTAATTTAAGACCAGTTTACTCATACGCCGGTCCACATAAATGTCACCCCAAATGTTCATGATAGTACAATTAGAAAAGAAATGCAGAAGTATGGCTTGTCTGGACAGGTTGACAGTAGAAAGTCTCCTCTTTCTAAAAAGGTTTGCAAAGTTGTATCTGAACAAGCCAAAAGCCATCTGGAATTTTTTTTTAGGACAAACAAGACTATGGTGGAAAAGTTTGGTCAGAATTTACAGCGCCATGTGTGACACAACACATGAGCAAGCACAATGGCGGAGGACGATTTGGGCCTGTTTTGCCATCACAGGATTTCGACACCTTGCAGTCATTGACTGAACATGAACTCTTCCGTATACAAAAGAATTCTAGAAAGAATGGGGTGAGGCGATTAGAGATGAGCAACCCTCGAGCATGCTTGGGTTCATCTGAACCCGAGCGTGTGGCATTTGATTACTGGTGGGTGCAGAAGTTGGATGCAGCCATAGTTAGTCCTATGGCTGTATCCATGTTTTTGCGGATTCCCTAGGGCTGCATCCGACTTCGTCAGCCATCAGTATTCAAATGCTTAGCGAGATGACTCGAGCATGCTCATCTTATCATACAGAGGCCATTGGTTGGTATCCATTGCACAACCAATCAAGAAAAGTGTTGTGAACAGAAATTGCAATGCAAATAGGAATAGAGCCCTAGCGATTTTTTGCTTCCAGTTGCATCAAGTGCATTATCTTACATGGAGGTGCAATTTGTTGCCCAAATTATGCAATTTTACTACCCCATAACTTTCTTCTATTCGGAGACTAAAGGTGCCCATGCACATTGGTGAAAAGTTAGGTAAACCCACAAACTTTGTCAGGACTCTCTGACTAACTAATGTTTATGGAGGCGTGTATTTTAACAGGACCCCCACCCCCGCCCTGCAGAGGAGTCTGGAAGCAACTTATCCCTCCTCTCTACGCTGACAACACATGAATGTGACCGAGCTGATTGTTCAAGTGGATGGAGAAATTGGGAAAGATATGTGTCACCTGTTTACCTGATGAAGCATATGGCCTCTTTACAATTTAGTCCTGAACAGTTACACACATAGGAGCATGCTAATTACAATGTGCCAGAGCTTCCCCCTTTAAAGGGGTTATCCAGGATTAGACAAAGCACAGCTACTTCCCTGTAAAAACAGCACCACCCCTGTTATGTGTGGTACTACAATTCATCTCCATTCACTTCAATGGAGCAGACCTGCACAGCCCCTGCACTCAAACTGAGGACAACAGTAGTGCTTTTTCTGGAAGAAAACAGCTATGTTTTTCCAACCCATTTAAGGACCATGATCGAGACAAGATCAGAACAAGTTTTCAGTAGTTTTCTTAGAAATTACTATTTAGCTCGGATTTTACACAGCAAAGATGAATTTCCCTCTTTTAATCCAGAAAATCCTTTCTCACCATTGGTAAACCAATGACGCCACTGTTGTCCTTCTGCACGGGCACCTGTGTTTGTTTTCATGTGAACTAGGGGGCTATGTCACCAACTGACATGATTTGAGCCCCTGCAGACCGGCGGTGGGCTAGTGCAAATTGCCGGGGCTAGTTACAACATACTTAGATTGACTTCATGAAAACAAAATGTGAGCGGCACGGCTGTAACCCATAACTGTCATGCCCTGCAGTGATGTGTGCACCTGGAATAGAGGTTTATCTACGCTTGCCAGACTATCAATGGTTGGAATGCAGTGTTAAACAGGCCTGGCTACACTATATCGATAGAAAGTGCTGTATGTTGCATTTTTGCATGCTTGGGGATTAGGCAGAAATGTTACAGTAATGATGGGTGATAGAGTGGCAGGTATCGGCTCTAAACCCCGTGTCAGTCACAGGTAGATGAGTGCTTGCACACCCTAGCCATCAGTGCAATATACTCCGCAGGGATTAGGTGCAGACTGCTGTCTCAGCCACACACATACAGTATACCCCCACTATGATACGCTTAGGACCCTGGCCTAAAATCTCCACTGACAGCTACACAACAGCCCATATGCAACAACACACCTGGGGGCACCTAGTGACAGGTATGTTATGCCTCCCCTAATTACGCTGCCAATTTGGGGCTGGGAGAAGGGCGTGCAGAACCAGCTTTAGAGCTGACTGTGAAAGATGGGAGCAAAGGTGGAGGATGCCTGGGGCCACTTTGCATATAGGGGTATTAGGAACTTACTGTAGTCGTTTCTCCCATGTACGTGTAATGTAGACACAGACCCTGACAGGAGAGGAGGACAAGTATTTACTACAAAATGAGCATGAGCATATAAATGTGAAAAAAAAAAAAGCAGATTTTTCCACCCTTAATTGTCAGCGTTACTGGAGCAAAGGCATGGTTATGTTATCCTGCACCCGGGGTAAAGATTTAGTTTGACACTACCATCATTGTCCAGCTGAACTGGAGGCAACTATACAACAACAGCTGAGTATTGAGTGTAGATCCTATCCTTATTAATAAGATCAATTCAGCATAGTCAGTGGCCTTAACTGCCCAGCATGCATTTGCATCCCCATGTCAGATAAGTGTCCCCCACAACCCCATTTTGTTTACTAAAAGGGCATTTCGCAAAAAAAAAAAAAAAAAAGTTTTACGTAGTTGTAAAATACTGACAGTATGACCGTACTTATCAGCTGCTTTATGTCCTGCAGGATGTGGTGACACTTCAGGAACTGTCCAGAGCAGGAGAGGTTTTCTATGGGGATTTGCTGCTGCGCTGGACAGTTCCTGACATGGACAGGAGGTGGCAGCAGAGAGCACTGTGTCAGACTGGAAAGAGTACATCACTTCCTGCAGGATATACAGCAGCTGATAAGTATGGGAAGACTTGAGATTTTAACAAAGAAGTAATTTACGAATGTACAAAGTACGGGTATGTCCACACCACGGAATCCCGCCGCAGATTCCGCAGCTCTCCGCTGGTCCCATAGGCTTCATTTTATGGTTTGGCAGATTCTGCCATCCACCCGAAGAATGAACCTGCTCATTCTTCAGAGGGATGGCAGAATCTGCCAAGCCATAGAATGAAGCCTATGGGACTAGCAGAGATGCGTGCAGCCGCGAGCAGGGGGCAAGCTGTGGAATGGGTGATCCGCAGTGTTTCTGTAGTGTGGTAATACTCCACATGTTCCCCACCACTGCATTAGATGATGTGTTAGTTCCGCCATTCCCCTCCATCACTGAAAAAGGAGAATTACACTGTTTCCCTTAAAATCACTGGGTAATGTATGGACATACAGGGTCCATTAAAGTGAGAGACCCTCTTTGTGGACATCCTTCACTCTGTAGATGGGGGTGGGGATCCTGAGTATAGATTTCCCCCTTCGGTTCTATGCATAGTTATAAAATGTTTGTTTTTATGCTTTATGTTCTTTAGGCGTTTGCGTAGCAAACTGATATTTGCCTATCCCAGTCCACAAGGGTTCTACTTGTCCCTCCTGGAAGTACTGGGAGGTCAGTGTTGACTGCCATATAATATTTATGTGCGTGATGAAAGGATTAATTTGCCAGAGCGGCTTCCTCCTCTTGGAGAGCTCTCAGCCTGTGACACACACTTGTGCACTTCTGGATAATCTACAATCACCCACTTGCAAAACACACATCAAATGCAGAAACGTATAAGAGAGATAAGCCCTTCCGTTTGTCTTTCTCTGCCAATTATATAAAAGTGACTTCACCAGCGTGATATATAGGCAGAAACCAACCCAGACATGGCCAAGTGCACCGATAGCTGGAGGGTGCACGCTTTATCTTAGCAAAACAAATTGTGAACACTATTTCTTGTTTGTCTTCCCTGAGATTGCGTTTAGTGGCTGCCAATACCCCAGTTCTTTAGATATCTACCTATGTATTAAAGCAGTGTTCCCCAACCTGTGGCTCTACAGCTGTTGCAAGACTACAACACCCAGCATGCCCTTGCATCTGAACTGTCCAAAACAGAGGCAAATGCGCATAGAAAACCTTTCCTGCTCTGGACAGTTCCTGACATGGACAAAGATAGCAGCAGAGAGCAACATATCAGACTGAAAAGAATACGTTTTTTAAACTAGTTTAAAGGGGTCATCTGTGAATTAAAAATTATGTTCTTTTTGTTTTTTTTACATTTCTAACATTTCGTAATTTTGTCCTATAACTTTATTAAAGAAAATGTAAAAAATCTATCTTGTTGGTGCCGTTGCGGTGATCCCGGTATTGTGACCTTTTTTTCAAAACCTCACCCAGTACCTGCGCTTGGCGCTGTAATCATCGTGTGCACTGGCCCGCTCTTTATATTAAGTCAGACCCGCCTAATGATATCCCCTTCCCTCGGTGATGCAGCCATGCTTGATCCTAATGGAGCAGCGTCAGGGGAGGGGATATTGTTACACTGGGGGCGCCAGGCCCGCCTCCAGTGCATGGAGTGTTTTTGAAAAAAGGATAGTACCACCGAGATCACTGTGTCAGCGTCAACATGGTAGTGAAAAAATAATTTCACTACGACTAAGGGTACAAACACACACAGCAGATACGCAGCAGATTTGATGCCGTGTTCAGTTATTTAGATCTAATCTGCTGCGTATCTGCTGAGTATCGCAGCAGTAAATACGCTGCGTATATGCCCTGTGTGTTTGTACCCTAATGGTACATTGGCTTTAAGTGGCAGTAGAGATGGGCAACATGGAAAAAAGTACACTCACGTTTCAGTAGTCTTCATCTTGACTTCTTTATTTTAGCAGTAATATGTAAAGTTCGGCTGTGTGTGGTCAGAGCACTGGAGATAGCTGGAGGTTTGGCGTCCTCTTCCTGCTGCGCGACGTTTCGGAAGGCGGGGCTTCCTTAATCATGCGCACAGGTGAGCGGTTCCCACTCAGCTAAATACCGACGTCTGATTATACAAAGATAACTATATGCTGTATCCACGTTGATTGCTCAATACTGAGCTTAGCTGTGGTCCGAAACCAGACATTGCGCTTTGTTGATGGGCAACATGGACCCTCTGATGCCACCAATGGCTGTGTTGGGAATCGCAAGGCTGCATTAACCCTGGTCCCAGATTTACCTAGATTATTCTCCCACTCCTAATTTTGGCTAAAATCACTGACCAAAATACTATATGTGAACCCAGCTGAGAAGGTCACCTAATGACTAGACAGAACTAGAATGTCATTTACTGCCAGAAAGGCAAGAATGTTTCCATTGTATGAAGAATTGATACATTAAATTTCTTACAAAGTTTAGAAACATCTCATTATACAATGATCTTGCTTAAAGGAGTTGTCTAAGGTTGCTTCAAGGTCCTATCAGTTCTGTTCCCTAGAGCTCTACTTCCACCCTCTGCCGTATAACTTCCAAAAAGAATGGGGGTGGGGGGGGGGTGCATGTCGTGCACAAATTACTCACGGAGACCAAAATGTTTCTACGTTCATCATCCAATCTTCTTAAAAAAAAAAACAGGTCGCCAGGAGTACTACGTTTTTTTTTTTACTCACACTAGTTTATGGCTCATTTTTAATTTAGTTCTTTATCTTCTCCAGAATAGTTTGTAAGTGCATCTTCTTTACGTACGTGCAAAAGTATACTTATTCATAACCAAAGAGTGTGTAATAAGTAAGCCATGGCTGAGTGCAGACACCCGTCAGGTTATTGTTTATATTTTCATAGAGCGCCTCAGCTGTTTGCGGTTCACAGAAGGTTCTAACATGTAGAGGATGTTAGATAAGATTCCTTGGCATTGATCAGATCAGGATTTAGAGGGGTAGTCCCATCCACATATTTGCAGAGGTGATAGCCCTACCTCTGGAACCCTCATGTATAAGGAGAACCAGGGTCCCATGATGAACACTTCTTTGGACATGAGTGTTTGTGGGAGTGGTTTTCAACCTGTTGAAAAACTACAACTCCCAGCATGTCCGGAGAGGCAATGACTCGTCCTTAGACGGATATTACAGTGATCTAGGGAGTGCATTCTCATTTTTCAACACATTTTTTAAGACTTAAACTGATGAAAACTTTAAAACCAACACAATTGTGAATTTAATGGTGCCTGTCCAGTACCAGTCCTGTCTTACACTAAAGCCTGCACTATGTCTTGGTAGACGTGAAATGACTCTGAACTGCCATTGGTGCATTAAAGCACTATGGGTCATCATGGAGTCACATTTCTTCCTGTCACACTTGCGGTCTCTATCCCAGGACATTAGAAAGCAATTGTTGTAATTTAGCTTTAATTATCGTAGGTCAATGGCACCCACAGCACCAGCCACCAGGTAAAACCTTTAAAGCTTGAGTGTACTGTTCCTAGCATATGTATAATTTGTAGTGTTCAACTGCTCTGCAGAGCCTCAACGGGAGAAATTTTTTGAGAGTTGAAGTGCACGCTCTTTCAACCAAGTGCACTAAAAAAGTGTAGCGTGCCACACACAAAAAAGTGCACAAGGACTCTTAAAAGAGTTGGGCCTTCAACACACCAATTTCCTTTCCCTTCTGGGCCAGAAGGCACCTACAAAGGTCCAGGACAAATGTCTTCTCTCAGCTGAAGCCTAGAAAGAAACAGAAGTGCTCACGGATCACACCCAAGTGTTCACCATGCCGCCATGTCCAAACTACAAGGTGGTATCTTCTGAAGGAGACCCAGGGGTGAAGAGAGAGGAAAGAAACATAGATGGACACACATGCCTCCCGTCTACCTCCAAGGGGACACCCAGGAGAGCGACCTCAACGCGAAGAATTCTTGTGGACAGCACTACATGGTGCTCATCCAAAGCATCTGTCTATGTAGTCCATGAACATTCAGGGTCCTTTAGATGCACCCCCTGTCCCCTGTATCAAACCCCCAATTCACTAAAAGTATTGGAATAAATAAACCTGACAACCTTTAAGGCATTTTCTATACAAAACCTGGAACAGTAAATGAATTTATAAATCCAGATGTTGCTGAGATTTTAGCATTTTCCAGGATTGAGCCGAACACTAACATCCTCCGTGCTCATTTACATATGCAAATAAGACTTTAAATTCCACTTGGTATTTGGGAGGATAGTTTGACGCCGCATTCAAATGAATACAAAAATGGGGATTTGGTGCATCCCTGACGGGGGGAAAGTTTTGTTGCTTTTGATTCCTCTGAGAACCCAAGTGGTTATCTAATGCTGGTGCTTTTGGGGTGATGTAAGCCAGCTATAAAAGCACTATGCTGGAGAGCGCTCCCAGCCTTGCACCACTCCACAATGAGGTCAGGCAAAGCTGTGCACACTCTGCAAGCCACGGGTTAGCATTGGCTGATCCAGCGTGAGAAATCTCTGCACGCTATTCCTGGGTTGTCCAGGATGCAATGCTGTCATTTGAGCAATTTGCATGATAATGAGTATGGATTGGCATTTATGCAGAGCGATGCTAATGGGAGGATAAGAAAACATGCCGGGGGTTGGGGGGAGTGAGAACCAACTAACCAGGACGTATTATTTATATCCTACAAACTTAAATTCTTATATATCTTTAACTGGGAGGACATGTGACTTGAGGCTTCGTATAAACTTGGGAAGTTTTGTAGGGCGGAATCCAACCATCAATTGAACTACATTGTGAGACCAGAATTGAGCTCAGCGACTGGTCCTGACATCATTAGCCTCGGACGGCATGCAAATGAATTGTTGTTATGGGCAGAAGTTCATTTGCATATAATACAGAACTAATGGGAGTTTGCTAATAGTGTGGAAGAGAAATCATGGGGGGTGCTATAACAGAAAATAACTGAGCCCTGCATGATATTGGACAGATAGATATATTCTGTATGGTCGACCAACTTCTGACGTTATCCAGGTGACTATCAAAGGAAACTGTGAGCCCTATTACTCGGTCTGATTTTAGGTAGAAAAAGCCTGAAAAGTCCATGTAATAGTATCAGCTATCAGCTCATTACTCAATTCTGACATGATTCAAGGTGTGGCATAATGTAGGATTATATGGTGGCTATTAATTTCATTTTACAAAGGGTTGTGGCCTATTGAAAATGGCCATGGCTTTGGTGAAGGGGGGGGGGCTAAGGGTAGATTGTCTAGTCTAAGTTTGCACTAAGAATTAGACAGTTTTAGAAAATTCTTCTCAATGGTTTGCAAGTTGTGAGAACCTGGCTGTTCATTACAATGTATTAGTGCAAATAAAATGTTCACTGAGATATCGGTAAAGAGTTGGCCATGGCTTTTGCTTATGGCCAAATGGAAGGATTTATGGCACTAGAAGCCACAGTCATCATGGGCCCCCATCAGTCTGCACAGAGACATGAAGTGCATCCACTTTAAGTACGGTAACCGTTGATTGTGGATGGCACACGACTTTTTTGTATGTCAGTATAAATCCTGGCAGGAGACATCCCCATAAACTGTAAGTTTACTCTCTGCGTCCACTCCCTTTGCTTGTTTTTGCTTTTCCGGACTTGTTCTGGCACTTTCTTCCGAAATATACTCCGCGGCGAACTGTGACCCTACTACATGCCTTTCCACTTACAAGTGCAGTCAGGTAGAGTGCATGGGCCTCAACTGTAGCAGGTGATCCAGGTGACACTGAGGTCTGTCTCTGGGTGGGGAGAGGAAGCTGTCACTCTTGTGTTTGCTTCATTGGGTTTCGAGAAACACCTCCTGCATTCCGTGGGGACCACACCAGGTAAAGGCAGCAAACCTGAGATCTCTACATTCTTACATACAATTGAATAGAACACAAGGCAGAAATACAGATGGAACCAAGTTTAAAGCAATACTGTCACTTAAGTTAACTTTTGACACTAGTTATAGCTGGGTTTGTGCATGGCTGTGCACTGTACTCCACAGCTGGCCCCCCATTTTTTTTTAAGTGCACTGAGGAGGTAGGGTTCCTTCTTTTGTGTAGAGGACTGGTTGAAGACCACCACAATAGTATACAATAATGAAAACATTATGGCAACAATGACTAGTAAGGGGAAATATTATCTTAGTACTCCTTACCTTCTACATCCTCATGGTGGTGTGAAAACACTGACATCCCTTTTATATTTTACCAAGATCCATTCTTTTCTCCACCTGATGGATAGAAAACCTGATATGAAGATTACAGGTCAGGTATTAAACTTGTATAGACCCTTAGTGCTACATCCAGGGAGGTTGGGGTCTATGCCCTCCAACACTGGGACTATTCACTGCATAATAGATAGATAGATAGATAGATAGATAGATAGATAGATAGATGATATGAAAGCAAGATATCGAGCAGCACTTCACAGTTTTGCTGTGCTTGTACACGTGTGATTACTTGAAAAAAAATTTCTTCACCTCATTTAAGTGGAGTGCAGTGGAATATCCGAATTTTGATATCCTACTGTCAGTGGTCGGGGCATTATCTACTGGATTGGAGATAATGTATACGAGAAAGACAGATAGATAGATTGATAGATAGATAGATAGATAGATAGATAGGAGATAGACAGACAGATAGATAGGAGATAGATATATAGATAGATAGATAGATAGATAGATAGATAGATAGATAGACAGATAGGAGACAGATAGATAGATAGATAGATAGATAGATAGATAGATAGATAGACAGATAGATAGGAGATAGATATATAGATAGATAGATAGATAGATAGATAGATAGATAGACAGATAGATAGGAGACAGATAGATAGATAGATAGATAGATAAATAAATGAGATAGATAGATAGATAGATAGATAGATAGATAGATAGATAGATAGATAGAGATAGATAGATAGGAGATAGATAGATAGATAGATAGATAGATAGATAGATAGATAGATAGATAGATAGATAGGAGATGATAGATAGATAGATAATAGATAGAAGATAGATAGATAAATAAATAGATAGATAGATAGGAGATAGATAGATAGATAGAAGAGAGAAAGATAGATAGGAGATAGATAGATAGATAGATAGATAGATAGATAGATAGATAGATAGAAGATAGATAGATAGATAGATAGATAGATAGATAGATAGATAGATAGAAAGAAAGAAAGATAGATAGATAGATAGATAGATAGATAGGAGATAGATAGATAGATAGATAGAAGAGAGAAAGAAAGATAGATAGATAGATAGATGAGATAGATAGATAGGAGATGATAGATAGATAGATAGATGAGATAGATAGATAGATAGATAGATAGATAGATAGATAGATAGATAGGAGATGATAGATAGATAGGAGATGATAGATAGATAGATGATCAGTGGCGTAGCTACCGCAGTCGCGGTGGTCGCCGCCGCGACCAGGCCCGCCACAAGGGAGCCCCGCAAGGCCCTCCAGATCAATCACTCTTGTGACCGCAAGCATTGTTTTGCTTGCGGTCACAAGAGCCCAGCTCCGTCTGCCCCCGGCTGCTGCGCGGCTGCCGGGGGTGTCGTGTCTTACCCCCGGCAGCGCGCGCATCCCAGAGCTCCCTGCGCGCCTTGGGCCCTGACTTCCGGTTCCGGCGCGCAGGGAGCTCTGGGATGCGAGCGCTGCCGGGGATAAGACGCGACACCCCCGGCAGCCGCACAGCAGCCGGGGACAGACCAGGAGGAGTGAGGATCAACGTGGGAGCGCGTTGTCAGGTGAGTTAAGTTTTGTTTTTTGTTTTTTTATCAGCCTGCACGGGTGGGGGGAAAGAGGGGGGCATTTATGAGGGTGGGGGGAAAGAGGGGGGCATCTATGAGGGTGGGGGGAAAGAGGGGGCCATCTATGAGGGTGGGGGGAAAGAGGGGGCCATCTATGAGGGTGGGGGGAAAGAGGGGAGCATCTATGAGGGTGGGGGGAAAGAGGGGGCCATCTATGAGGGTGGGGGGAAAGAGGGGGCCATCTATGAGGGTGGGGGGAAAGAGGGGGGCATCTATGAGGATGGGGGGAAAGAGGGGGGCATCTATGAGGGTGGGGGGAAAGAGGGGGGCATCTATGAGAGTAGGGGAAAGAGGGGGGCATCTATGAGGGTGGGGGAAAGAGGGGGCATCTATGAGGGTGGGGGAAAGGGGGGGCATCTATGAGGGTGGGGGGAAAGGGGACCATCTGAGGGTGGGGGTGGGGGGGAAGAGGGGGGCATCTATGAGGGTGGGGGGAAGGAGGGGGCATCTAAAAGGGTGGGGGGAAGGAGGGGGGGGCATCTATGAGGGTGGGGGGAAGGAGGGGGGGATCTATGAGGGTGAGGGGAAAGAGGAGCCATCTATGAGGGTGGGGGGGAAAGAGGGGCCATCTATGAGGGTGGGGGGAAAGATGGGGCCATCTATGAGGGTGGGGTGGGGGGGGGGGGAAGGGGACCATCTATGAGGGTGGGGAGAAAGAGGGGGCCATTTATGAGGGTGGGGGGGAAAGAGGGACCATCTATAAGGGAGGGGGGAAGGGGACCATCTATAAAGGGGGAAAGGGGACCATCTATAAGGGAGGGGTGGAAAGGGGACCATCTATAAGGGAGGGGGGAAGGGGACCATCTATAAGGGAGGGTGGGGGGAGAGGGGCCATCTATAAGGGAGGGTGGGGGGAGAGGGGGCCATCTATAAGGGAGGGTGGGGGGAGAGGGGGCCATCTATAAGGGAGGGTGAGGGGAGAGGGGACCATCTATAAGGGAGGGTGGGGGGAGAGGGGACCATCCATAAGGGAGGGTGAGGAGAGAGGGGCCATCTATAAGGGAGGGGGTAGAGGGGGCCATCTATTTAGGGGGGGAAACATAGGGGGAGAGGGAATACACAGAGGGGGGCATATATTATTAGGGGGTCACATAGAGTCAGAGCTACCCACTAAATGAGGGTGTAAAGGGGCCAATACAGATGTGCAGTGTGTATAGAGATGAGGATGGTGCCAGTGTGAGGAGCCTAATATGTCTGTCTGGCAGATTCTGTGGATTTGTGGCTCTGAGAAGTTCTCATAACGGCCCAGGACGGATGGAGAAGATGAAAAGGAAAGAACTCCGATCAGAAAAGACGTCTCCTGTGAGTCACCTGATATATCTGCACAGTAATGTATATGGTGTATAGAGCCTGTGTAGAGCTGGGGCCACCTCTATATGACTGGATGAGGTGATTTAGTATACTGGATTTGGTCAGTAACAATATGGTGGTGATGGTAGTGGTTGTGGTGTGGCGGTAATGTTTCCTTCCTATATACTGGTATTACTGGTAATATTGGTCTCAGTATACAGGATTTGGTCGGTAACAGTATGGCGGTAATAGGTAATATCTGTCTTGGGGTATGTATATATATATATATATATATATATATATATATATATATATATACATACAGTGGTGCCTTGGATTACGAGCATAATTCGTTCTGGGACTTTGCTTGTAATCCAAATCCACTCTTAAACCAAAGCAAATTCTCCCATAAGAAATCACTGATATGCAGACAATTGGTTCCACCCCCCAAAAATAATGATTTTATATTTTGAATAACATGTAAGACAAATGAAACAGACATTTATAAACAGCTGAATATGTGATATTATAGGTTACTGTACAGTATAGCAATCAGCATGTGGAGTAAAATGTATAATAAGTGCATAAACCTGAAACACAGCAGCAGTTTGTAGATACAGGGTGGAACTGCAGATCCCTATAATGCAGTAGCGTAGTACAACAGGCTAGAATAGAGAAGCAGGGCTGCTGTCAGAGGTCTGTGTGGTCACATGACAGCAATGGAGAAGGGGTGTGTGCTCAGCATGGACCAATCAGGACTGACAGAGACTGCAGGGAGCATGAAGGACCGAGCAGTACAGATGTGGGTACATACATGCAGCACTCTGTCCGGGGAGAGAGGGGTTACAGCTATGAAGAGATTACCTCCACAGTTCTGTCCCCTGATGTAAGCCCCAGCCTGAAGTGGATCTGCTATGATTTGGAAGGCAAGGGAGACTTCCTGGGTTAGAGTACAGGGTTGTAGACCCCGCTATATAGACCATGTCCCTCCCCAACTCGCGCTCCCACCTAGTACAGGGAGCTCTTAAACCAAAACAATGCTCTTAAACCAAGTCACAATTTTGAAAAACTGTGAGCTCTTAAACCAAAACGCTCTTAAACCAAGTTACTCTTAAACCAAGGTACCACTGTATATATATATATATATATATATATATATATATATATATATATATATAAATATATATATACACACACCAATAGCATCACTTGGTCGTGAAAGGAGGGGGGGGGGGCAAGTTGGCCTCTCGCACCAGGGCTCAGGAGACATTAGCTACGCCCCTGTAGATGATAATAGATAGCTAGATAGATAGATAGATAGATAGATAGATAGATAGATGATAGATAGGAGATAGATAGATAGATAGATAGATAGATAGATAGATAGATAGATGATAGATAGGAGATAGATAGATAGATAGGAGATAGATAGATAGATAGATAGATAGATAGATAGATAGATAGATAGATAGATAGATAGATAGATAGATAGATAGATAGATAGATAGATGATAATAGATAGATAGATAGATAGATAGATAGATAGATAGATAGGAGATAGATAGATAGATAGATAGATAGATAGATAGATAGTAGGATGTAACTCTAGTGGCTTGTACAGTATTCACACCTAGGCTCTGATGCCTTAGTGGGGCCCCCCACCATGTAAGAAGACACCAGTATTATACATAATATGTAGTAGTTGGGGCTCTGTTATAGATTTTGCGCTGGGACCCAGGAGTGTCAGGTTAAGCCTCAGATTGAGGTATATAGATGTGAGGTAAGTACAGTATATATGAGGTATATGGATGTGAGGTAAGCACAGTATATATGAGGTATATGGATGTGAGGTAAGTATACCCAGGAGTGTCAGGTTAAGCCTCAGATAGATTGACATGAGGGAAGTACAGTATTTTAAGGTAGGTACAGTCTATATATATAGTATATAGATGTGATGTAAGTATAGTATCAGGTATATAGATGTGAAGAATGTACAGTATATATACATGTATGAGGACTATATATATAAGTACAGTATATATGAGGTATATAGATGTGAGGTAAGTATACTATGTATATGATGTACATAGATGTGAGGTAAGTACGGTATATATGAGGTATATAGATGTGAGGTAAGTACAGAATATATGAGGTATATAGATGTGAAGTAAGTACAGTATATATGAGGTATATAGATGTGAGGTAAGTACAGTATATATGAGGTATATAGATGTGAGGTAAGTATACTATGTATATGATGTACATAGATGTGAGGTAAGTACGGTATATATGAGGTATATAGATGTGATGTAAGTACAGTATGTATATGATGTACATAGAAATAATGTATATAGATGTTAAGAAAGTACAGTATATACATGTATGAGGACTATATATATATATATGAGTTGAGTACAGTATATGATATATGAGTATATACAGATATAGATGTGAGGTAAGTACAGTATGTATAAGGTATATAGATGTGAGGTAAGTACAGTATATATATATTATGGATATAGACTTAAGGTAGATACAGTATATATATGGTATATAGATGTGATGTAAGTATAGTACCAGGTATATAGATGTGAAGAATGTACAGTATATATAAATGTTTGAGGACTATATATATATATATATATATATATATATATATATATATATATGAGCTGGGTACAGTATATACAGATATATGAGTATATACAGATATAGATGTGAGGTAAGTACAGTATATATGAGGTATATAGATGTGAGGTAAGTATACTATGTATATGATGTACATAGATGTGAGGTAAGTACGGTATATATGAGGTATATAGATGTGAGGTAAGTACAGAATATATGAGGTATATAGATGTGAGGTAAGTACAGTATATATGAGGTATATAGATGTGAGGTAAGTATACTATGTATATGATGTACATAGATGTGAGGTAAGTACGGTATATATGAGGTATATGGATGTGAGGTAAGCACAGTATATATGAGGTATATAGATGTGAGGTAAGTATACTATGTATATGAGGTATATAGATGTGAGGTAATTACAGTATATATGAGGTAAATAGATGTGAGGTAAGTACAGTATATATGAGGTATATAGATGTGAGGTAAGTACAGTATATACGAGGTATATAGATATGAGGTAAGTACAGTATATACGAGGTATATAGATGTGAGGTAAGTACAGTATATATGAGGTATATGGATGTGAGGTAAGTACAGTATATATGAGGTATATAGATGTGAGGTAAGTATACTATGTATATGAGGTAATTACAGTATATATGAGGTATATAGATGTGAGGTAAGTACAGTATATATGAGGTATATAGATGTGGGGTAAGTACAGTATATATGAGGTATATAGATGTGAGGTAAGTACAGTATATATGAGGTATATAGATGTGGGGTAAGTATACTATGTATATGAGGTATATAGATGTGAGGTAAGTATACTATGTATATGAGGTAATTACAGTATATATGAGGTATATAGATGTGAGGTAAGTACGGTATATATGAGGTATATAGATGTGAGGTAATTACAGTATATATGAGGTATATAGATGTGAGGTAATTACAGTATATATGAGGTATATAGATGTGAGGTAAGTACAGTATATATGAGGTATATAGATGTGAGGTAAGTACAGTATATATGAGGTATATAGATGTGGGGTAAGTATACTATGTATATAAGGTATATAGATGTGAGGTAAGTATACTATGTATATGAGGTAATTACAGTATATATGAGGTATATAGATGTGAGGTAAGTACAGTATATACGAGGTATATAGATGTGAGGTAAGTATACTATGTATATGAGGTAGCAGTATATAATAGATACATGGTAACTCGGTATGAGGTAAGTTTTCTTGTGTTTCTCAGTAGATGTCGCTGTATAAGGTGTTTGTGTAGTTCTGTGTACAGTAGCAGACGCTGGAGCAGTAGGGGGCGCCATACCTAGTCACTCATCACTCCCCCATCAGGCACCTTCTTCTCCACACAGTCACCTCAGTTGCTTCATCCAGCAGAGCAGGGAATATTTCCGAGCTGCTGATTGGCTGAGAGGAGGCATGTGACGCATCACCTGACTCCTCGGAATCACAAGGCACTATGGCCTGAGGTATCACACAAGTAGTATTTCCATCAGTATTTTGGTCAGTGTTTTTACATCCAAAACCAGGGGTGGGATGAAAACACAGAACCTGTGCACATCTTTTTATCATAATTTTGCTCAGTCAGTTCTGGACAAAATACTGACTGACATAGTATGTGTGACCATAGCCTAAAAGGAGACCTGGCTTTGTAGCAACCAATCACAGCACAGCTTTCATTTTACCAGAGCAGTTTAAGAAATGAAAGCAGAGCTCTGATTGGTTACAATGGACAACAAAGACAGGGATGTGTGGATGACTCCATGTTCTGCTGCTGTTTTAGGGTCCTGTAAAAGGAGGAAGCAGATAGAACCCCAACCCCTCGCAATCATAGAACCCCGACACCTCATAGTGCTAGGACCCTGACCCCGCATAATAAGAGAAACCTGACCCCCTCATAGTGAGAGAACCCCAACCCCTCACAATCATAGGACCCCGACACCTCATAGTGCTAGGACCCTGACCCCCTCATAGTGAGAGAACCCCAACCCCTCATAATGGTAGAACCCCGACACCTCATAGTTTTAGGACTCTGATGCCTCATTGTGACAGAACCCTGACCCTGCATAATAAGAGAAACCTGACCCCCTCATAGTTATAGGACCCCAAACCCTTATAATTATAGAATCCTGAAAAATCATAGTGCTAGAACCCTGACACCTCATAATTATAGAACTCTGACAACTCATAAGACCCCCTCATAGTGATAGGACCCTGACACCTCGTAAGTATAGAACCCTGACAACTCATAGTGCTAGAACCCTGATCCCTCATTGTGATAGGACCCTGACCCCTCATAATAAGAAAACCCTGACCCCTCATAATGATAGAACCTCAAACCCTCATAATTATAGAACCCTGACCCCCTCATAGGGATAGAACCCTGACACCTCATACTGCTAGAACCCTGACACCTCGTATAATCATAGAACCCTGACACCTCATAGTGCTAGAACCCTTAACCCCTTATAGTGCTAGAACCCCAAACTCTAATAATTATAGAACCCTGACCCCCTCATAATCATAGAACCCTGACGCCTCATAGTGCTAGAACCCTGATGTCTCATAGTGATACAACTCAACTCTTTCTAATGATAGAACCCTGATGCCTCAAAATCATAGAACCCCAATGTCTATCTGTCTGTCTGTCTGTCTATCTATCTATCTACTATTTATTATCTATCTATCATCTCTCTCTCTCTCTCTCTATATATATATATATATATATATATATATATATGTATGGTAACAACACTGGTGTATCAGTATAGGCACACTGGGAGCCTTGGGAGCCCTTCAGTAAACTGACAGCTGTGTGTGAGATGACTTTGTCCCTAGATGGCGCCACCCTATGCAAATCTACAGTATGTCGATGGAACGAAGAGATTTCATAGTGGACCTAAAACATGAGCGATGTCACTATGGTATGTAACTCTCTTCTAGTCATGGGGGTTATAGTCCTCATTTCAGCTTTCATGTTACCTGCGGTACATCTCTGAATAACTACATCAGTGACCTTCAACTTGTGGCACTCTAGTTTTTGCAAAACTACATATCCCAGCATGCCTAGGGCATGCTGGGAGTTGTAGTTTTGCAACAACTAGAGAGCCACAAGTTAAAGGTCACTGATGTGCATAGGGATATAACTCTATCCCCATGTGCTATGAAACCAATTAACCCCAATTCACTTAGATTGAACACCAACACTTTTAGGGTACAAACACACACGCCGTATACGTAGCGTATTTACGGCTGCGATACGCAGCAAATACGCAACAGGTATGCAGCAGATACGCAGCAGATTAGATCTAAACAACTGAACACAGCATCAAATCTGCTGCAGATCTGCTGCGTATACGGTGTGTGTTTGTACAAACACACACCGTATACGCAGCAGATCTGCAGCAGATTTGATGCTGTGTTCAGTTATTTAGATCTAATCTGCTGCGTATTTGCTGCGTATCGCAGCAGTAAATACGCTGCGTAAACGGTGTGTGTGTTTTTACCCTTAAAGGGGTTTTGTGTTGTATTAAAACCCGGCTCCATTCACGGCAATGGAACTAATCTGCAATACCGCACACAAACTGAGGACAAGGGTGGCGCTGTTTCTGGAAGAAAGCAGCCATGTTTTCCTAATCATTTATAACACCTTTATAAGTGGTTGTATTCAATGCAAGTGAAAAGGGGGTTAAAGGGGTACTCTGGCAAAATCTGTTTCTGTCAAATCAACTGGTGTCAGAAAGTTACATAGATTTGTAACTTACTTATTTAAAAGTCTCCAGTCTTCCAATACTTATCAGCTGCTGGATGTCATGCAGGAAGTGGTGTATTCTTTCCAGTCTGACACAGTGCTCTCTGCTGCCACCTCTGTCCATGTCAGGAACTGTCCAGAGCAGCAGCAAATCCCCATAGAAAACCTCTCCTGCTCTGGACAGTTCCTGACATGGACAGAGGTGGCAGCAGAGAGCACTGTGTCAGACTGGAGAGAATACACCACTTCCTACAGGACATCCAGCAGCTGATTAATACTGGAAGGCTGAATATTTTTAAATAGAAGTAAGTTACAAATCTATGTAACTTTCTGAAACCAGGTGATTTAAAAGGAAAAGATTTTCACCACAGTACCCCTTTAAGCTGCAATACTAGACAAAGCCAATATAAAAGGGTGGCACTTTTTTTGGAGGGGGGAGGAGCAGCCATGTTTTTCCACTATCATGCCGCTCACGTAACATAACCCGTAATGATTGGCCAAAGTGAATTATTAGCCATATACAAGTGATTTTCCTGCTGCTACATGTGCCCATACTTATATTTCTGGTAATTGCATTCCCAGTGATAATATCTGAAGCAAATAAATTACAATATGTCAAGTCTGTGCTGAATATAAGAGCTCTTAAAGGGGACCTGTCTGTACAGTTTGGGATGTTAAACCACCAGCTTATCTTTATGCAGCTGGGGATTAGTGTCCCAAAATTGCCTTTATTAACAGAGTTATCCAGGATTATAAAAACATGGCTGCTTTCTTCCAGAAACAGCACCATCCTTGTCCTCAGTTTGGGTGCGGTATTGCAGCTCAGTTCCATGAAGTAAATGAAGCGGAGTTGTAATGCCACACACAACCTGAGGACAGGGGTGGCACTATTTTTAGAAGAAAGCAGCTTCATTTTTTTTTTTTAAATCCCGGATAAGTCTGGCTATTCCTGCCATCTTGATTTTTTTTTTTTACATTTGGTCATGTTTTTATTCTTCCCAATAAATAGCTGAATATTTGCGACAGCCAAAACAAAACAAAACAAAAAAAAAAACACTGAAAAAGTTTTTGTTTTTTTTTTTTTAACTTGAAATATGGACCATAAAAGTGAGTGTAAACATAGTCTATGTGTTGGTACATTACACCCTAGATGTATAAAGACATGCTCGTAGTTTAGAGTCCTTTAAAGGGATTATTCAGGATTAAGATAAAGATGGCTGCTTTTTCCACTTTTGATGTCCTGAGTCTCTGTCTGGTATTACAGCTCAATTCTATTTGAAGGGGGTGTCCAGGATTACAAAACCATAGTTTCTTTGAGAAACAGCGCCACTCTTGTCCTCAGGTTATGTATGGTATTGCAGCTGATCTCCATTAACTTGAATAAAAGTTGTAATACCACATACAACCTGAGGAAAGGGGGCGCTGTTTTGGAGGAAAATAACCATGTTTTTTCTAATCCTGGATATTTCCTTTAACTGAATGTAGTGGTGTTGTAATACTTTTTATAACCTGAGGACAGATGTGACGCTATTTTGTAAGAAATTAGTTATATATTTCTAATCCTGTGTTACTCCCTTAAGGGAATTGTCCCCTCTTAGACTATAAGTAAGAAAAAGACGAGATTTCACTTTTAGTACATTGTTTTATATTTATTGCAAAACAATAATACACAAGAGGATAAGTTCACAAAGAGAGAAAAACAATAAAGAAAAAAAAATTCGCACATAAAATAAACTGATCCACGAACTTGAAAAGTCAGCTTTGTGTATGTCACTAAACTGAGAGGGTATTTTAAGGCCTACTTTTTGTAAGGAAGGCGTTCATTGTGGAGTGCTCTATCCTGACATAGCATTTAACAAGAATATTACTGCACCTAAAACAAATAGAAGTTTTTTTTTTTAAAGCAAATGTTAAAATATTTGCCAAAGTCAAACTCAAATTCTTTGTCAATTTTTCTTATCATTTCGTCACAAATTTCTGTAGATGACCTGAAATTAATATCATCCGTACAATGCCGCTTGGCGGGTACGAGGTGTCCAAAAATTTTTCATCAAATTTTATAAAAAGTGGAAAAACATTTTGCATGGAATCAAAACACCCAGAAAATGTTCAGCTGTTTTATCATTAGTATTTCTTTTTTATATAAATTAGAGCATCTTGTGTGTTTTCTGATGAGAATAAGAGAAGGAATTTAGAAGACAAAAAAAAAAAAAAAGAGGGGAGGTCGGAGAAAGGAAATAAAAATGAAATAACACAATAAAAACCCATAATTTAACAAAAAAAAAAAAAAAGCGTACTTCTCAAAAAAAGGCAAAAAATAAAATCAGCAGCATGCTAATATATATCTTTTTTGTACAAAAGAATTTTTTTGTTAAAGTTCGGGAGGTTTTTTTAACTTTAATTTTATCAATATTATTTTTAATATAAAATAAATAATTTAAGAGCGTGACATCAGGTGAAAACAAAAATTTAACAAAAAAAAAAAAAAAAAAAAAAAAGGTTAATTTTTTTCGTTCTATCACTTTTGCTGCTGGAGAATCTTTAGAGACTGAAGGGCACTTGTATACAGGCCGGCTGGAACCGTTCAATAGGCAACGTGTGAATTATGATCTACGGGCACTTGGGTTGAACCATGGAAATACATAGTAAATCCCACGACAATCCACTGTCTGATTTACACACAGCGGGAAACTCTCACTGCTCAAAATTTAGACCAATTTTTTATTTATAAAAAAAGAAAAAAAGAAAAAAAAAAAAAACTCTAACAATTTTTATGAAATTTCTTTTTTTTACAAAAATATTTCCATTTGAATAAAAATTCAAATGATGTAAAACTACTTTGAGCAGTTGTCGGAAAACAGAAGTTTTTTTTCTTATTTTTTTTTCTTCAACTTCTTACAATGTATTTTTTTTTGTTTCTTCTAAAATATAAATGTATAAACCCCCATATAAAGGCAATAGAAACATACACAGTACATACTAAAAATATATCAGATAGAGACTAGTCCTCACAGAGGATGTACAATTACAAAGTCTCTCCAAGAAAATCAAGTTGCTGTTTTTTTCTAGCGTATCTTCTCTTGCGTCATCCGCATAGACAGAGGTGACAAGAGAGTCCTGTTTAGAAGTCTTCTGCCCATTCTCGCTGGCTGCCAGCAGAGGGCAGTGAGCCACACACACACCAAGTGGGCGCTACTTGACGTGAATTGTCTTTAGAAAGTCAATGGCCTCTAGTGATTGGTCTATGGCCTGGTGAGCTGTGTGTAGACCGGCTGCTCCCAATGTTGGGGGCTGTGTGTCTGGGGAATGGATGGGACCCCCGTCGTGTCTGCGATAGGAGTGTACATGGGTCGCTGGCTGGGGTTCATGTAGCTGAAGGTAGAGTAGAGGTTGGAGCTCTGGCCAGCAGCATGGCTGTAGTAGGTGTTGGAGCCTTGGTGCTCGGTGTAGTCGTACTGTGAGCGTGTGATGGTTGGGTAGGTAGAGCCGTAATGGTTGAGGTTGAAGGAGCTGTAGTTGAGCTGTTGTGGGGAGTGTTGCTGCGGCTGGTCGCTGTAGTGACTGGGACTAAGCTGCTCGGTTTTGATGTGTGTCCTCTGCTGGGACTGGCTCTGCTCGCTGTTCAGGGTTGACAATGTGTGTTGCTGCTGGGACGGCTGAGGCGGCTGTTGCTGTTGTTTGGACATCCATGTGTGCCCAGCCCCGGTGGTGGCACTGTTTGTATTGCTGATGCCGTAACTACCGGTGTAAGTCACCTGGGTGGAGGCGACTCCAGGGTGGCCATTGGGTGGCAGGTATTGGTCGAATTCATTGACATCAAAGGTCTCAATATTGGAGATCACCTCGCTGCTCAGCTCTCCAATGTCCACGTCACGGAAATCAATATGAGGGGGCTGGCGGCCACTCTCTTGTATGGTGCGACCTTCACGCTTCAGGTCTGGTTTGCCTGGCTGCACATCTGTTTTAGGGGTGGTCGGTGGAGTCGGTGGCCCCTGTGATTGACCTAAACAAAAGTTCAGAACGTTATACTACATATACAGAATAAAAATCACTGCTAAATACACATCTACTATCTAAGCGCACAACTTCAGATAAATCCCAAAGTCAAACAGAGTTTCAAGACTGTCTTCTATCTCTGCTCCTCAAAGCCTACCAGAGTTTCCCCCAAGCAGGTGCCATATAAATCCAGAGATAACTCTGCTAATGGTTAACTCCGCATTTCTAGTACAGTCAATTTAACTCAACACATGCTGGATGGAAGGATCAGAAATCGACCAGCCATCAGCAGGGGCAGAGAATGAGTAGGACCCCCCCCCCCCAGTAGCACTAGCATATATCCTATATAATCCACATAGTCTATTCACAATAGGTAAGGGTAACCTGCTTCACATGCACTCTCTATAGTACACTGCTATATCCTAGACTCTCTACCATGGATGGGATATAAGGAATTCTCCTTACCTGAGTGTTCCCCTGGGGAGTGCACCTCGCTCATGCTGGAGGCAGAATGCGGGGAGTCAGCCTGCAGAGCCTTGAAGATGGCGTTGGGTGAGATGTGGGTCTGCTCGGATCCGTCCTCCTGCTCAGCCTGCCCATTCTTGACTGATTTTCTGCGGCGTGGCTGGTACTTGTAGTCCGGATGATCCTTCTTGTGCTGGATTCTAAGCCTCTCGGCTTCTTCCACAAAAGGTCTCTTCTCGTTTTCATTCAACAGCCTAAAATATACAAAAAAAAAACATATATATTTATATATCTGTATAATATATCACTACTGAGCAAGGAGAACACAGTCCCTATAGGTTATACATGCCTACAGATACACATCTAATTCAGAGTACAGGAGTACATATGATTATACTATCGTAATTACATTTTATAAACTTATTATCCAAAATGAGATTGCTGTATTACTATAATATACTATGACTAGACTATTATATTATACTATACTATATTAGCCAGATTACTATACTATACAATAATATACTATACTATACCATGCTATAATAGAATATACTATACACTAGACCATACTAGAATATACTATACTATACTATACTATAATATACTATACTATACTAGACCATGCTATAATAGAATATACTATACACTAGACCATACTATACTATACTATAATATACTATACTATACTAGACCATGCTATAATAGAATATACTATACACTAGACCATACTAGAATATACTATACTATACTAGGCTATAATATAATATACTATACTAGACCATGAGATCATATAATATACTATACACTAGACCATGCTAGAATATAATATAATATACTATACTAGGCTATAATATACTATACTATAATACATTATATGTCACCATTACAGCTCTGTACACAGTTGTAACACAAGAAAGCAATGAGCCTGCACATAACTGGATTTATTATAGCTATATACCTGGTGACCATCATCCACTATTCCTAATCTGCAGAGGCAAGGAACCAGTATATAGCCCTCCCCAGTTTTACAGCCCAGGAAGCCCTTTAAGTCATCAGATAAAGGTAGGATGAATCCTTTGAAGTGGTTGGAGCCATTCCTTCACTGCAAGCAGCCAGCAGAAACCTCAGGCTACAGCCTATCCACCTGAGCCCTCCAGCGGCCACAACTACTCAGCTGCCCCAGCAGGGGTTAAATCCAAGGAATAACTCACAGGACTCAGATGCTGAAAGTCTCTGTACAGACCTGAGTATCTGAACTATTTACAGTAATGGATGAGGTTGCTATCTACCATCAATGCTGGAGATTCAAGCAATGCACAAAACAAAGAGCAACATAAGCAACCACTAGAAAGAAGAGGAGGAAAGCAATGGCACATCCACCATATAGCACTGCATAGCAGAGCCCCACCATGCACAGGAACCACACACCACAGCAGTATATCAGTGCTTAGAAGAGCCCCACCATGCACCATAACAGTATATCAGCGCATAGCAGAGCACCACCATGCACCATAGCAGTATATCAGTGCATAGCAGAGCCCCACCATGCACAGGAACCACACACCACAGCAGTATATCAGCGCATAGCAGAGCACCACCATGCACCATAGCAGTATATCAGTGCATAGCAGAGCCCCACCATGCACAGGAACCACACAGCAGTATATCAGTGCATAGCAGAGCCCCACCATGCAACATAGCAGTATATCAGTGCATAGCAGAGCCCCCACCATGCACAGGAACCACACAGCAGTATATCAGTGCATAGCAGAGCCCCACCATGCACAGGAACCACACACCACAGCAGTATATCAGCGCATAGCAGAGCACCACCATGCACCATAGCAGTATATCAGTGCATAGCAGAGCCCCACCATGCACAGGAACCACACAGCAGTATATCAGTGCATAGCAGAGCCCCACCATGCAACATAGCAGTATATCAGTGCATAGCAGAGCCCCACCATGCACAGGAACCACACAGCAGTATATCAGTGCATAGCAGAGCCCCATCATGCACAGGAACCACAGCAGTATATCAGTGCATAGCAGAGCCCCACCATGCAACATAGCAGTATATCAGTGCATAGCAGAGCCCCCACCATGCACAGGAACCACACAGCAGTATATCAGTGCATAGCAGAGCCCCACCATGCACAGGAACCACACACCACAGCAGTATATCAGCGCATAGCAGAGCACCACCATGCACCATAGCAGTATATCAGTGCATAGCAGAGCCCCACCATGCACAGGAACCACACAGCAGTATATCAGTGCATAGCAGAGCCCCACCATGCAACATAGCAGTATATCAGTGCATAGCAGAGCCCCACCATGCACAGGAACCACACAGCAGTATATCAGTGCATAGCAGAGCCCCATCATGCACAGGAACCACAGCAGTATATCAGTGCATAGCAGAGCCCCACCATGCACCATATCAGTGCATAGCAGAGCCCCACCATGCACAGGAACCACAGCATATGTAAGTGCAAGTAATCTCAGACATCAAACCAACATTCCCAGCTAGCTGAAGTACTACAACTCCCATCATGCCCCGACAACCTTCACAATGGGGCATGGAGTGTTGCAGTAGCTGGAGAGCCACAGGTTGGAGAACACTGTTAAGTTTTGCCTTGATGAAGTTGTAGAAGTTGTAGAGGCTTTACAGAAAATATTAGTTATGCACTGATGGGGGTTGTAGTAATGCAACAGCTATAGGGCCACAGGTTGGTGACAACACTGATGGGGGTTGTAGTAATGCAACAGCTATAGGGCCACAGGTTGGTGATAACACTGATGGGGGTTGTAGTAATGCAACAGCTATAGGGCCACAGGTTGGTAATAACACTGATGGGGGTTGTAGTGAGGCAACAGCTAAAGGGCCACAGGTTGGGGATAACAGTGATGCGGGTTGTAGTGATAAACAGCTAGACAGGATGGGGATCCTGATGGGGGTTGTAGTAATAAACAGCTAGACAGGTTGGGGATCCTGATGGGGGTTGTAGTAATAAACAGCTAGACAGGTTGGGGACCAGTGCATTAAACAGACAAGCTGCCCAAGTCATAGAGGGAACCCATGGAGGAAGCTGAAGCCTGGCACCTACCTCCACAGCTTGCCCAGGGTCTTGCTGAGTTCTGCATTGTGCAGATGGGGGTACTGATCCGCCAGCTTCCTCCTGGCAGCCTGTGCCCACACCATGAAGGCATTCATTGGCCTCTTGACATGGGGTTTGCTCTTACTGGATCCATTGACCCGGACTGGCATGGGCACCAGGGTCCAGTCATATCCCTTCAGCACCTGGCTGACAGCCTCTCTGATGCAGACTGGGAACTTCTCATCCTCTGTCTCCTTCTTCAGGTCAGGGTCCCCTTTGGGGAAAGTATTCTCTTGGGGTCTGGTGTTCTCAGTATCGGAGCCAGAGCCAGAGGGGCAGGGGGAGCCAGCAGAGTCCTCAGACATGGAGGGGCTGGGGGCCCCAGACAGGCACTTGTCTTGCTCTTCTGTCATTTTCATAAAGGGATCCAAGAGATTCATGCGCAAAGCTGGGCAGAGGCTGATGGCAAGGAAGAAAAAGAAGAGGCTGCAGAGGAGGCTGCAGAGGCTCAGCCTTCTCTAGTGCTGCACACTGGATCTGCAAAGTCTCTTGCAAAGGAAATCATGAACCATATGGGAGAGCTCCAGCTCCTGTGCCCTGTCCGATCCCTGCTGCTCTGTGCGATCCTTCAGCGCAGGAGCCAAAGTGCCAAGAAAACTGGTGAGTCTGCTTTGTATGAGGAGGCAAGGCTGCAATAAATAGCAGCCTCCTCAGCCCTGCAGCCAATCCCTGAGCATAGCCTGCCATGGGGAGGGGACTGGGCTGTGCTAGAAGAGAGAGAGAAAAATCAGACAGGAGGGAGAGAGCAGGGAAGGTGTACTGGGCTAGCTGGCTGCAGAGAGAGAATACAGGAGTGATACTGGGCTACAGAGCATGGAAGTTTTACTGGGCTAGCTGGCTGCAGAGAGAGAATACAGGAGTGATACTGGGCTAGCTAGCCTCATACACAGAGCAGGGAAGGTGTACTGGGCAAGCTGGCTGCAGAGAGAACATAGAGGAGTGATACTGGGCTACAGAGCATGGAAGTTTTACTGGGCTAGCTGGCCTCATACACAGAGCAGGGGAGTTTTTCTGGACTAGCTGGCTGCAGAGAGAAAATACAGGAGTGATACTGGGCTAGCTAGCCTCAGACACAGAGCAGGGAAGTTATACTGGGCTAGCTTGCTCCAGAGAGAACATAGAGGAGTTATACTGGGCTCTGGGCTACAGAGCAGGGAAGTTATAATGGGCTAGCTGGCTCCAGAGAGAAAATACAGGAGTTATACTGGGCTCTGGGCTAGCTAACCTCAGACACAGAGAAGGGAAGTTATACTGTGCTCTGGGCTAGCCTCAGACACAGAGCAGGGAAGGTATACTGGACTAGCAAGCCTCAGACACAGAACAGGGAAGTTATACTGGGCTCTGGGCTAGCTAGCCTCAGATACAGAAAAGGGAAGTTATACTGGGCTAGCTAGCCTCAGATACAGAAAAGGGAAGTTATACTGGGCTAGCTAGCCTCAGACACAGAGCAGGGAAGTTATACTGGGCTAGCTGGCTGCAGAGAGAAAATGGAGGAGTTATATAGAAGTAGTGCAGTGCTGTGTGATGTCCTGCAGAGATAATAGGCATTGAAGTAGTGCAGTGCTGTGTGCTATCTTGCTGCAGTATAAAGCAGAGGAGTTGTACTGAGCTCTGTGCTATTTACCTGTAGGGAAGTTGTACTGTGCTCTGTGCTATTTACCTGCAGGGAAGTTGTACTGCGCGCTGTGCTATTTACCTGTAGGGAAGTTGTACTGCGCTCTGTGCTATTTACCTGTAGGGAAGTTGTACTGCGCTCTGTGCTATCTACCTGTAGGGAAGTTGTACTGCGCTCTGTGCTATTTACCTGCTGGGAAGATTATGTACAGAGGTATATATACTAAAATAAAGAATAAACCTGTATATAGCCTATATTATGTGACTGCATACACCATATACACTGCATATATACCATATACATATTCATATATTGCAGTTTTCCCCAAGCTAGGGCACAACTACAACTCCCAGCATGCCCTGACACTTGTAGTCCTGCAGCACAAGCAATTTAATGGCCGCATCAGTCTCTGCTATATTAACATCAATGACTTGCTTTGCACTTATAGTAATCTTTTTTTTTTAATTATAAAGGAATAAAAAAATCCAATGTAGTAATATTCGGCAGGGGAAAAAATGTCTCTATTCACCATAGGCTTGAAGGTTATAGAGCTGGGGCTCTGTATCCCCACAATTTGTGACTCTATGTCCTGCTATGTAGATGATATCCCTGTATCCATCCAGTCTATGTGCACATATATATATACATACATACATACATACATACATACACATACATACATACATACATACATACATACATACATACAGCTTGTAGTACCGACTCCACCATTCAGCAGTAGTTGTACCAGATAAAGTGGTGCTGCAATTCCACCTTTTGCACAGAGGGGGCAGCAAAGCCTCAGAAAACCCCATAATCATCATCATTACAGTCATCATCATCAGTATTCCTTGTCTGGGTTATTTGGGGGAGGAGGAGGTTTTCCAGCAGCAGTACTAGTAGTAGTAGGAATAATAAGCGTTGCATGGTGACCAGGGAATAGGGAGCGATGACCACTGAGGCTGCTGATTCCATCTATCTGTGTGATCAGGAGGAGGTGACTACCTGTGCTGATCAGGAGCCCTGTACCTGATGGTTGGGAGCATAGGGCTCCCCATCCCTCCACCCTGTGCCATCACACCTGGTACAATGTGTCATGTATGATGGAGATAGCTGCTGCAAACTACAACCTGGCAGGTCAGGCTGGGGGTTGTAGTTCTGTCACAGATGGAGCCACAGGTTGGGGGACACTGATATAGATAAGAGATAGATATTGGATGGATAGATAGATAGATAGATAGATAGATAGATAGATAGATAGATAGGAGATAGATAGATAGATAGATAGATAGGAGATAGATAGGAGATAGATAGATAGATAGATAGATAGATAGATAGGAGATAGATAGATAGATTGATAGATAGGAGATAGATAGATAGATAGATAGATAGATAGATAGATAGATAGATAGATAGATAGATAGATAGGAGATAGATAGATACAGTAGATAGATAGATAGATAGGAGATAGATAGGAGATAGATAATCGGGGTCACATATATATACACCTGTGTGTTGTGATATGTTCACATGCTTGAAAAAAGTCTTGCTTGTGAGACTGAAACGTAGCCTTACCTGCTGTATGAATTGAATAAACCTCTTTGAACTTTTCCACGAACATTGGAGATAGATAGATAATAAATAGATAGATAGATAGATAGATAGATAGATAGATAGATAGATAGATAGATAGGAGATAGATAGATAGATAGATAGATAGATAGATGATAGATAGATAGATAGATAGATAGATATGAGATAGATAGATAGATAGATAGATAGATAGGAGATAGATAGATAGATAGATAGATAGATAGATAGATAGGAGATAGATAGATAGATAGATAGATAGATAGATAGATAGGAGATAGATAGATAGATATGAGATAGATAGATAGATAGATATGAGATAGATAGATAGATAGATAGATAGGAGATAGATAGATAGATAGATAGATAGGAGATAGATAGATAGATAGATAGGAGATAGATAGATAGAAAGATAGATAGATAGGAGATAGATAGATAGATATGAGATAGATAGATAGATAGATAGATAGATAGATAGATAGATAGATAGGAGATAGATAGATAGATAGATAGGAGATAGATAGATAGATAGATAGGAGATAGATAGATAGATAGATAGGAGATAGATAGATAGATAGATAGATAGATAGATAGAAATATAGATGGATAGGAGATAGATAGATAGGAGATAGATAGATAGATAGATAGATAGATAGATAGATAGATAGGAGATAGATAGATAGGAGATAGATAGATAGATAGATAGATAGATAGATAGATAGATAGGAGATAGATAGATAGATAGATAGAAGATAGATAGATAGATAGATAGGAGATAGATAGATAGATAGATAGATAGATAGATAGATAGATAGATAGATAGATAGGAGATAGATAGATAGATAGATAGATAGATAGGAGATAGATAAATAGAAGATAGAGATAAATAGATTAAAAATAAATATTTTTATATATTTTTTTACAACTGATCTTGATTAACTTATTTGTTGTTATAGTGTAGATGTGTGTTGCAGGGATTGGACACTCTGTACAGTAATGTTTCTTAACCTGTGGTTCTCCAACTGTTGCAAAACTACAACCCCCATCCTCCCCGGACAGCCTAGAGGTATGGACACAGCTGTATAGATCACTGCTCGGCTTCTGCTAACGAATCCCCAGTGATGGCAGCGCAGGGGTAACACATGGGTGATGAGAGAAACTAACAGGAATCCCTACTACATGTACTGGAACAACAAAAGCTTCATCCTCCACATAGCAGTGATACAAAACCCTCACTAGAAATACAATATATTAGCTTTATTTATCATAGGAATCCAAAGAAATAGTAGTAAGAAACAAAAACAACAATAATAATTATTATCACATTAAATAATAACAACAAAACCAACAAGAATCTAATAATAATCATCACATTAAATAATAACAAAAACAGCAAGAATCTAATAATAATAATTACAAATAATAACAAAAACAACAAGAATCTAATAATAATCATCACATTAAATAATAACAACAAAACAACAAGAATCTAATAATAATAATCACAAATAATAACAACAAAAACAACAACAACAAGAATCTAATCATAATCACATTAAATAATAACAACAAAACAACAAGAATCTAATCATAATAATCACATTAAATAATAACAACAAAACAACAAGTATCTAATCATAATCACAAATAATAACAACAAGAATCTAATAATAATCATCACATTAAATAATAACAACAAAAACAACAACAAAAATCTAATAATACTCACATTGAATAATAGCAAAAACAACAAAAATCTAATAATCACAAATAACAAAAATCAGCAGCAAAAATATAATAATTATCACAAATAATAACAACAAAAAGAACAAAAATCTAATAATAATTATCACATTAAATAACAATAATAAAAAAAACCCTCCAAAAATCTAATAATTATCATCACATTAAATAATGTTAACAACAAAAACAGCAGAAATCTAATAATAATCATCAGAATAATCCTAACTACTCGGTAGCAATGGTAAATAGTGAAATCTTTGTAATTCATCCTAATAACAGGTAACATGCATACAAATATATCTAATATTATTTGCCAACTATTTGTCTAGCAGGATATAAAAGCATAATTATTATTACCTCACCGATATAGTATAAAAGTCTATATAAAATCTTGATATTCTATTCTATTGATATTTTCTGTTATGTTTAGTTGTCGTTTGTTATATTATTATTATATTTTTTTTTTTATGTTCTGTTACAGTGTATGATGTTTTCTATTATGTTCTATTAGTATTGATATATTTTATACTTTTATATCAGCTCTTGCAGTGTAATGACTGTCTATAAACCATCAGGATGTGGGGGATGGACGCGTGTAGCCGAGCAGCAGCCGCTGGTACAGTCGCACAACCTCCACTCTGTATTAGATGTAGCTTGCTATTCTGGGTACAATTCATCGCTGCTGCGTTTTCCCGTCGTGATAACGGTCACATTAAAAAATAAACGACATAAAAAATATAAACAATAATTTAAAGAGCGAAGCAGTTACTAAAAACGGATGTAAACGGTTACAGATGTAGCAGAGCTGAACGGATTACTTTCCACAACTTGGGGTTGTCCTGCGCTGTCCTACTTGGTGTTCCGTATATTTGCTTTGCCATAGGACTGCATTTAAATTGTAGGAAACAAATTCAGCTCTGCCACATCATTTTTTTTTACTCCTTTTTTATTTTTTTATATGCCTTTGTCTAGAAGTTTGGATAAACTAATTGTAAGGGCTTAACTAAAGCAACGGCTGGAGGGAAACTACAATGCCCAGCAGACAGCTATCCGAGCATTTGAGAAGGCGAAAGGTGCTTAGGAATCCCCCCCCCCCTTCCCATGAAAGATTAAGCAGCAAGATATTTAAAGGGCCAGTAACCCGAATAGTGGAGCAGCTATTTTTTTTAAATTTTAGAGTAATATTTAACAGCTGTTGCAAAACTACAAGTCCCAGCATGCAAGCATTAAATTGGAGCATTTAAGAAGGCGAGTGTTTGGGAATCCCCCCCCCCTTTTATGAAAGATTTATTAGCAAGACATTTAAAGGAACAGCAACCCTTTTAAAGGAACAGTTCCTCCTATTATTTTAGAGTAGTAATTCCCAACAGCTGTTGCAAAAGGCAGTCAGGGCATGCTTGGAGTTGTAGTCTTGCAATGGTTGGAGAGCCACAGGTTGGGGAACACATAGAAACACATAGAAACACATAGATTGTTGGCAAAAAAAATCCCCCTCTGGTCCATCTAGTCCTCCTTTATATTGTTTTCTTATTATTACCTTAGGATAGATATATGTTTATACAGCGCTTTACAGTGAATAGCTGCAGGTATAGGACAAAGAACAATGGTATCTGGGGGGGGGGGGGCACAGTCAGTAATGGTACCAGGGGGGGCACAGTCAGTAATGATACCTGGGGGGAGCAGTCAGTAATGGTACCTGGGGGGGGGCACAGTCAGTAATGGTACATGGGGGGGCACAGTCAGTAATGGTACATGGGGGGGCACAGTCAGTAATGGTACCTGGGGGGGCACAGTCAGTAATGATACCTGGGGGGCACAGTCAGTAATGGTACCTGGGGGCGCGCAGTCAGTAATGGTACCTAGGGGAGCACAGTCAGTAATGGTACATGGGGGGGCACAGGTACCTGGGGGGGGGGCACAGTCAGTAATGGTACCTGGGGAGGCACAGTCAGTAATGGTACCGGGGGTGGAACAGTCAGTAATGGTACCTGGGGGGGCACAGTCAGTAATGGTACCTGGGGGGGCACAGTCAGTAATGGTACCTGGGGGGGCACAGTCAGTAATGGTACCTGGGGGGGAGCACAGTCAGTAATGGTACCTGGGGGGCGCAGTCAGTAATGGTACCTGGGGGGGCACAGTCAGTAATGGTACCTGGGGGGGCTGTAGCTACCAATAAACCCCCCAGTACTGATGGATCTAGCTGCTATTTACACTGTACAGGGCTCTCCAAAGAGAGACACAGAGATGCACGGTGCAACGCTCCAGTGTGTGTAGGTGTCACCGACGAGATTAGTCTCCTATCTATCTATTATCTATCTATCTATCTATCTATCTATCTCCTATCTATCTATCTATCTATCTATCTATCTATCTATCTCCTATCTATCTATCTCCTATCTATCTATCTATCTATCTATCTATCTATCTATCTATCTCCTATCTATCTATTATCTATCTATCTATCTATCTATCTCCTATCTATCTATCTATCTATCTATCTATCTATCTATCTATCTATCTATCTATTATCTATCTCTTCTATCTATCTATCTATCTATCTATTTATCTATCTATCTATCTATCTATCTATCTATCTATTATCTATCTCTTCTATCTATCTATCTATCTATTATCTATCTATCTATCTATCTATCTATCTATCTATCTATCTCTTCTATCTATCTATCTATCCATCTATCTATCTATCTATCATCTATCTATCTATCTATCAATCAATCTACGCTTGAAAAAGACGACGGAGGTCGTTGAAACGTCGCTATCTGACACTTTGCTGTGCTGTTTCACTATGGAATAAATCACATTTTTTGACTACTTTGGAGTGCCGTGGAGATTCTTATTATATCTATCTATCTATCTATATCCTATCTATCTATCTATCTATCTATCTATCTATCTATCTATCTATCTATCTATCTATCTATCTATCTCCTATCTATCTATCTATCTATCTATCTATCTATCTATCTATCTATCTCCTATCTATCTATCTATCTATCTATCTATCTCCTATCTATCTATCTATCTATCTCCTATCTATCTCCTATCTCCTATCTATCTCCTATCTATCTATCTATCTATCTATCTATCATCTATCTATCTATTATCTATCTATCTATCTATCTATCTATCTATCTATCTATCTATCTATCTATCATCTATCTATCTATCTCTCATATTCCAAATTTTAATTGCATTTATTGAATACTAAAGGCCCTATTCCACCAACAGATCTGACGACCGATTATCTGCCAAAGATTTGAAGCCAAACCTAGGAACAGTCTATATTCAGAGAACAGGTCATAAAGGAAAGACTGGATTTCTCCTCTTTTCAAATCCACTCCTGGGTTTGGCTTCAAATCTTTGGCAGATAATCTGTCATCAAATCTGTTGGTGGAATAGGGCCTTAAGCCCAGCGAGGATTGGAAAAGAGAAGTCACCCCATTCTTTTCTTCATACATATCCCAGTTATTGATCTGTTTCTGTCTTTTTATTTAATAATTGCAGTTAATACCTGAATCCTGAATGTGTGAACGCTCCCTCCATCATATATCAATCCACCAGGGTAAAATCTATCTCTCTCTTTATTGATCTACATTCCTATTCCTTATCGTTCTATCGCTCCTAATCTATCATCTAATCTTATCTAATCTCTTCATATTAGTGTTTCCAGCCTGTGACTCTCCTATCATACCTTATAAGCTAAAGTGTTAATGTGTGTAGTATGTGATTGTCTGGTAAGTTATAATAGGATGATATGTATTGTATTCCCTTACCACATGTACAGTTCCCTGGAAACCCATTGACAAGGACAGGACACATGGGCATCAGCCTGAATGTAATCACTAAACTAAATTATCTAACCTAAAATAATCTCATATCGCAGAGAACAAGCTAGTAGTTATACAAAAGTATAGCAGATATACAGAAGATTCATAGGTGATATACAGGTGATATACTGGAGATGCATAGGTGATATACAGGGAATGTATAAGTGATATACAGGGAATGTATAGGTGATATACAGGATATGTATTAGTGATATTTAGGGGATATACAGGTTATGTACTGGAGATGTATAGGTGATATACAGGGGATTTATAGTGGATATACAGGAGATGTATTAGTGATATAAAGGTGATGGACAGGGGATATATATGATGTATAAGAGATATACAGGTGATGTACAGGTGTGGGTATAAGTAACATACACAGGATTTATATGTGGAACACAGGTGATGTACAGGGGATATATAGGTGATATACCGGAGATATATAAGTGATGTATAGATGATATACAGGTGATATATAGATGATGTATAAGTTATATAAAGGTGATATATAGGTGATATATAGGTGATGTAATGGAGATGTACAGGTGATGTATAGGTGATGTACAGATGATATATAGGTGATGTATAGGTGATGTACAGATGATATATAGGTAATGTACAGGTGATGTACAGATGATGTATAGGTGATGTATAGGTGATGTAATGGAGATGTACAGGTGAAATATAGGTGATGTAATGGAGATGTACAGGTGATATATAGGTGATGTATAGGTGATGTACAGATGATATATAGGTGATGTATAGGTGATGTATAGGTGATATATAGGTGATGCACAGATGATATATAGGTGATGTATAGGTGATGTACAGATGATGTATAGGTGATGTATAGGTGATGTATAGGTGATGTACAGATGATGTATAGGTGATGTATAGGTGATGTAATGGAGATGTACAGGTGATATATAGGTGATGTAATGGAGATGTACAGGTGATATATAGGCGATGTATAGGTGATATACAGATGATATTTAGGTGATGTATAGGTGATGTACAGGTGATATATAGGTGATGTAATGGAGATGTACAGATGATATATAGGTGATGTATAGGTGATGTACAGACGATATATAGGTAATGTATAGGTGATGTACAGATGATATATAGGTGATGTATAGGTGATGTACAGGTGATATATAGGTGATGTATAGGTGATGTACAGGTGATATATAGGTGATGCACAGGTGATGTACAGAATTTGCACACATGCAGGTATGACTGAGCCTGTATAGACTTAGCGGACCTCACTCTTGCTCTGGCAGGCGGCCCCTTAACCCACTTACAGTACATGTCACCCGCCGTCACTACTAAAATAGTCCATGAACATCTCCCTCAAGGTCCTCCAGTATCTGTTCCCCATCCATCCGGGCTCATCCCACCCCATCATGTCTGCCCACAGTTCCCTGGCAGGAGCGGGGGAGGGGTACCACTATTTGGCGCTGCTCTGTCTATTGTTCTTTGTCACTTCCAGTATCTAATATTATCCCAATAAAGCAGTAAGTAGCATGTGGAGAGATTGTGCTCCCGGCTATGCTGGAGGGAGGGAAGCCATTGCGCTACTTCTAGATACAGCACATTCCTCCAATGTCCTTGTCAGCCGCCGTATCTGCATGTGGTGGACACAGTAACACATCCTCATATCTTACCTTCACCTATTAACATATTAACTTTCTCTACAGGCGACGTGTTCAGCGCTAAATGATTTTTTATCGCTTCCATTGATAAAGCTCAGGTCTATAGTGTGAACTATAGTCTATAGTGCTATGTCCTAGAGACCCCCCACCATTCATTGCCATCTCCATAGACCTGCTATAGGTGAGGTACCCTATGGAGCCATACCTTCTTCATGCACACAAAATATAGTGCCAGGGATAATATAAGGAATCCTCTAAATCAAATCCTCTTCTTCTTAGTCATCTTCCAATCGGCAGCCAAAATATGTAAGAAACATGTGGTTTTACATGTAACTGTGTTATTACTCATGGCGTACCATTATCAGTTCCGGTTATAAAGCCGTGACACATTGTGAAAAACCGCCCAATAGGAGAAGCCATTACTTCTCTATACAATGGTCACCGAGTCAAATGGATATTGATACACTTAAAGGGACTCTACAACCTTAAAGGGGAACTCTGGGTATTTTTTTTCCTTTTAAAGTTATATAGATTTGCAATTTACTGCTGTTTAAAAATCTCCAGTCTTTCAGTACTTAGCTGCTGTATGTCCTGCAGGAAGTGGTGTATTCTCTCCAGTCTGACACAGCCATGTCAGGAACTGTCCAGAGCAGGAGAGGTTTCCTTTGGGAAATTGCTACTGCTCTGGACAGTTCCTGACATGGACAGAGGTGGCAGCAGAGAGCTGGAAAGAATACACCATTTCCTGCAGGACATACAGCAGGTGATAAGTACTGGAAGACGATATTTTTAAATAGCAGTAAATCACAAAACTGTATAACTTCATGACACCAGTTAATTTGAAAGAAATTACCCCTTTAATGCTTTATTCTTATGGGAGCTGTAGAGGGGTGCAGGACATGGCAGCCGCCATAGATAATGAATGGAGAAGCAGTGCACCACTCCGCTCTGATGGAATAGTCAGGTCATACACTCGGATAACCCCTTTAAAGTCAGTTATTAGTGGTGTAACATGGGACGATACCAATAGTTTAGATGGAATTTAAATCCCTTTAAGGGTGGGTTCATACTGAGTAATTCTCGCAAAATGACATGTCACTTCTTTCGGCGGATAGCGGAATATGCCGGCCCATAGAATGGTGTCTATGGAGCCGGCGGAAAGGCACGTGGCCGTGCACGCGGACAGACAGCGGAATTCCGCAGGCATTATTCGCGAGAATTCCTCAGTATGAACCCACCCTAAATTGGTATTACTAATTCCACAAAGTGATTTTTCAGCGATTAACGATAAACGATCACAAATGACCGCTATGGCGAATGACCTAAATCCTTCACCCATTTACACAAAAAGATGATTGTTCTTGCGGTCGTCCTGTCATCTCTACTGCGAACGACCGAACAACGTCTTATAGGTCAAAAACTCGTTGGTCGTTTAATTGTTGTCTTCTATTATACTAAACGATTATAGTTCAAATTCGAACGATCTAACGATTTTTCGAACGATAATCGCCCCATGTAATGCCACCCTATCTTAGTCACCTCTATAAGTTACAGGCTATATCTGAGACACACTCCACCCCCCGCCCTGCGTATCACTAGCTGTATACTGTATATGGTATCTGTGTTCCTGCCGTTCCCTTCTGGCAGCAATCTGACTGCTCATCCCCCTTATAGGTCATGTGGATATGTAACACTGCAGGCTATAGGATTGATGTGGATCCCTGCTGTGCATGGGCTCATTTAGCATAAGGCAATGCAGGCCTGCGCCTAGGGGCATGGCTTTACGGAAGGTGACTTTTCTCAATCACAGGAGTGTTTAGTTTTTTCTTACATAGAAATGTTTATCCTATACAGCAAGATGCAAGTAAGTAAAAACATGCAGATCAGTAGCAGATATATATACCGTATGATGGGCTTTCACGTCTCAGCTTTGCAAATGTACGGTCTTCTAGGGCCTATATTCCCTGTGTGATGGGCCGCCTCTGGCGGCTGCGACCGGTCACTTGCTAGATGCTACTGTGTGACTCCACTACTGTGGTGATTGGTCGATGGAGGATAGCTCAACCAGGTGGTATGTTGTTGTGACACCAGTGCTCACAGGTACACAGGCATGAAGGCATACCTGCTTTTAGTTTTTTTTGGCTGGCTATACTTTTCCCCACTGGTGGGTGACCTGCCGGGTTGTAATAGGTCCCTTGGGTGCTTATCACGGTGGTCAGGAGTTATGGTAAAATAAATAAACTCTTTCTTTACTGGTTGAGGTAGAGAGAAGAGTAGCAGTGCAGACTTGGTTGCATGCTGAGAAGAGTAGAGAGACTTCAGAGTAGTGGAAAGGAGTAGGTTGTGAGAGTCCCAATCAGGGACCCAATCATCCTATCAGGGCGACACAAGCCCCAGTCCTAGTTACTTGAGTTGAGCAAAGTGTCCGAGCGTGTTCTGGTGTCACCTGCATTGTGAGATAGAGTACATAGGCGCTTAGCTGCTTTGCTCTATCCGGATCAGTTCCCTTTACTTTAGGATACTGTCCTGCACTGTGTTTAATATGTTTATGGCGTGGGTTGGGGTGATCCTTGACTTGTCCTCTCTTTAGGTGTTTAGCACTGCATCTTGAGGATGTGTTGCTTTAAAGAAAGTCTCTGTCTTCTCCAAGAGAAGAGTAACTCTCATTGGTGTGCAGATCACAAACAAAACAATAACCCTACATGATCACAACTGTGCAACAGTTACCAATATAGAGACAGTGACCTCCTGTGGCAAAACTCAAATATACACCTTCATTACCACATTGTTTCTTCCAGTACAAGGCTTTTGCGAGGGGTGTTCAAACTAGTAACACTTGTGGTGTGACACCACACCTGCGCTGAGAACACTGGGTTAATCAGGACCAAGCACAGGAATTAGTGAGGGATTGTCTTGTGACAGCCTAATCCTGTTACTCTGTGGTGCACATCTATGAACCCCATGTTAGTTATAGGGATATTCCACAGGATAGGGCAGGGGTAAGGAACCTTGGCTCTCCAGCTCTTGCAAGACTACAACTTCCATCATGCCTGGAAAGCCAGAGCTTTAGCTTAGGGAATAACAAGCTAATCGGGTGGAGTTGGAACACTAAAAGGAACCAACCGCACATTGTACGGCCAGCACTACATTAATTTTCTATGGGGATTCTGGACATTGCTGTACACGGAGCTCGACAATGCTTGCCGTCAGTTATACAGATCCCTGTATTATATATTTAATATTCTATAAAAGATGAAGCCCACAGTGTGAGGTTTCGGGCCAGGTAAGAGCTGGACAGACTGGATGCCCCCGTGGGTGTTGTCCACCACATAATTCTATGTTTTTGTGTTTTATTTTAACATGTTTTTTTATACAATATATAAAAATAAAACAATCGTCGCAGCACTTTCCAGCCAATAAATATACCGTGCAATAATCCCTGTTATTCCTGGCAGGGGTCGGGGGAACACGTGTCTGTAAAGGACGGGAGCGCGGGCTATGGGAATAGAAAGAGCGGATCCACCTGCGGTAGAAGGATCAGTAGTATTAGTGGCAATGGTGTCCCTGCAAATAAATGGTATGAGTGTAAGCTCTGCGGGGGAGAAATAAATACTCTGGTCTGGTTAGTCAGCGGGGCCAGCACCAGGGTTACACTATGTCATGGTGGCAGAAGAGTCATCAGAGAAATATATATATATAATCTCTAGTAAGGAACATGGACCCTTGTGTATCTCAGGAACCAATCTGTATATATATATATATGTATGTGTGTATATAGCATTAACCAGGCCGGACTGGTCTGACGGATCCTCACTCTTCACAATGTCAACAAGAGAAACAAAATCTTTCGGCAGAACATCAGTCCTGACAGGGGAGGGAAGAGCCAGCAGAGAAAACATTGTCTGCAGGACTGAGGACCCTAAGCTGTAAGGACCATGCCGAACCCTAACACTGCATGGTGTGCCCCAGGGTCCTTCCATGGAGAAGACACCATGTCCCTTATGTCTCGGCACCCTATCTATACTGGGCATACCGCCTATATATACTGAGTGTACCACTATCTATACTGGGCATGCCGCCTATATATACTGAGTGTGCTACTATCTATACACTGGGCATACCGCCTATATATACTGAGTGTACTACTATCTATACTGGGCATACCGCCTATATATACTGAGTGTACTACTATCTATACTGGGCATGCCGCCTATATATACTGGATGTACTATTATCTATACTGGGCATACCACTTATATACACTGGGTGTACTACTATCTGTACTGGGCATACCACCTATATATACACTGGGTATACTACTATCTATACTGGGCATACCGCTTATATATACTGGGTGTACTACTATCTATACTGGGCATACTGCTGTTATATACTGGATGTACTACTATCTATACTCTGGGCATACCGCTTATATATACTGGGTGTACTACTATCTATACTGGGCATACTGCCTTTATATACTGGATGTACTACTATATATACTCTGGGCATACCGCCTGTATATACTGGATGTACTACTATCTATTTACTGGGCATACTGCTTATATATACTGGGTGTACTACTATTTATACTGGGCATACTGCTTATATATACTGGGTGTACTACTATATATACTGGGCATACTGCTTATATATACTGGGTGTACTACTATCTATTTACTGGGCATACTGCTTATATATACTGGGTGTACTACTATCTATTTACTGGGCATACTGCTTATATATACTGGGTGTACTACTATCTATTTACTGGGCATACTGCTTATATATACTGGGTGTACTACTATATATACTGGGCATACTGGTATGTTTATTTTGATGAAAGGCATCCCAGTAGGTTCTAGGTTCACACCAGTGTTTTACCCTCCCTCAGAATTTTTTTTTTAATAACCCTTTTCTAGTATCCTTCCCCCTGGTATAGTTCCCCCAGTGGTAGGCAGCTCCCTGGGTAGTATGATGACAGCTCAGCAGGCCCAGTGTATTGCCGGGATGGGACCCCTGATGCGTCTGTGGCTGCTATGGTGGTAGTTACGCCCTCGATGTGAACACTCAGACCCAGACATGTCAAAAGTTTTATATATAACAACAGATACACTTTAATATGGACGAATCTGATCATACACAGGTGTGAACCCACCATAACACATACATCCTCAGCAGCATGTCTGGTATAAATGGCCAGGGAAATTACAAGGGGGCCTAAATCTTATAAAAATTTCAGATTTATTACTGTAGAATCCAACTTTTGTTGTGATTAGTTTTGTCTCCGCTCCTGTACAGTCAGCAGCATCGCTTCAAGCATCTGTACATTTGCTCTGTACTTGGTCTAGCTGCTCATTACACTCTACTGGAGCAGGGACTCTTATCTTCGATAGGTGTCCCTGCCCCTTTACATACTTAGCATTGCAGGAAATTTCTGAATCAGAATCTAAATCCAAAGCAGATCTTACAGACCTGAAATATTCTCTCATCGCCAGTTATGTGTCCATGACCTGAATTTGAGTTTCTATTTTCTGACAGCACGCAACTGATAATAAATTGGAACACAAATTTATTAAAATTAAATTTGGGGAATTTATCAATTGTTTTTGTGCAAAAAAAAAAGAAAAACTTCTGCAACTTTTTTAAAAACTGTGTACAACTTTCCCCCTATTTTGCACAAAAAAATTGTGACTTTTGTCTATTAGTTTTCTGGAGAAAGCCTCGTTAAATTCTCCAAGCATAACCTCTGCAGCCCCTTTAACCAGGCCGCCTCTGGCAGGTAAGGGGTTAAAGCAATATTAATCTGTCAGACTGAAACTGTACATGACGCTTCCTATCTCCCCTCAGACAAATAAATGAATCCGTCTGCGTAATCTAAAACTGCCCGCCTATGTTTTCCCAAAAAACAGCTCGGATCGCAGTCCGGCACCAGTGGCGAGCGAGACGGCACAGTTTGGGTTTCAAAGAAAACTCACATTGCCTCTACCTGTTTGTGCAGATTCCCGGGTAATGTACAGAGGACAGGATTGTTTATTTGGAGAAGTAAAGTTGTGGAAATGTAGTTGCAGAGTGTAATGTGGTCAGCACATGTTTGTACGAGCTACCTGTGTTTACTTAATAGGTTTCAGATGTCAGAGCACAAAAGAGGCTTACATGTATGGAACCGAATGGCTAGCGTAAGCCGCACGAGCCTGCTCCACTGTGGCCCCTGCTAAGCACGGGAGGCTATGGCAAGAGCGGAGTGAGCCCCTGTGTCTGGTTATTCAAGCTTTTTCCACTAGGGGCGCTTTTTTAAGGAAGTTTATTAGAGATGTACCCAACTGGAGCATGCTGGAGTACGATCGTTCGGCAGCTGAACACTGGTGTCTGAAGAAGTTGGATGCAGCCCTAGAGAGTCCGGGTGTATACAGCCATAGGCTATAGGCTGTATTCATATTTTCCCAGACTCCCCAGTTCCCCAACCTTAGGGTATGTCGCTATCGTAAAATGACATCTCCCATCCTGCCCTGCACAGCCACAGGTTGAGGACCTATATAGAGGGTGCAAAAGTAGTACTGAAAAACCAAGAGGTGTTACGTAGCTTAGTGCAATGGGTCAAAAAAAAAATTTGCTTTTGGGCCTTTTTTTTTTTTGCACGTTTTTACAGCTGTATTTTGGCCGTAATTGCCAATCGGTTTTGGAATGGCATACAAGATTACTAGAGGATAGTGTTGGGCGGACCTGTTATACCGGTCAGGTTCGGCAACATTCTCCAAACCCTAACGATCTGCATTCGATTTCTCGCGGCTGCAGAAGTTGGACGCCGCCCTGGTGAGTCCTAGAAAGCATGGATACAGCCAAAGGCTTCTCGGGTTCGGAAAACATTGCCGAATCCAAACTGTACTAGAGGATCAAAACTCTACAACAATAATGACCCCCAAAAGAAGACGCCACCATTAGGGGTTGACTCCTGGGACCCCCACCAATCCTGAGATTGGAGGAAAATTGAATGAGCCCAGTCTTCCATTCATTCGGGGGATAATTTTTAGGATCCTAGGGGTCTCAGTGTCACCCACCCTGCCTGGGACTCCTTACAAGACGATAATTTATTATTCCTTGAGATATTTCGAGGTACCGTAACTTATGTACTAAAGTTCAGCCATATATAAGCAGGGGGACACAGACATTTTTCCACTGTCTGTAATTTGCAGCCCACTCCAGCCCCCTGACTCACCGAGTGGAGGAGGACGGCTGCTGGGGTTAGTGACTTCTGGAACTTGTAAAAATGTTTGTTTTGGTTCTGTTCAGCCGACTTTGCTGATCCTGAACCCTCCCTTCAACTCCGAGTCATTTGGAAATCTTATCTGCCGGGCTCAGGTTCATTTGAAACTATGATTTATTTGAAAAATATCGAGGACTGCTCCCGGATCAGTTAAGTTTGCGGAGGGCGGGGGGTGGTTTATTTATCTAGGCCCTATTTATTTAAAAACTTCACCTTTCTGCGCCACTGCATAATAAACACGATTCCAGCTTATTTAACAGAGACCGGGCAACTGGCATAGAGTAATATGTGTTGATGTAGCCCACAGCTTAACCCTTGTATGCCCGGGAGGGGTTGGAGGAGCTGCGCTGCCTTAGCTTGCACCCGGGCTCCGGCACGGAGGGCTCCGCTGACCTCGGTTTCCCCCTTTATTATATTTATTTACAGACCCCGAAGCCGCCAGGAAGAATAAAATAGCAGCTAATCTTTTGAGGAGCTTGGAATTCCGAGACCAAATGAAAAGTCTGCAGATAACGGAGACGAGATTCCCAACGTGTTATATACTTAATCAGAAACTTGGTGAAACGTCGGACGCGGAGCCCTTAGGACCGGTGGGTACGCCGTCACTGACGCCTGCTACCGGCCTAGAGGGAACTTAGGGGGTTCTTATAGTAAAGTATCTATACTGAAGAGCCACTACAACTCTATGGAGAAGCTTGTATGTAAGGAAGGGCAGGTGGATAAAAGAAACCGTCACTCACCAGATGAATTATGTTAATATATTTAAGTGCAGCATGCATCGGTATTACAGTACAGACGCGTTTCGGGCGAAACTCATCCTTACTGTATTACTTATGCATGCTGCACTTGAATAAATAAGCATCTGGTGTAATTCATATGTACCTACTGATAGACCTACTACATGCACCACGCCGTCCATTCCACCTATACTACCTTGTTGTGGGGAAGTTGCGTACAAGTTCCTATAGTTCCTTTTGTGAAAAATAGCCCGAACCTGCTGACATTGCTCAGTCTGGCCCACTATGTATATGGGGGGGCTACCAACTATCCCCTGACAGATGATGTCAAGGAAGAGAAGGATAAGGAGTGTTGGCTTTTACCTGCAGGACTCTTCTGTTCTAAGACAGATAAACTGCCACCAGAGCTGTCTGGCAGCAGCATACCCCTCCCCCCTCATGTAAGGACAAATGCACATTCGGTTACGCCAAATGTACGTGTATATGGAGAGATTGGGAGAGAAAGCTGTACGCAGCACTGCATCTTCGAGAGATTGGGAGAGATGACTGTCAGACGATTTAAAAGGGGTACCCCATAGAATTTTTTCTTCTTCTCAGAATAACTGGTGTCAGAAAGTTATACAGATTTGTAAATAACTTCTATTTAAAAGTTTCCAGTCTTCCAGTACTTATCAGCTGCTGTATGTGGTGCAGGAAGTGGTGCATTTTTTCCAGTCTGACACAGTGCTCTCTGCTGCCACCTCTGTCCATGTTAGTTACTCTCCAGAGCAGCAGCAAATCCCCATAGAAAACCTCTCCTGCTCTGGACAGTTCCTGACATGGACAGAGGTGGCAGCAGAGAGCACTGTGTTACACTGGAAAGAATACAACACTTCCTGCAAGATAAGGACTGGAGATTTTTAAATAGAATTAATTTACAGGTCTATATAACCCCTTTAATTTTAATGTGTATGGGGAACTCAGGGGAGATAACTGTCTGACATGGTGAATCTTCATACATAGGGGGAAGAGTAGAAGAGATGGCTGTTGGCAGAATGAACGTTAATATGTATTGGGAGGATTGGGAGAACGGCCACATTAGATCTCATGTATGAAAACTAGAAATTCCTATAGCGCATATCATGTATTGTGCTATGGGTGCAGTCCATAAAAGTAGAAGGAAATCACAGCTCCAAAAAAACGTGAAGGAGTTAAAATGTCCAAAAATCTTTATTCCAAAGCATATTAAAAAACAACAACCATGTTAAAAACAGCACGTCTACGCGTTTCGGGGACAAGCCCCATAATCATGACAGTGCTATGGGTGCAGTGCTTGTCGTCACTCATATAATGACCTCATGTATCCTCCGCTTTACTCCTTCTCCTTCGGTTATTACCGTCTCTGATGTGTCAGGAATGTTTGGTCTCATCCAGTATCAGGTCAATGAAGACATCCCAGCTATAGGAATACTTTAGTCACCCTACTTTACTGTAGTCATGTAGGTGGGGAGAAGGGGGGCCCCAAAACTCGTAAAGTAGAATCTTATTACTCCATATTAATTGGGAGCCAACCCATGGGACCTATAATTGTTGACTGCGCATCGCTACGTGTAACAGCGGTGTGCGGCTGGCAGCTGACATTTTCTAATCTCTATACATTACCTATCCATGCTGCAGGGCTCCTCTTGCGCTCTGCTTCTCCACGGGTCCCGCGCGCTGCAGCTTCAGAGCTGCCTGTCTCAGCTGACAGGCCGCTCAGCCAATCACAGGCCGGGACTACTGCGCCCAGTGATTGGCTGAGCGGCCTGTTTGCTGAGACAGGCTGCTTTGAAGCTGCAGACCCGGTGAGAAGTAGAGCGCAGGAGGAGCCCTGCAGCATGGATAGGTAAAGTATATAGTTTAAGCAAGGGCAGGGGTGATTCTAGCCTCTCTGCTGCCCGAGGCGAACTATAGAATGACGCCCCCCCCCCCCCCCCCCGTCAATCCGCCCACATTATAATCCACTACTGCCCCCCCCCCCCACTGCTGTCCCCAATAAACATAATGTTTGGTCCCTTGCTGCACAGAGGATGTCAGGAGAGGAGGGGGCTGACTTTATAGGAGAGGTCCCAGCAGCACAGAGGATGTCAGGAGAGGAGGGGGCTAATCCTATAGGAGAGGTCCCAGCAGCACAGAGGATGTCAGGAGAGGAGGGTGCTAATCCTATAGGAGAGGTCCCAGCAGCACAGAGGATGTCAGGAGAGGAGGGGGCTAATCCTATAGGAGAGGTCCCAGCAGCACAGAGGATGTCAGGAGAGGAGGGTGCTAATCCTATAGGAGAGGTCCCAGCAGCACAGAGGATGTCAGGAGATGAGGGTGCTAATCCTATAGGAGAGGTCCCAGCAGCACAGAGGATGTCAGGAGAGGAGGGTGCTAATCCTATAGGAGAGGTCCCAGCAGCACAGAGGATGTCAGGAGAGGAGGGTGCTAATCCTATAGGAGAAGTCCCAGCAGCACAGAGGATGTCAGGAGAGGAGGGTGCTGATCTTTTAGGAGAGGTCACAGCAGCACAGAGGATGTCAGGAGAGGAGGGTGCTGATCTTTTAGGAGATGGTCCCCCTCTTCCCCCCCTTATAGATGGTCCCCTCTCCCTTATAGATGGTCCCCCTCTCCCCCCTCCCTTATAGATGGTCCCTCCCTTATAGATGGTCCCCCTCTTTCCCCTCCCTTATAGATGGTCCCCCTCTTTCCCCTCCCTTATAGATGGTCCCCCTCTTTCCCCTCCCTTATAGATGGTCCCCCTCTTCCCTCTCTCTCCCCCCCTTATAGATGGTCCCCCTCTTCCCCCCCCCCCTTATAGATGGTCCCCCTCTTCCCCCCCCTTATAGATGGTCCCCTCTCCCTTATAGATGGTCCCCCTCTTCCCCCCCCTTATCGATGGTCCCCTCTCCCTTATAGATGGTCCCCCTCTCCCTTATAGATGGTCCCCCTCTCCCCCCTCCCTTATAGATGGTCCCCCTCCCCCCCTTATACATGGTCCCCCTCTCCCCCCTCCCTTATAGATGGTCCCCCTCTTCCCCCCCTTATAGATGGTCCCCCTCTTCCCCCCCCTTATAGACGGTCCCCCTCCCGCCCCTCCCTTATAGATGGTCCCCCCCTTATAGATGGTCCCCCTCTTTCCCCCCTCCCTTATAGATGGTCCCCTTCCCCCCCCTATAGATGGTCCCCCTCCCTTATAGATGGTCCCCTTCCCCCCCCTATAGATGGTCCCCCTCCCTTATAGATGGTCCCCCCCCTTATAGATGGTCCCCCCCCCTTATAGATGGTCCCCCTCTTTCCCCCCTCCCTTATAGATCGTCCCCCTCTTTCCCCCCTCCCTTATAGATGGTCCCCTTCCCCCCCCTCCCTTATAGATGGTCCCCCTCTCCCCCCCCCCTTATAGATGGTCCCCTTCCCCCCCCTACCTTATAGATGGTCCCCCTCTCCCCCCCTCCCTTATAGATGGTCCCCCTCTCCCCCCCCCTTATAGATGGTCCCCCCCCTTATAGATGGTCCCCCTCCCTTATAGATCGTCCCCCTCTTTCCCCCCTCCCTTATAGATGGTCCCCTTCCCCCCCCCCCCCTCCCTTATAGATGGTCCCCCTCTCCCCCCCCCCTTATAGATGGTCCCCTTCCCCCCCCCTACCTTATAGATGGTCCCCCTCTTTCCCCCCTCCCTTATAGATGGTTCCCCCCCCCCCCTGCACAGCAGATAAAACAAGAAACAGCACACAACTCACCTGCCCTCCGTTCCCCCGTCGAGCCTCTCTGGTCTGGTCCCGGCTGATGTGCGGCTGCCGGGGGTGTCCCGTCCTGTCCCCGGCAGCGCGCGCATCAGAGAGCTCCCCGTGCGCCTGTGCCTGTGACTTCCGGCGCACGGGGATCTCTCTGATGCGCGCGCTGCCGGGGACAGGATGGGACACCTCCGGCAGCCAGGGGACTAAGGCTGCATTCCACGTTCCGTGATCCTGTCGGATCACGGACGTGGAATGCATGTACTGGAGCCCCCCCGCCCCCCGGCAGTATCTGTAATGAGATGCTGTGAGCGGGGGAGACTGTATTCATAAGCGCCGCGCTGTAGTAACAGCACCGCGCGGCTGATTCATTACAGGGCGGCGCTTATGAATACAGTCTCTGCCGCTCACAGCATCTCATTACAGATACTGCCCGGGGGCGGGGGGGCTCCAGTACAGTCAGTGGCGGATTATAATGTGGGCGGCCGCCCGAACCGCCCATATTATAATCTGCCACTGAATGCCGCCCCCACGAAGACAGCTGGTGGCGCCGCCTGAGGCAGACGATTCAAGTCGCCTCATGATTGCGGCGCCCCTGAGCAAGGGCTGCAAGGACATCAGTAACGATTTCCATGCAGCCCTTGTTAAACGATAATCGGGCCGTGAAATAGGCCCAGTAAACGAGCGCCGATCTGGCAGACAGTTATTATCGGGCCGTGTAATACTACCCTAACAGTGGGGACTATGAGCCCTTTCTGTTGATAGGTGGTCAACATGATGAGCGTATGGTAGGGACATAGTAATGCTTTGCAGAGGGGCTCCGAAAACGAAAACTTTGATTGCATAGTATTGCATAGGTCATAGGCTGTATCCATGTTTTAACGGACCTCCTAGGGCTGCATCCAACTTCTTCAGCCACCAGTACTTGAGCATCCTCCACTTGCGCTCATCTCTAGTGTCTACCCATCAAACTCTTAGATGGTATAATTGTGACTTATGTTGCGTTTACACGGAACGATTATCGGTCGAATTTGCACAATAACGATCGAATTCGAATGATAATCGTACGTGTAAACGCAGCGAACGATCAAACGACGAGCGAGAAATCGTTCATTTTGATCTTACAACATGTTCCTTAATCGCCGTACATCGCAAAAAATTCGCAGATCGTTCCGTGTAAACAGTCGTTCACCGATGGATAGGCTTAAGCGTTTGCAAAATGAAAGGTGGAATCTGATTGGTGGCTAGGGGCAACTGGGCCAGTTTCACTTTACACCATGTTTGATAAACCTCACCCATTCCCCATCCATACGGGGCCCCATAACAACTGCATGGCCTTAAAAATCTTATGCAATAATTGGATGATTCTCAAGAGGAAGACTTGCTCTTAAAGGGGTACTCCCATTTCTACAGGATAGGAGATAAAGAGCGGAATGGTTGGAATCCAACCTCTGGGACCACTGTGGAATGGTGGAATTAAAGAGATAGTAAAAAAAAAAAATTCTTTTAAATCAACTGGTGCCAGAGATTTGTAATTTCCTGCTTAAAAAAAAAAAAAAAAAAAAAAATCTTCAGTCTTCCAGTACTTATCAGCAGCTGTACGTCCTGCTGGGAGTGGATTTTTTTCCAATGTGGAGACAAAGAGAGGTTTTCTATGGAAATTTGCTGCTGCTCTGGACAGTTCCTGACATGGACAGAGGTGGCAGCAGAGAGCACTGTGTCAGACTGAGGAGAATGCACCACTTCCTGCAGGACATACAGCAGCTGATAAGTACTGGAAGACTGGAGATTTATTTTTTTATGGAAATTACAAATCTCTGGCACTTGCTGGGACCAGTTGATTTGAAAGATTTTTTTTTCTGCTACATCTGTATGTCTTTTGTAGAAGTCTCTAGAGAACTAGAAGGGAACCATTTCATTCACAGCCTCAGGTAACAAGTCTATTATCTGTACCTAACAAATCTCTTATTACGGGAGTGATGCTGGGGAGCGGGGTGCCGGCACAGTGCACAGTGTACAGGTGGGCCCGGTGGGGCATGAACTCTGCTATTGGCTTGAATAATTAGGTGGAAGCAGCTCTGGGCAGTATTACAAGGCAGTGGATGAGTGTACGTTCCATCCTTTTAGGGATGTCTAATGAGAGCTTAACCAATACAGCAGAGCTGAGTTTGTCATCACGGCTCCACTCAATAGTCATGATAGTGAGTTATTACAACGCACAAATGAGCTAAATGACCAATTCAGCTCTGCTACAACTGTTAGGGCCCTATTACACGGGAAGATTATCGTGCAACAAATCGTTATATCATTCGAATTTAACTATAAACAGGGAAACAGGTCATAAAGGAAAGACCTGAGATTTTTCCTCTTATCAAATCCATTCCTGGCTTTGGCTTCCAAACTCTGCCAGATAAATCTGTCTGTGTAAACGCACCATTAGGCTATGTTCACACTGTGTACGATTCCGGCCGCATTTCGTACGCCGCCGTACATGTGCGGCTGAAACTACGGGGGTGGGAAAAATAGACATGCGGCCGGATGCATACGAACCGTGAACATACGCCCGTAGTACAGTTCTGCTTCCCTAGGTTGTTTCGAAGCGATCTGAAGCAGGTTATTTACTTGGAAATCTTCGCCCAGCCCAATAAAACTCACAGAACCTTTTGGATCGAAAAATCAAGTTCAATTTGGCTGAAATAAGTTCTCCGTACGGGACCGCATGGAAATCCACGGACGTGAGTTCCAACATTTCCGTCCTCAAACAATGGTCTTGCTCATTTTTCACGACGCCGTATACGATCCGGTTGTAAGCCTAACATAGCCTAAGGGTCCATTTGCACAGAAAGATTATCTGACAAAGATTTGAAGCCAAAGCCAGGCTTCAAACAGACTATAAACAGAGATCAGGTTATAAAGGAAAGCCTGAGATTTCTCCTCTTTTTAAATCCATTCCTGGCTTTGGCTTCATATCTATAATCTTTCTGTGTAAATGGACCCTTATTGCGGGCAACGATCAAAAAATCTTTCGTATGTCGTTGATTTAGATCTGAACCTAAAATTATCGTTAATCGTTCACTAATCGTTCGCTTAAGTTCCACATTTGTTCACTAATCGTTCAGTGTAATTGCACATTGTTCATTGTTTTGCTGGGATCAGAAGGAATAAACGATTTTAGTAACAATCACAATAACGACTATCGTTCTGTGTAATGGTGCGTTTACACAGACAGATTTATCTGATTCTTGAAGCCAAAGCCAGGAATGGATCTGAAAAGAGGAGAAATCAGTCTTTCCTTTATGACCTGTTCTCTGTTTATAGTCTGTTTCTGGTTTTGGCTTCAGAAATCTGTCAGATAAATCTGTCTGTGTAAACGCACCGTAAGGCTCCATTTACACAGAAAGATTCTCTGACAGATTATCTGCCAAAGATTTGAAGCCAAAGCCAGGAATGGATTTGAAGAGGAGAAATCTCAGGCTTTCCTTCACGACCTGATCTCTGTTTATAGTCTGTTTCTGGCTTTAGCTTCAAATCTGTCAGATAATCTTTCTGTGTAAATGGGCCCTAATATAGTGAACGATTTAAGGTTAATGCTGCATTTACACGGAACGATTATCGCTCGAATTTTTGCAATAACGATTGCATCTGAGCGATAATCGTTCCGTGTAAACACTGCAAACGATCAAGCGATGAACGAGAATTTTTTTAACATGTTCTCAAATCGCAGATGGCTTTGTGTAAACAGTCTTTCAAAGATTCACCCAAAGTGAAAGATGGGCTTAAATAATCTTAAAAACGATCGCAATAACGATTTTTCTAACGATTTTTCTCTGTCTAAATTCTGATTGTTATAAAAACCAAATTGTTGCTTCAAAATCGTTAAACAATCGATTGGGCGAATTATCGCTTCGTGTAAACGCAGCATTACTCAGATATAGGTGTGTTCTCACTGTCAGTATGGTTCAGTGAGGCATATTATGCTGCAAATACTGACACTCAATAGTCTAATACTGTGTCTTATTAGGATACAGATTGTAGTTTCTCCAGCACAATTTCAAAACCACTTTCTTATTCCTCATTTGCATCCGGCGCTCTTAACTACTGAGCTAAATAACACATACACAGCAAGAACCCCTTTATATTTCAAGTTGGAGCTCTTAACTACTGAGCTGAAATGACCTATACACAGCAAAAACTTCATTGTATCTATGCAATTAAAACCCCTACATTTTTCTAGTGCAACTGAACCAGAATTACACATGCATATCAATAATCTATTCCTATGTGCACTTGGTGCTCTTAACTACCAATCCAGAATTACACATACACAGCAATAATGTATATAAATTTGAATTGGGCACTCCTAACTACTAAACCAGAATTATACATGCACTGCAACATGTATTCCTATGTGCATTTGGCGCTCTTAACTACCAATCCAGAATTACACATACCCAACAGTATGTATTGCACATACCCACATGTATATAAATATGCATTTCGCACTCTTAACTACTGAACCAGAATTATACATACAAACTAACAACCTCATTGTTACTATGCAATAAAAATCACTGCGTTCTTCTTGTGCAACTGAATCAGAATTACTCATAGACAGTAGTACATTTTCTATATTAGCAATCGGCGCTCTTAACTACTGAGCCAGAATTATACATACAAAGCAATAACCTCATTGTATCTATGCAATAAAAATCACTGCGTTTTTCTTTTGCTGCTGAATCAGAATTACTCATAGACAGTAGTAACCTTTCCTTGGTGCTCTTAACTACTGAGCCAGAATTATACATAGGCTGAAATAACATATATCTATACAATAAAAATCCTAAAAGTTTTTTTACTGCTACTAAGCCGAGCCAAAAAAAAAATTACAACACAAACTAAATAATATACAAGTAGTGATAAAAAAAAAGCCAGAAAGATGTAAGAGTAAGCCGCATTTCTACATCTCAGCAAATCTAAATGCGGCCGTGTAGCAGAGTTGACTTTGTCATTTTGGTGGATCTCTAGTCCTGGGTATTGCCGTACATTTAGCTGCAGCCAAACCGCAGGTAACGTGAGAGCACCATAAGTGGTGCCAAGTGACCAACCCGGCTCTGCTACATCTGTATACCCAATAAATAGTTGGAGGCAGCCGTGACCAGTTAGGGCTGACTAGTCAGAGAGATGCTTGTTTATAAGGTATCCAGATTGATAATACCAGCTGTACCATCTCTGGCAGGAGTCGGTGCCAAGCAACAACTACGTTTTAAAGGGAACCTAGTCTTCCTCTTATCACTGTTATTAGCAAACCTAACCAAACCATCAGAAAAGCAGGGAAATGCAACGTACCTTGTGAACTTACTGAATGTCAAGGTCTTTGTGAGGAGCCTGAACTAAGCAAAGGACTGGGCTTAGCAGATCCGAGGAGAGCCGGGGCTCTTGCCCTCCCTGCCACACTGACCGGGTCTGTGCACCGACTTACTGTACTCACTGCTCATATACAGTTAACATGAAGCAAAATATTGTTGAAAGTCATTTTGCCTGCCTACTCTTATCTGCGCTACAAGGGTAAGCACTTTGTGCTGCCTTGGCAAAGCCTGAATGCAGGTATTGTTAGTGCACCGTATAGCCCAGCAGAGGAACAAAGGCATGGATCTGCCTCCCTCTATCCCTCAGCTGTGTTGGCGGTGATGGAAAAAAGGATTCTTTATTTTACCTTGCTTTTTTTTTTTCCTCCTACAGGAAGCGCAGAAGTGATAGGAGGACGGTCTCTGGTGTTACGGGCATTGAGAATGGCTACGACCTATTAGTATGTACTGAGATGGCAGGGCGGTGGTCTATTCCTGCAGGGGTCTCACTATAGGGGTACTTGCACCTAGGTGTCTCCCATCCCCAGTGCTATAAGGCTTGGTTTACATCTGCGTTGATTTTTGCTCTGCCATTGAAGAAGAACGGAAGAAAACGGTGAATCCGCTGCACATGGGGACCAGTGGACCCCATTGACTTCAATGGTGTCCATCATTAGACTGGACACAATAGTGCTGTATGCTTTGCTATTGTGTCCAATATTCTGGATGAAGCCTGCGATGGATGCAGATGTGAACCCAGCCTGATTATAGCTGGGGCCTCATTACATTGCAACCCAAAATTGTCCTCTGCAATCACTTTATGGCTTGTTAATTACCCAGAATCCTCTTTTCTCTTTATTGGATACCAGTAGGGTACAAAAAAGACTTGACAACAATGTAACCAATGTGGTCTTAGGGCCTGTTCACACTAAGGGACCCCCCCTGTGCTGAATCCTGCCTTCCATCTGTTTGAATGGGAGGGCTAATGCGCCTCCGCCCTCCGCACCTCTCCACTCAATTCCGTGCGGGGTTCCACACGGAATTTCAGCGCTGATTTCGTAGTGTTAACGGGCCCTTAAAGGGCATGTCCACAAGGGCATAAAAGTGACCCAACATCTAGTTAATCTGTCAAGGGGGTTTAACCTCAGGGTGCTGTCATTCTGTACAGATTTAGAGTCTACCGGAGAGTCCTGCCAGAAGATGATCCGGTGCGTCCAAGCCATGGTCAGATACTTTTGAAGTTTGTGGTGCAAAGATACCCAAGGATAAAATACCACCTTCATTCTGGCTGTTAATACTGTCAAGAAAGTGGAGTCTATCGTTCCTTTGGCCACAGAACCACAACGATCCACCATTTGTTCCTCACTAGAGATGAGCACAACTGGACAATGGTCTAGTCTGGTTGTTCGACATTGATCACCAGTGGCTGAAGAAGTTGGATGCAGCCCTAAGGCTGCCTGGAAAACTTGGGTACAGCCTAAGGCCATAGGCTGTATCCATGTTTTTCCGGACTCCCTAGGGCTACATGAACTTCTTCAGCTACCAGTATTCAAATGCCGAGCAATGGGACTCAAGCATGCTCCAGTTGGGCTCATCTCTAGCGAGGAACTAATGGCAGAACGTTCTACGGCATGCTCCAGTTGGGCTCGTCTCTATTCCTCACATTTCCTTATCTGGGGAGGTCCACATTGACTAGTGACTCCTTGGTGGACACGTGGAGCAAGCCAAGCTGTTCCTAAGCATTTGTAGAATCAATTGGCCATTGGTCCCTTTACCTTGCAGGACCTTTTCATCTGGTTTGTGGTGTCCATCTCCTGTTGTAGACAGATGGAATTTTTTCTGTGGCATGATGCACTTTTTATCCATTTGGGGGATAAAGAGCACATATTTCACTCCCCCATATATCCAGCAGCAGAACAGAAAGGGCCGCTTAGTAGAGAGCACTGTCAGACTGGAAAATATACACCACTTCCTGCAGGACATACAGTAGCTGATAAGTATTGGAAGACTGGAGATTTTTAATTGAAGTAAATTACAAATCTCTGGCACTTTCTGGCACCACTTGATTTCAAAGAAAAATATTTTGGTGAACAACCCCTTTAAGCCCTCCATCTCAGAGGAATACTATTCATATGTTCACCAGAAGACAAAACCAACTCCATACCACTTATTATCAAGCTAGAACTTCATCTTTCCTCCAGTCTGGTTGAGTCTCCTTTGACTTCATCTCCAGGTGACATCACACCTCTGATCTTTGACCTCTGGCAACCTCACCCTTTATAGCACGTGACCTGGAAATCTGGTTCAAAGGGGGAGTCTGACATTATCTGTCAATACATTTCCCCTCATTGAGTCCTGATGACCGTGGTGTCATCCTCAGCCAGTCAATCACGTCTCCTGTCTTCCTTGTCTAATTTGCACGTTGCTGATTTCCCCTCCCTTCTCCCTCCAGCCATTACCAGTCTATTTTCTGTCCTACAGACATTGAGAATATTCCAGTAATTTAAAGGGGATGAAAGAAAATAAAAGTTAAAACAAACAAACAAAAAGAATTCTGATTTGCACTTGTTCTATTTCCCTGCAGTGCCTCCACAGGGGAAATAGGGTATTACAGGGAAATTTTTTTTTTTTTTTTTTTTTGGATGCTGCACTTTTGCTGGAGAGACCCAGGTTGAAGAGCACTAGCATAGGAAATAGTGCCGAGTACATCCAGATGTGTATACTGCATCTCCTGCCTCTTTCCATCTGCTTATCATTCCTGGACATCTGACAAGGCCAGCTGTGATTGACAGGCGGCTTCAGTGGGAATCATTCCTGTATCTCATTAGCACCAGAAAGAACCTATTGCCCGGGGCTGAGAATGGAAGCCTTTACCCCCTCCGCCATGTTCAGCACTTGACATGCTGTTTGTATCACTTACTTATATCCCATGAGAAACAAACAGAACTGCCCTTTCTATTGTCTGTCTTATTATGGCTCAATACATGTAAACTAAAATTGATGTTTCTGGGGTAGAAGACATAGCTAATGTAACTTCAAGGGGTTGTCCAGGCTTGATATGGCCCCTTTCTTCCAGAAACGACACCAAACGTCCTCAGTTTGGGTGCATTTTTGCAGCTTAGTTCTATTGAAGAGAATGGAGCTAAACTGTAATACCACACACGGCCAGAGGACAGGCATGGCGCTGTATTTGAAGGAAAGTAGCTGCGCTTTATCTAATTCTGGATAACACCTTCAAAGTATTATTTCCATCTGGACATTCATGCCCTTAAATGCCTGATAAATATGGGGTAAACTTCTGGAACCCGCTCCTATCCAGAGGTCAAGGGCCCCCCTTTCTTCTCATGAGCTGCTCTGCTTATGCAACTCCCATTAAAGTTAACAGGATTTAGGATAAATGTGTAACACAGCCCCCTTGACTGGTTTCAGCCTCCCGACCACCGGTCCGGATTTTGGAAAAAGTTCAGGTCTCAGTTATTTATGGTATGCTCAATGGACATTCTGTGTCTGGCTTCAGAGTTGTGAATGCATTAGGCTAGGTCCACACTATGTTTTTGCAATCCGTTTTTGGAAAAAAAAATATTATTTATTATTATTAATGTGTATCCCCGCCTATATAACTCCTCGGGGGAGGGGCTGTTTTTCCATTTTTACTCATTGTGGGCATTGATTGATTGATCTGCCGAACCAGCCTTATCGCTCCGTATGATAAAGACAACGATCAGCCAATGACAACAGTCATCGGTGGATCGTGTCTTTAGGTCCGGATCTAAAATAATCGTCCATCCACTGCGCATTGCTATGTGTAATAGTGATGTGCGGCCGGTGACTGATGAATCTCTAAAGAAAATAATACTATAAAGTTCATACATTACTTCTCCATGCACCTGGTGTCTTTCTTTCTCCCTCCCGTTCCCCACAGCCATCGGTGCAACTTCACAGCAGTCTCTAAATTGCCAAACCTCTCAGCCAAGTGATTGGCTGAGTGGCCGGCTCTGAAGTTCCACCGGAGGGGATAGAAGAAGGGTTGTAATCAGAGTATGGAGACTAGATGGTGGATCTAACGTAACATTGAAGGAACCCGTCAATGCTCGTAATCACCAAATCCAGATAATTATTCTGAATCCAATAAGTTACGACATGCACGGCCATCGACGCTTTCAGAATCTTAAATGTTTGTTGAGTCAAAAGACGTTTCATGATAAGAGATCCTAAGAAGCTGAGCCCACAGCAATGTACTATAGGCAGGTCGAGAGCTTTGTTTCTGTGCTGGATGCAACAGGCCCAATCTACGGCTGATGAGTATTGTGCCCTGGATCAGCGATGGTGGCTTCAGGAAATAGGAGGTCAGACTGAGTAATGTCTCAACCCACAATGCCATACCCAACGTCCAAGACAAACAGGCAGTGTAGCAATGATATCAGCTTGCCCTGCAGATTCCCACGCGTTAGCAATACGGATAACGTGATGTGATTCCAGAAGCACCCATCCTTGTGACTTATTATCGAGCCTCGGAATCCAAACCCATTGCTATTACTGGCATGCAAACAACTTGATGAGCACTTGCATTGTTATTCTTCTGAGGAATATAATTTGGTTTTACCTCATAAAGATGTACCACAAAAAGTTTTCAAAACAGCCTTGGGAGTTCGTTGTAATTATTAGGGTTGTTTTGTAAAAACCCAAGTTCTCACGTGGTTTGGAGAACCACCCTCTTTGAGATGTTGGAGTTAAGTAACTTGACCTGGGATATAGCCATGGTTCTTCCTATGTCTTCAGACCGATTTGAGACGACCACTTAACATTGCCTTGAAAAATAGGGGTGGGCTGAAAGAAGAGGTTGATATACGTAGGATGTAAGAGAACTGGGGGGGTCTTCTCAAAGAGATGGGCTTCGAGAGAGGCTCACCTGTTAATTTGGTTTCTGAACACCTACAGAGCGTTAGAAGTTTCTGATAGACCATCAATGTCTAATCGCTGAGGGGTCAACTCTAGATTGGTAGGCTACATGGTGGTTTTGGCAACAGCATGGGTCATGCAGCCAATGCTTACTGTTCGCACCCCCTCAATCATGCTAATGTAAGTGAATGGGGTCACATTGTGAGCCCAACCTACCAATTGAAAGAAACCCATCCAGGAAGTTTTTCTGGTCGTGGCCACTTACCTTGACGCCATTCACTTATAGCACAATTCAGGGAGTGTGACACGATGCTATTTGGCCACATGATCGGTAAAATGCTAAGTCACCATGTAGCCCTAACCTAATTGTTTAACAGAAATAGCACCATAAACTTAGTTGTGGCTGCACCTTGTATTGCGGCTAAGTCCCATTCGGGTTAAGCTGTAGTACGATACACAACCACAACCAAATTGGTGGCGTCGTTTCTGATGGTCCTCCATTCAGTAGGGGTGCAAGGAGTAGGACTCCGCCATAAATTTAATTCTGCCAACCTCAACTTCTGAAACGTCCATCGATCATTTGGCCTCATGTAGGTACACGACTCTTAATATGAAGCTGGTGAACCCGCAAGTAACATAAAAGCCGTCTCTGAGCTACGGATAGACCCTGCAGTGCATTTTTCTTGTCCTGTTTACAGCAGGTAAAGTGGAACACAATAATTCCAGGAGACAATGTGCTATTGTTACCGGTCCATGAATTCTGGCTTGGAAGTGAAGGTTGGGCAATCGGGGACAACACCCTCCTAATGCAGGAGACGGAATGTTGGATGCAGAAGCAACAGGTGGGTAGACTTGAAAGAACTCAGAGGATGGAACAGCATTTTACTCTCTGTTCCTGTCTGGATTTTTTGTCTCTTATCCAACTGGGAAGAAAAATAAACAAAAAACATAAACGGCAAGTAACATCTCCATTGATTTTGCTTGGTGAAAATTGCCTCTTTATCAAAGTGCTTAGTGCCACCCACCCATACGATCCACTGGATCTACCATAGTTCCCGACCTCTCCTCCTGGTCACAACAGGTTGCTGTGCCCATTAAAGGGTCATTTTAGGTCAGGGCAAGGATCACTTTCTTTCTTACAACGTAAACTAAAGGTCAACAGAATTTGTAGCCACTGGCAGGTTCGTCTGACAATATAAGGTCCCGACTCCCGACAGATGATGTTGGTGGAGAGAAGGGTCAGGCAAGATGGATATTAAATGCTTGACCATTTTGTTCTTAGACGAATAAGTCTACACTAGATTAGTCTGGCTGCGGCTTAGGCTTCTATTAGACGAATCGATTTTTCATGATTAACGATAAACGGTCGCAAATCGTTCACCATATTCAAAGAACGATAGTTGTTAGTTACTACGATCGTTTACTCCATCTGAGCCCAGCAACTGAAGGAACAATGTGGAATTACAGCAAACGATTAAGGGTGCCTTCACATGAAGCGGATTTCACACTGTGAGTTTGCAGCGAAATCAGCTGCAGAATTTTAATTCCCCTTTAACCCCCAGCTGCCCGCAGCCCTGGCCCGAAGCATACATTACCTGCTTTGGCGCCGCAGCTGTGTGAAACTCCCGGCTTCCCTCGCTCCTCACCAGCCAATCAGTGCTGCCGTACACTGTTTGGCTGATGAGGAGCGAGGGGAGCCAGGAGCTTCACACAGCTGTGGCGCCAAGCAGGTAATGTATGCTCCGGGCCGGGGGCTGCGGGGCAGCGCACTGATTGGCTGACCGCCGGGAGATGCTGGGAGGCCCCAAAGCAAGCAGGAGCCTAGAGCAGGTAAAGTGTGCTCCGGGCCGGGGCCGCGGGGGTTAAAGGGGCCGGGTTACATATTCGCAGTGGATATGTAACCCATAGACCTTCACACTACATGGATCTGCAGCGGATTTTGCTGCAAACCCGCAGCGTGAAATCCGCTGCGGATCCGGTACTTGTGAAGGCACCCTGACAGTGGTTTTGGCGTCAGCACCAAACGGATGAACGATTCCTTGTTGGTCGTTTGATCGATGTCTGCATTAGCATCAAATGATTATCGTTTAATTTCAAATTATGCAACGATAATTTGCACGATAATCGTCCGGTGTAATAGGGCCCTTACCCCTCCTCTCTAAATAGGGAACACAGGACGATAGATAAGTGTTTGCTGAGTGATACTTTGGCTGACAGTTATTGAAAATATACGAGCACAATAAGACCCTTCACATGGCTGACTATGAGCAGCCAGGACGATAATCGGCCCAAGTAAAAGGGCCAGCGATCAGCTGATCAATGAGAATTCGCTCGTATGATGGCTGATTGCATCTTTTTGTGCCGGTAAGCTACGATGGAGACAAGCAGCCCCATAGATAAGCAAAGAAATGGGATGCTGATACATCTCTCATTAACCCCTACCTTACCAGGAGCCGTGCACCACAGACTGAGCAAGTTCATAAAAGACAGGGGCCACACCTGGATGGGTGACCCACATTGCAGTATCGAGAAGCTATTTAATGCAGTATCAAGACCTGGAACCTGTTCAAAAGCAATAATTGTCAGGACGATGCATTCTAAAAGCATGAAAAAAGGAAGGGCCTACCTCAGCCATGGGAAACATTCGGCCCTCCAGCTGTTGCAAAACTACAATTCCCATCAGGCCTGGACGCTGTTGTGAGACCCATTAAAGGGGTTGTTCAGCAAAACATTTTTTTCTTTCAAATCAACTGCTGCCAGAAAGTGCCAAAGATGTATAATTTACTTCTTTAAAAAAATCCAGTACTTATCAGCTGCTGTATGCCCTGCAGGAAGTAGTATTCTTTCCAGTCCGGTGAGCAGGAAAAGTTTTCAATGGGGATTTGCTGCTGCTTCTCTGTCCATGTCAGGAACTGTCCAGAGCAGTATCGAATCCCCATAGAAAACCTCTCCTGCTCTGGACAGTTCCTGACATGGACAGAGGTGGCAGCAGACTGGAGGGAATACACCACTTCCTGCAGGACAAACAGCAGCTGATAAGTACTGGAAGACTGGAGATTTATAAATAGAAGTACATTACAAATCTGTATCTGTATCTCTCTGAAACCAGTTCAATTGAAAGAAAAAGAGTACCCCTTTAATCTCGCCACAAATAGTTTATATTTTTTTGGCAAAACTTCCCTTTTTTTCTCCCCGTTTTGACCTTGTATCGGTGAGGTTTGGCATGTCACATGGTATTACTGATTTATTTCAGCACATACACATAAACCTTGTTCCTTAGTCAATCAGTCCCCCTAAGTCTCCTTCATTTGTAGCTTAAGAAAGAAAGCCTCGCCGGGTTATTTTGTCCCTTCAAATCACTGTCCTCGGCCCATGACAGAAAGCATGGAGTGACGCCTGCGTGGGGCGCGGGGCCGGATGTTTCATGTCATCGGAGCCCCGGCCGGGATAATTACTCTTGAAAGGTGTGATTGCAGCAGGAGTTGTGTCTAATCAGCCGCTGATTTCCATGTTAGGTCCCAGCTCGTATGGGCTGGCCTGACAAAGAACCGGAGAGAATTACACTCATTGCGCCGGATCCCTTTACAAATATAAACAGCCGCCAATTAGTCCCGGCGAGCGGGAGACAGCGAGAAGATTTGGAACAACGTTTGGGATTAGGGGACAGAATTGTATCGGACAGAGGCTTGAAAAGAATCATGTTCAGCCTTTGGTTAAAGGGGTTGTCCACCAATTTTTTCCCCCAAAGTGTTTGTACTTTACTTCTATTAAAAATCCAGTACTTATCAGCTGCTGTATGTCCTGCAGGAAGGGGTGTATTCTCTCCAGTCTGACACAGTGCTCTCTGCTGCCACCTCTGTCCATGTCAGGAACTGTCCAGAGCAGGAGAGGTTTTCTATGGGGATTTGCTGCTGCTCTGGATAGTTCATGACATGGACAGAGGTGGCAGCAGAGAGCACTGTGTCAGACTGGGGAGACTACAGCAGCTGATAAGTACGGGAAGACTGGAGATCTTGTTTTTAAATAGCCGTAAATTGTAAATCTGTATACGTTTTTAATACCAGTTCTGATAAGAGTTCCCCTTTAATCCCTCCACCACTCAGGGCCACCAGGAAACTAGTATTAAAGGGGTTATCCAGCGCTACACAAAAATGGCCACTTTCTTCCAGAGACAGCCCCACTCTTGTCTCCAGTTTGGGTGCAGGTTTTGTAGCTCATTTCAATTGAAGTGAATGGAGCTTAATTGCAAAAAGCACCTGAACTGGAGACAAGAGTGGTGCTGTCTCTGGAAGGAAGTGGCCATGTTTTTGTAGCGCTGGATAACCCCTTTAATATGTTCACTATTCTAGACTACCAGGGAAGCAAGTAACTAGTATTATTCTCTCTCTTACCAGAACACTAGTATAAATCACTCCACTATAGACACCCAGGGAAGCTAGCATTGATCTTTGTACTATTATAGATCACTGGGGAAGCTGGAATATTTCCTCCCCCCAACTCTAGACCACCAGGGAGCTAGTAATAATCCCCCATCTATCTAGACCAGAGATGGGAAACCTTTGGCCCTCCAGCTGTTGCAAAACTACATTTCCCATCATGCCTGGACAGCCGAAGCTTTAGCTTCGGCTGTCCAGGCATGATGGGAATTGTAATTTTGCAACAGCTGGAAGGCCGAAGGTTCCCCACCCCTGATCTAGACCGTTAGGGAAAGCTAGTGAAGTTAGTAGTAATCCCTCCACTACTTCATCCACAACCCTAGACCACCAGGGAAGCTAGAATTCATTTGTCCAATACTCTGGGCCACTGAGAAGGTAAGGGAAGCTCACCTCAACGTCCACCATGCTTACTTTATCCCTTTACTAGATTACCAGGAAATCCGGCATGGAACCCTCCAATACTGTAAACCATATATTTAAATTATTTTTTGCTTAAATAAGATGCAAACATTTTTAAAGAAATTCCTCGAAGGATATGGTTAGTTTTTCAGCATCCCGTCCGGGGGCAGTTTCAGTCACTGCTGTTTGCTGGCCGTATCCCCAACTCGGAGCTTGGGAAACTTCTCAGCTTGAATTCGAGTAACTTTGTAAGAATTCAGAACAAACGTTGGAGGCAAACTGCTAAATCATGTTTTAAGCCTAGTGCCCAATACTTACACCCCCGTGCCAGATGTTTAACTTCAACAATTTAAAGGACGGGTGTCAAAGTCTTAAATTAGTGCTCCGAGTCCCCTCGTTCCCAGTGAATGTTTGACTAAGAGTAAGAATCTCCATATTTCCATATTTAGCAAATTTTTCAAAAATTCCAAAATTTACCAAAATCCTTGATTGCGTCCTTCAAGGAGGAGAAACACACCAGAGCGGCCTCTAAGGAAACATTATATCGTGTTTTTTTTTTCTTTCCATTTGGTCTGTGTTGTAAATGTATATATTTGCATAAACAGGCGTATACACACAAATGAAGTGGAAAACCAAAATTGTCCCCGCTGTGTAATCTCGGAGCCTCCTGCAGATCTGTTGAATGAAAGAAGGCAGAATTCAGAACTTATGCCTCTATGACGGGGAGACGCACATGCGGAGGGGAGTGTAATAAGACCCCCTAGTTAACGCAGACAAGATGTTTATTACGGTTAGGGCCCACATGGTAGCACTTGGTCCCATGCAAATTTAAAGAACTTGACTAATTAATTCCCAATGTATAAAAAAAAAAAAGACTAATTGAATGGCAAATTCTCCATCGGCACCAAGGAAAATATTTACCTGATTCTGAATTCCCAGTAATTTAGTGCGAACACATGTACTCCGGCGCTATGTGATATGTAGACGGCACATCCGGGCCGGATCCATCCCTGATTGCTCGTTTTATATGCAAATCTGTAATGAGGGTTAAATAAGCTAGAACTGATAATTTATAGTATACAGATGATGCTGAACCAGCAGCCTAGGCTATATAGACTGTTAGATCTCGGACATATTGGTAGTAGCGTATCACCAGTGGACTATATTCTAGGACGTCCTATTATTGTATGCAATTCTGGCACAGATGCCCCACAGAACCCTATGGAAAGAGCTGGAATTCTGGACAGCTCTTGATGTACAACCCGAAACTGTCCTGAATTTCAGATACACTGCTTGACAGTATGGGCCAGCACCACGCCAATGCCACCTGATGCGGACACTGGCTCTTTAACTGTACACACTCCTAATCAGTGTGGCACTGTGTTTGACAGGACTGGGAGCTCCTTGGCTCCCAGCCCTGTCAATCAATCTTCTGGCTGTAGGCGGCATAATGCCACCTGCCACAAGAGGCCACTCTCTCCTCCCAGCATTGAGGCCAACTAGTGACGTCATTCATGTACTCGCAAAGCCAGAAGACAGAGGGAGAAGCTGGAGGGGAGGTGAGCTGCAGCTTGCCGCCGGTGAGTATGTTTTGTTTTTGTTATTTTTACCTCCATTTTTATGGTCAGAAAACACTGATGGTTTCCTGAAGCCTCTTAAAAAGCTTCCCGGTCAGTGTTTCCTGACTGTAAAAATGGCCAAAGAAGTATGACGGGGGCCTTAAAGATTGGATTACTAGAGCAAGCTTTTTTCAATGTGTGCACACTGTTTGCCTTACTGACCTCTATGGTCCCACTCAATTACACAATGGTAATTTATTGAGTTCCAGCGCCATTTGTTTTATTCCAACATACTGTAGTAGCATCTATATACTATATTTTATTACTGTAACTGAATCGCATGATCACTAGCCTGACCCCCCAGAAAATCACAGTGTTTCAGTGTCAAAGGAAAAAGTCTGTTCTGAGTCAGCTGACTTCCTGTAAACTACAGGCTGACATATGCTGCAGCTAACTCAATAGGATCAGGACTTTCTGTAGTTATAAACCACCGTTAGGACCACTGCTCCCTCCTCCTGAAAGCACGAGTCGGCCCCCTCCTCCTAATGATCATCAATGCAGTGGGCGATCAATGCTCTGGGGGCAGGACAGTGCTCCTAATGGTGCTCCCGACCAAGGATTACATCTCTCTGCAAAGCCAGAGGCTTTGTGGGAAATGTAGGCAGTATCAGAAGATCATCTCAGTAGGTGAATAGGAATTAGTATGGCTGAAAACTCATACCTACTACAAAGCATGGCTTCGGCCTTCCAGGCCTGATGGGAATTGTAGTTTTAGGAGACGTTCCTCATCCCTGACTAGTCCAGCAAGCATTCGTCATTCCTTATCACATCCTCCTACTTCTTCGGACAACAAACATCTCTGTTCCATAATCCAAGCTGCAGGAAAGGTTTCTGGGTAAAGCGCCATAATGAGGCCACAATTTTCATCGGATTCTTTGGTTGAATCCTCCTTCTTCTGGGTTATTTTAAAATGGAAATTTGCAAGAATACAGCCGTGTGGTTAATTTTACTAGGGCTGAGAAGCAACCTCAGTCCGCCCTCCCTCCCTCCTTCCTTGTGTTTAGTCTCTCCGGGCTGGGAAGTCTGCAGGTACCCAGCGGCGGGGACGAGGGGTGAGGAGAGTGGGACACTTGAGGTTTGTCTAAACAGGCCAGGCCCAGTCAATCACCGGCAGACGAGCCTGACATGGAGAATTATTATATTTAGTGAAACCAAAGAGGATCAGCGAGACTACCAGAGAACGACACGTTAACTCCTTAGCTGCTTAGCGGACTGGCTTTGTAGCTGCTTTAGGTGGCGAGTGTTTAAACAACAGTGAAATAATGTTTACTCTCCGCTAAACCCCCTAAAGCGGATCGGAGGGCTCGCATCGGTTGCTGGTGTTTAGAAAACCCTCACAGTAAAAACAAATACGGCCGATCTGTATGGCTCTGACTGTGTCGGATGACCTGGGTCACATTAGAGGGGGCGCCGTGCCGCTCCTGGTTACTTAGAGAGTCCACACTTTTAGAGTCCTAAGAATCCCCGGCAGCTATGAAACCTATTCCAAGCCAGTAACAATTATGTGAGTGTAGTTTACTGTTACTACTTTGCACTAGCTAAACCGATGGTGTAATGAAGCTTGTCACATGGAGTATTCCTTCTGGGCTTCATCTGTTACAGCTTCGGAGTAAGTTGTTGCGTTCTGACATTGCCTCAGGCCTCCGAGCTGGATGTGCCAGAGAGTCATGGGCACTCGGTGTACTGCCATACAGTGTCCCTTTAGACTTGGAGTTTGAAGTTAGTAAACCTTTAGAAACAACTGGGGACGCAACTAGAATTTATGGGGCCTGTGGCGTAGCTGCCATACAGGCAGACCATGCAACTGCTATGGAGCCTGTGCGGCAGGGGGGGCACCCTCCAGTGAGACGTGGTCTACCTCCATGGTAGCTGTCCCTTGGCATCCCGTTCTCCCAGCTCCCTGGTGCACCACTGACGTCAGTCGTATACTAGGGATCTGGCAGAACGGGGCGCCGCGGTACTGCGCCAGTTCATGGGAGTATGGGGTGGGGGTCATACAAGCTTCAAGGGGGCCCTTCAGTTTTTTGCTATGGGGCCCCATAAGTCCTAGCTATGCCCCTGTATGGGGCACCATAGCAACAAACTGGCGCCCCCCTTAGCAATATTTTGCTATGGGGCCCCCTCCCTATACATATACTCACCTGGCCCATACTCACCTGGCAAGTGCACGTGTGACATCAGTTGTGCGCCGGAGAGCTGGGACAGAGAGTGGCCTCTTGTGACTGGAGATGCAATACTGCCTCCGGCCACAAGAGTGGCTGGCAGGGCGGAAAGGCAATGGCTTCTTGCTCTGTCAGTCAGAGCGCCCCAACATTTAAAGGAGGGGTGGCAGGGTCAAGGGGGAACATAAACAATTACTACTTAGCTCTCCCCGTGCCTTTGCAGTGCTGGGTTGCCGCTCTGGGACTCTTGTCGGGCTTCTGGATCTTCTGCTGCTGAAACATGATTGGACTGCCCAATCAGCTGTTCAGTGACGGGGGCGGGATACCGCCAGGTGCTAGTCCGGGCTTAGAGGTCCTCTTAGTGCATGGGCCCTGTAGCAGTGCATTAGTCTGCCTTTATGGTAGCTATCCACTGGAAACAACCACAACTCCAATACCACCTTGAAACTTCCAGCAGCAAAGACCAGATCCTCAAACGAGAGAGTGGCCGAAAGACAATCTGGTTAGCTGGCACACTTGGTCCATTGCCTATTACACTGGGCAGGTATCAGGTGACAGCTGGACTGCCTAGAGGAGCCTGCATTGTTCTGCTGCCACTATCCTATGGTATCTGCTATGGTGGTAGCCTTGGTGAACAACCGTATGACTGAATACAGGCTGCCACGATGATGCCTGTAGCCTGCTCATAGTATAGCAGTGTAACATATAAAATCAGGCCAAAGCCTGGGACTCGCTCAGATGCAATGCACGGCACCTGCTCAGGCTAGGACAATATTTCTAGGGATTGTCCGGCTTGCACAATCTCCTTGTTCTATGTTGTGGGCTGATCCAGAATGTAGCAGGTTGAGGCATTAGGCCCTATGGACGTCACCGTTAAATGCCTGACACCTCGGAGGGATGACTAGCTTCTGCAGGAATTTATAGGCTGCATTCTTCCTGGGATTCTGCAGGGTGGCTGTCTGACTGTTGTAGCCATTGGGATGAGTTAGAGGAGAGGCTGGAGGACTCGGGGGATTCGCATTCTTCTCAGTCACTCGTGGGTTAAGTCTCGAGTCCTTGTGGGGCACAGGATGTCTGCTCCGCGTCTCCCAAGACCCCAAAACCAAAAGTGATTATGGAATCAAATTTTCAATGTCACTTGTGCTCCGGTGTAGTGGTCGTCCCAGCCCAAGCTTCAGCCTGGTGTTTCCCATCAGCCGTGTTTACCTTCCCCGGCCACAGCGGCATCCATCGCATGCATTACATTTCACTACCATGTCAGGCCAATTAGGCCGCCTCTGGCTGGACCGCACTGATGGGGGGAGACGGCTCACAGGGATACATTTTCACAAGGGTTCTGCACAATTGACAATGAGGCCGAAGGCTGCGCTTTTCAAAACACGGGACCCGGCAAAGTGAGAGCGAGTGAGAGCCATGGTGGCGTCTAGTCTTACCAGGGGGAAACTCAAGCTATGACTGGTCGGCCTGTTATTAGGTGACGCTGCAATGGCCGCATCCTGTACCGGGACACTTCTCTATTGTCAGATTAGTTCTCTATTTGCTTTATAAGATATAAGAGAAACCCTCAAAGTTATCAGGATCAGAGCTGGATAAGAGGGGATGGGGGGGGGGGGGGGCAGGGTAACTGGACGGCTGCCCAGGGCTCCCACCTCCAGGACATGCTGGAGCACACTAATACCATGTAGCTGTGTATGGCGGTATTATTCATGTGATGACTTGTAGTATTAGACTGTCTCTTTAAGGAACAATTAGTTGCACACTGTACTGTATACCATATATGTGTGATGTCATGGTGATATATGTGTGCTGTAATGATGCTATGTGTGATGTAATAATATGTGTGTGTGATGTAATGATGATATGTGTAATGTAATAATATATGTGTGATGTCATGATGATGTATGTGTGATGTAATAATATATGTGTGATGTAATGATGATATGTGTAATGTAATAATATATGTGTGATGTCATTATGATCTATGTGTGATGTAATAATATATGTGTGATGTCATTATGATCTATGTGTGATGTAATAATATATGTGTGATGTCATGGTGATATTTGTAATGTGATAATATATGTGTGATGTCATTATGATCTATGTGTGATGTAATAATATATGTGTGATGTTATGATGATATGTGTGATGTAACAATATATGTGTGATGTAATAATAATCTATGTGGGGTGCCATGATGCATGGATAAAGTAATGATTAAAAATGTGTGTTGTATCTTTGCAATGGTGATCTATGTGTGGTGTGATGTAATGTAATAATAATATATGTGTGATGTAATAATATACTATATGTGTTATGCCATATAATATGTGTGTGATATAATGATGATATGTGTGATTTAATACTATAATATATGTGTGATGTAATGATGCTATGTGTGATGTCATGGTGATATATGTGTGATGTAATGATGATATGTGTGATGTCATGATGATGTGTGTGATGTAATAGTATACTTTCTGTGTGATATAATACTATAATATATGTGTGATGTAATGATGATGGATGTGTGATGTCATGGTAATATATGTGTGTGATTTAATAATATACTATCTGTGTGATATAATAATATAATATATGTGTGATGTAATGATTCTGCACACTTATAGTTTGCTAGATCTGGCTCCCCATAAATGTTTGAAAAATGGCGGCTGTGATATCCCCTGTGTGGGTGAGAAGGGCAGCTCTCTATGATTAACCCCTTGGTCACCTCATCTGGTATAATGGGGAGAGTTACATGTTGACTGTTCTGTTTTTATTGATTGTCAGGAAATACACTCATGTCCTGCATAGGAAATAGCTGGATTACAAATCACAGGTCTGAAACCGAGTGCTTTTAACTATGGTAGTTACCTTAAAGGACCCTCTAACTTTCCATCTCAGACAGTGTACCCTAGTGCACATATCTATATATCTCTCTCTATATATATATCTATAGTATAAATAGGTGATGCCACAGTCCATAGGATGTACATGCACCTTAAAAGCTTAAAGGGGTACTTTGGAGAAAAAACTTTTTTCTTTTTTTCAAATTAACTGGTGTCAGAAAAAACTTCTAGTAAAAAAACCTCAGCCCTGCAAGTCTTTATCAGCTGCTGTATGTCCTGCAGGAAGTGGTGTATTCTCTCCAGTCTGACACAGCGCTCTCTGCTGCCACCTCTGTCCATGTCAGGAACTGTCCAGAGCAGGAGAGGTTTTCTATGGGGATTTGCTGCTGCTCTGGACAGTTCCTGACATGGACAGAGGTGGCAGCAGAGAACACTGTGTCAGACTGGAGAGAATACACCACATTTACTGCAGGACATACAGCAGCTGATAAATACTTGCAGGACTGAGTTTTTTTTTACTAGAAGTTTTTTCTGACACCAGTTAATTTGAAAAAAAAAAAAAAAAAAAAGTTTTTTTCTCCACCACTTCCTGCAGGACATACAGCAGCTGGAAAGTACTGGAAAAATGGAGATTCTTTTAATAGAAGTAGTTTACAACTTAGTATAACTTTCTTACACAAGTTAATTAGAATTTTTTTGCCGGAGTACCCCTTTAATAATGAGCCCATCCCCTACATAACTGCGTAGCTATCCTGATAATCTAACCACTGATATTGCTGCCGTTCTATTTCTCACTAGGGGTTTGAACACCAGCCAAGCACTGGAGCCAGGTCATGACTACAATCCTGGCTGTAGCTGCTCCTGTGTGCCCACCATTAGTCCGCAGACCCCAGGACTTTGCGATGAGGAGGCAGATTACCTCTAGCTTCACTATGTTAAACCGAGATTGTGTTATACTCTATATTCCTATAAAAAAACCCTATATGATATATAGCAGTCTTCCCCAAAACTACAAATGTCAGCATACTCAGACATATAATCATTGATATTGCTCTATTTAGTTGTGGGCATGCTCAGCTTCATTAAACACTTATAATTGTCTTGTCCAATGCTCCCTAACCTGTGTCTCTCCAGTTGTTGCAAAACTACATCTCCCATTATGTCCTGACATACCCCACATGTAATGATTTCCATTTCTCCCTTTAGTTGTGGGCATGCTTAGCTTTATTCAAGATGGTCTTGTCTGGTGTTCCCTAATCTGTGGTTCTTTACCCATTGCAAAACTATCTCCCATCATGCTTTGACATACTGTACAGAAAATCATTGCAAATGGTTCCTATAGTTGTGGTCATGCTCAGCTTAATTTAACTTTATAATGATCTTGTCCAGTGTTCCCTTACCTGTGGATCTCCAATAAAACTACATCTCCTATGAAGCCCTGACTTACCCAACATATAATCATTGCAATTGCCCACTTTGGTTGTGGGCATGCTCAACTTTATCCATCATTTGTAATGATCTTGTTCAGTGTTTCTCTGGCTATAGCGAAGGTACATCTCCAGTCACATCCTGACATACCCTACATACAATAATTACAGTTGCTCCCTTTAATTGTGGGCATGCTCAGCTTCATTCAGCATTCACAATGATCTTGTTCAGTGTTCCCTAAACCTGTGGCTGTTGCAAAACTACATCTCCCATCATGCCCTGAAGGGAAATCATTTTCGTTTTAATTTTCCCCTATAATGTGGGGGCGTGCTCAGCTTCATTCACCATTTATAATGGTCTTGTCCAATGTTTTCTGACCTGCTGAAAACTGTCTGTGCATAATGGGAGTCATGGTTATGCAACAGAAGCAGCTGGGGCTCTGCAGGTTGGTGAGTCCTGATTTATACAGTATATATCAGTATAGCAGGGCTGAACTTGTTTTTTTTTTTGTGCATGCCCTCTCCAAGTCATGATTTATCAGCCTGGGGCATAGAGCCAAATGACAGGCTCCCCTCTGCTATGCCTACAGCCTGGGGTATGGAGCCAAATGACAGACTCCCCTCTGCTATGTCTGCAGCCTGGGGTATGGAGCCAAATGACAGGCTCCCCTCTGCTATGCCTACAGCCTGGGGTATGGAGCCCAATGACAGACTCCCCTCTGCTATGTCTGCAGCCTGGGGTATGGAGCCAAATGACAGGCTCCCCTCTGCTATGTCTGCAGCCTGGGGTATGGAGCCCAATGACAGACTCCCCTCTGCTATGCCTACAGCCTGGGGTATGGAGCCCAATGACAGACTCCCCTCTGCTATGTCTGCAGCCTGGGGTATGGAGCCCAATGACAGACTCCCCTCTGCTATGCCGACAGCCTGGGGTATGGAGCCCAATGACAGACTCCCCTCTGCTATGTCTACAGCCTGGGGTATGGAGCCCAATGACAGACTCCCCTCTGCTATGCCTACAGCCTGGGGTATGGAGCCCAATGACAGACTCCCCTCTGCTATGTCTGCAGCCTGGGGTATGGAGCCCAATGACAGACTCCCCTCTGCTATGCCTACAGCCTGGGGTATGGAGCCCAATGACAGACTCCCCTCTGCTATGTCTGCAGCCTGGGGTATGGAGCCCAATGACAGACTCCCCTCTGCTATGTCTGCAGCCTGGGGTATGGAGCCCAATGACAGACTCCCCTCTGCTATGCCGACAGCCTGGGGTATGGAGCCCAATGACAGACTCCCCTCTGCTATGCCTACAGCCTGGGGTATGGAGGCCAATGACAGACTCCCCTCTGCTATGCCGACAGCCTGGGGTATGGAGCCCAATGACAGACTCCCCTCTGCTATGCCGACAGCCTGGGATATGGAGCCCAATGACAGACTCCCCTCTGCTATTTCTGCAGCCTGGGGTATGGAGCCAAATGACAGACTCCCCTCTGCTATGTCTGCAGCCTGGGGTATGGAGCCCAATGACAGACTCCCCTCTGCTATGTCTGCAGCCTGGGGTATGGAGCCCAATGACAGACTCCCCTCTGCTATGTCTGCAGCCTGGGGTATGGAGCCCAATGACAGACTCCCCTCTGCTATGTCTGCAGCCTGGGGTATGGAGCCCAATGACAGACTCCCCTCTGCTATGCCTACAGCCTGGGGTATGGAGCCCAATGACTGACTCCCTTCTGCTATGCTGGCAGCCTGGGGTATGGAGCCCAATGACAGACTCCCCTCTGCTATGTCTGCAGCCTGGGGTATGGAGCCCAATGACAGACTCCCCTCTGCTATGCCTACTGCCTGGGGTATGGAGCCCAATGACAGACTCCCCTGTGCTATGTCTGCAGCCTGGGGTATGGAGCCCAATGACAGACTCCCCTCTGCTATGCCTACAGCCTGGGGTATAGAGCCCAATGACAGACTCCCCTCTGCTATGTCTGCAGCCTGGGGTATGGAGCCCAATGACAGACTCCCCTCTGCTATGTCTGCAGCCTGGGGTATGGAGCCCAATGATAGATTCCCCTCTGCTATGCAGGCAGCCTGGGGTATGGAGCGGACTCCCCTCTGCTATGCCGACAGCCTGGGGTATGGAGCCCAATGACAGACTCCCCTCTGCTATGCCTACTGCCTGGGGTATGGAGCCCAATGACAGACTCCCCTGTGCTATGTCTGCAGCCTGGGGTATGGAGCCCAATGACAGACTCCCCTCTGCTATGCCTACAGCCTGGGGTATAGAGCCCAATGACAGACTCCCCTCTGCTATGTCTGCAGCCTGGGGTATGGAGCCCAATGACAGACTCCCTTCTGCTATGTTTGCAGCCTGGGGTATAGAGCCCAATGACAGACTCCCCTGTGCTATGCCTACAGCCTGGGGTATGGAGCCCAATGACAGACTCCCTTCTGCTATGTCTGCAGCCTGGGGTATAGAGCCCAATGACAGACTCCCCTCTGCTATGCCGACAGCCTGGGGTATGGAGTGGGTCTCTTTTTGCTCAGAGAACGTTGCTTTCTTTCTGGCAGGGAAAGGATTAACCGGACCGCCCGCTCGCCCACTCATCCAGAAGCGGCCGCCTATGCCAATACAGTCGCTCACGTTCGGACAAACGCCAAACACCTCCTAACAAGGTCCTTGGAAAAGGGGCACGAAAACACTTGATAAGGAGTGTGGGAAAAAATCTGCTGCATCGATTATCAGAAAGTCTGCGGTTGTGGAAGGGCCGGCGGCATGAGCTCACTGAGAATGTCACCAGCACTGTTTGAGCCCAGCGGTTAAAGACCTTGTGAAATATGAGAGGAATTCCATAGGGTCTCCCATTCACAGAGATAGGTGGCAGGGCCGGGGGCTGGGAGGGCACTGTGCACACCTGGACTGTACAATCACACGGCCAAAGGATGATGTTTGTGCGGTGTCAACATGTCCTCGTGTACTTTGCTGCAAGAGTCTATAGGTGGCACATTATGGGAACCAGGACAGTACGCACCTAGAACCCAACAAGGGTCCAACCCTTAACCCCAGGATGTATTGCACAAAGTCATGGAAACCACTGAAACTCGACTTCCCCACCCACTTGGATTCCTTCAAGGGTCAACATTGCGACCAAGGTCAAAAGTAGAGATGAGCAAACCTGTCAAAAATTTGGTTTGTGCCGAACCAAATATTAACAAGGTTGTCATTATGCTTACAAGTCCGGGCTCCCCGGTCGGTTTTTGTGACTCTCTGGTCCTGTCCCGTCGTCTTCTCCGCAGCCTGTGATTGGTTGAATGGGCTGTCACTCAGGGACAGCTTGATCAGCCAATCACAGGTCGTGGAGTTGTCCCATCCCAGCTGAGCGGGCCGTCACCAGAAGATGACGGGACAGGACCGGAGAGCCACAAGAACACACGGACAGGTGAGAATAACTTTTTTATTGTTTTTTGAGATGTGCCGTTGCTCTTCCCGAACCTGTCAGAACTTTGAAAAAAGTTTGGCTTGGTAGCGAACCAAACTTTTTGCAAAGTTCGTTATGAATCTGGGTTTGGTAGGCTTGGCTCGCTCATCTCTAGTCAAAAGCTAAAACTGTTAAATCAATGGTGCATTTCCAATGGTTGCCACAATTATCTCTTCAGCCCTCCCCGAAACACATGTGTTCTCTATGGAGAGAGAGAGAGAGAGAGAGAGAGAGAGAGAGAGGTAAATTGAAGCTCTGGCATTAGCTTATCCCTCCCAGAACAATAGAGTCAGGTACTGAAAACCCTTCTCTCCACCGATAAAGAGTTGGGAGGCCCCACAATGACCACAATGCGTCTTTTGTCGGCGGTCACTGGTCTCCTGTGCAGAAGAATATCATGGGAACTGCAGAGTATCATGGGATGTTGCATGACAGGAGGGCCCCTGCTCTAACTATCAAGAGCAGAAAAACTTGAAAGTAGTACAGTGTACAGTGCAATCTGAAGATTGCATTCTAAGTCCCTTTGTTGGGCCAATAAAATTTTTTGGAAAATATAATTTTATTATATTATATATAAAAATCCCCCCCCCCCCCCAAAAAAAAAATAAAAATACACAATACCCCCTTACAAAATAATTTTTAAATAAAACATAAAGTATAAAAACCTTCTGGTTTCACCACATCTATAACATCCATGTACTAATATTTATCCCACATGGTGAACGGAAAGAAAGCAATCAAAAAATCATATGTACCTTAAGCTGGTGCCGGTAGAAAGTGCAACTTGTCCCGCAAAAAACAAGCCCTAATATACTGTAGGTATGTAGACTGAAAAATGAAAAGGTTATGGCACTTTGCAAAAAAGAAAATTGCTTGGTGATGAAGGGGTTATACTGCCGATGGTGGCCGGTTATACTGCCGATGGTGGCCGGTTATACTGCCGATGGTGGCCGGTTCAGCCAACTTTAGTACAAGGGTCATTCACGGTCTGTAAATACAGAAGATGTGCCGGATGATGTACCAGTATTCGGAACTCCCGGCATCATCATTCATTATTATTTAACTGTTTAAATCTTTGTGATACTGTAATAACACCAATAACGGATGATTATCCCAGGAGCTCTGAGTTCCGGTCCGTATTTACAGACCATGGATGGAACATGTGAATGCCCCCTAAGCTATATGGGAGTCTTTAGGGTCAAGAGTCAAGTTGTAGGCCCCAAACGTTGGTGGGACCATCCAGCTGTCTGCTGTATATGGACTGTATATGTTGGGGCTGAGTAGAATCAGACATGTGGGATTTCAACTTCTCAAACCATTTGTTTTTGGGGAGATAAGTCACCATTGAAGCTCTCTACCCCCAACTCATGGACGTCCTTCATGTGTATGGGGTGGATTGGGGGAAACAGCTGTTGGGTATCGCAGTATTGGTTGACCGCCTTGTGTCTATGAGGGTGTATCAGCTCTCTCCCAACAGTAGGGCATAGCTAATTTCCTTTTGTTCTCAAGGAAATGTACGTAAGAAGCGTCTGGTGGCGCCTGTTTCCTTACTCCCCAATGGGGACACATGCACGGAGCTAAACAATAACTTTAAAAAGTTCATACTGCTCCATTGGTGCCCCTAGTAACCAATCAGATTCCACCTTTCATTCCTCACAGACTCTTTGGAAAATGAAAGGTGGAATCTGATTGGTTGCTAGGGGCAACTGAGCCAGTTTCACTTTACTCCATGTTTGATAAATCTCCCCCATATTCTATAGGTATACTGGCTGTATGGTGCGTGTGGTCTATAGGTATACTGGCTGTACGGTGCGTGTAGTCTATAGGTATACTGGCTGTACGGTGAGTGTAGTCTATAGGTATACTGGCTGTACGGTGCGTGTAGTCTATAGGTATACTGGCTGTATGGTGCGTGTGGTCTATAGGTATACTGGCTGTACGGTGCGTGTAGTCTATAGGTATAGTGGCTGTACGGTGAGTGTAGTCTATAGGTATACTGGCTGTACGGTGAGTGTAGTCTATAGGTATACTGGCTGTACGGTGAGTGTAGTCTATAGGTATACTGGCTGTACGGTGAGTGTAGTCTATAGGTATACTGGCTGTACGGTGCGTGTAGTCTATAGGTATAGTGGCTGTACGGTGCGTGTAGTATATAGGTATACTGGCTGTACGGTGCGTGTAGTCTATAGGTATACTGGCTGTACGGTGCGTGTAGTATATAGGTATACTGGCTGTACGGTGAGTGTAGTCTATAGGTCTAGTGGCTGTACGGTGCGTGTAGTCTATAGGTATAGTGGCTGTACGGTGTGTGTAGTCTATAGGTATAGTGGCTGTACGGTGCGTGTAGTCTATAGGTATAGTGGCTGTACGGTGCGTGTAGTATATAGGTATAGTGGCTGCACGGCGCGTGTAGTCTATAGGTATACTGGCTGTACGGTGCGTGTAGTATATAGGTTTATTGGCTGTACTGTGCGTGTAGTCTATAGGTATACTGGCTGTACGGTGCGTGTAGTATATAGGTATAGTGGCTGTACGGTGTGTGTAGTCTATAGGTATACTGGCTGTACGGTGCGTGTAGTCTATAGGTATACTGGCTGTACGGTGCGTGTAGTCTATAGGTATACTGGCTGTACGGTGCGTGTAGTCTATAGGTATAGTGGCTGTACGGTGCGTGTAGTATATAGGTATAGTGGCTGTACGGTGCGTGTAGTATATAGGTATAGTGGCTGTACGGTGCGTGTAGTCTATAGGTATACTGGCTGCACGGTGCGTGTAGTCTATAGGTATACTGGCTGTACGGTGCGTGTAGTCTATAGGTATACTGGCTGTACGGTGCGTGTAGTCTATAGGTATACTGGCTGTACGGTGCGTGTAGTCTATAGGTATAGTGGCTGTACAGTGCGTGTAGTCTATAGGTATAGTGGCTGTACGGTGCGTGTAGTCTATAGGTATAGGGGCTGTATGGTGCGTGTAGTCTATAGGTATACTGGCTGTACGGTGCGTGTAGTCTATAGGTATACTGGCTGTACGGTGAGTGTAGTCTATAGGTATACTGGCTGTACGGTGAGTGTAGTCTATAGGTATACTGGCTGTACGGTGAGTGTAGTCTATAGGTATAGTGGCTGTACGGTGAGTGTAGTCTATAGGTATACTGGCTGTACGGTGCGTGTAGTCTATAGGTATACTGGCTGTACGGTGAGTGTAGTCTATAGGTATAGTGGCTGTACGGTGCGTGTAGTCTATAGGTATACTGGCTGTACGGTGAGTGTAGTCTATAGGTATACTGGCTGTACGGTGAGTGTAGTCTATAGGTATAGTGGCTGTACGGTGAGTGTAGTCTATAGGTATACTGGCTGTACGGTGTGTGTAGGCCCTCGCAGGCCCTCGCCCCTCTCTTCTCACTTTCTCATTAAAACTTTATGACACGTCTAATCTGAGAATTATTTACCGTCCATTTAATACAAACATCCTGCATCCTGCCGAGGAAAACAGGCCGCTCGGTGGTAATAGGGGCCTTATAACCACCTCCAGATGGTGCCACCCCCCCTCCGCAGCCACAACAAAGCATCAATACAGGATATTGGTAATTTCTCCGCTGCTGATATTAATATGAATCAGATTCACGTTTCTAATAGTGAAAACCGCACCGGGAGATTTAATAAGAGGCGGATAGATTTACACACTTCCCTATTACCGAGAACATAGAATCTGCCAACAGAGCTCACTGCTGCCATCTGTGGTCACTGGTGGTGTTACAGCCAGGAAATGGGGGACACACTATCAGCTATGTATCCCGCATCCACAGGATAGGGAATAAATCCCTTTAAGGCCTAGATGGAGAACTTTCAGCCCCCCCAGCTGTTGCAAAACTACAATTCTCATCATGCCTGGACAGCCATGGGAATTGTAGTTTTGCAACAGCTGGAGGACCGGAGGTTCCCCATTCTTACTTTAAGGGCATAACACCGTGTATTAGTTCTACATGAAGAGTTCTTTAACCTGTTCCTGACCAAGGATGTAACTGTATGTCCATTTTGGCAGTGCTTTACCGCTCATGGATGTGCAGTTACATCCTCGGATGAAACGGATGCAGAAGCTGTGCCAGTACCATCCATAGCAGGACCCCGCTGTCATTCATAACCAGGCACCTGTCACAATTGCCGAGACCCGAGCCGAGATCAGATTGCGGCAGTTAAACCTATAAATAATCAGCGTGATTACAGCATCTATAGGGTATAACAGGCGGAATTCTCTCTCTGTTCACCATCGGGATTGCACAGCCTCGATGGTAGCTATGACCACAGGAAGCCTCCAGTGCCATAGGGACGGGGGCTGATCAGGCTCAGTCCTAAGGTTGAGTCTGATCAGCAATGCCTATGGGCCCTATTACATGGGACGATTATCGTGCAATTAATCGTTATATCGTTTGGATTTAAATGATAATCGTTCCGTGTGTGTATGCAGACAATGATCGAAAAATCGTTTTAAACGGACCATAAAATCATTGTTAATCGTTCGCTATTTATTTGCTAAAAATTGTACACCTCGTTCGTTCCTTTGCTGGAATAAGATGGAGTAAACGATCATAGCTGCGTTCGTATCTAACGACTATCGCTCCGTGTGTTATGGTGAATGATTTCAGGTCGCTCCCAAAAGCTCTCGTTTGTGGTCATTTATCGTTAATCGCTAAAAATCGCTTAGTCTCATAGGACCCTATGATAAGCACATGACTATGCAATGCAGATCAGCTCTGCCATGTATTATACCTGTCATCCAACATTCAGATAGTGAAGCCCCCACGGTGGGACAGTAAGGGTACTATTACATGGCTCGATGGGGGCCTGATAATAACTGTAAATGAGCGCCGATCTGCTAGATCGGTGCTCGTTTACTGGGCCTATTACACGGCCCAATAATCGTTTAACAAGGGCTGTATGGACATGTCCTTGAAGCCCTTGCTTAAAGTGACTGTATCACCAGGCCCAGGCTGAAGCACTGGAGAAGGGCCGACCCACCCTTAGTGGGAGGAAACCCTAGCCCCTCTATGATAGGGTTCCATTGATTCTAATGGAGCCACATCATGGAGGGGCTGGGGTTTCTTCCCACTAAGGGTGGGTCGGCCCTTCTCCAGTGCTTCAGCCTGGGCCTGGTGGTACAGTCACTTTAAACTGCATACGTTACCTATCCATGGTTCAGGGCTTCTCTTGCGGTCCGCTTCTCTCTAGGTCCCAAGCGCTGCAGCTTCAGAGCGGCCTGTCTTAGCTGACAGTGTGGCGGTCCCGGACAGTGATTGGCTGAGCAGCCTGTTAGCTAAGACAGGCCGCTCTGAAGCTGCAGCGCTTGGGTCCCAGGGAGAAGCGGGGCACAGGAGGAGCCCTGGACCATGGATAGGTAATGTATGCACTTTGCAAATCGTCAACCGTTATGACACGTAGCTATGCGAGGTCGGCGCCCGACAATTATAGGTCCAAACCCATATCAAAAATCAGCCGATGATCGTTGTCTTTGTATTTATTACACGGAATGATAATCGGCTGGATAGGGCCGATTCGGTCGATTGTCGTTCTGTGTAATAGGGCCCTTACACTAAGTAAAAAAAGGAAATAAAAACCCAAAACACTAAAAATCTCTGAATAAATGAAGTGCAATACACACATAATCTCTATAACTCCCAATGAAAATAAGAAATGCAGAGAAAAAACAAACAAACCTCCACCTATTTAGTGTTGCCGCATTTGCTGGGATGTGAATGGTTAATGTGACAATGAGCTTATTACCTGGATGTAACCCGGACCCCTCTCCAGCAGACCCCCTCCCGCTTCCCCAGACCTCCCTGCAGTCCTCCGGTTTTATGGCGCTCGCTGTTTGCTCTTCCAGGGAACGATACCTGAGTGTTTGTACAATGTAATTGTAATTTAGCTCCGTTGTTTCTAGTAAACCATAAACTATTGTAGCAGGAAATGATGATGAACAGTAAACATGGAGGCCGCTATAGTGGAACTGACAGTATATAAAACAAAAGTGCGGGCCCACCTTTATATCAATCTGAGTTAAAGGGAATGTGTGGGCTCTGTATAACGCACAGAGCTGATAGACAGGTGGAAAAAATGATTCCTGTCTCTTAACTGAAAGCAAAGTTATAAAATCATGTTTTTCTTCTAAGCTCAGGTGTCATAGAGAAGAATACACCACTTCCTGCAGGGCATTTTTCGTTGCAGTACCCCTTTAAGAGTCATAGAGGCTGGGCTAGGCTGCAGCATGCATACCTTCTTCCTCCTCAACCCTTCTTTGCTCTGTATGATTGATGTACAAGATTTAGTCCTAGAAGTCAAGCAGGGAGTTGGGTGGGGAAGGGAGGAAGCATGCATGCTGTAGCTCAGCCCACCCTCCCACCCTCTATGTCTCTTAAAGGGGTACTCTTAAAGTGGCAGTGTGCGGGAAGAAAGTAGCTATGTTTTTGTAATCATTTAAAGGCGTACTCCAGTAAAAATGTGTTTGTTGGTGTCAGAAAGTTATATAGATTTGTAAGTTACTATTATTTAAAAATAATAGTACTTATCAGCTGTTGTATGTCCTACAGGAAGTGTTGTATTCATTCCAGTCTGGAGCGCGTGAGAGGTTTTCTATGGGAATTTGCTGCTGCTCTGGACAGTTCCTGACATGGACAGAGGTGGCAGCAGAGAGCACTGTGTCAGACTGGAGAGAATACACCACTTCCTGCAGGACATACAGCAGCTGATAAGTACTGGAAGACTGGAGATTTTTAAATGGAATTCATTTACAAATCTGTATATCTTTCGGGCACCAATTGATTTGAATGGGGTGAAAAGGGGCCTGGGCTCAGGCTGCATGGAGCCTATAGTTAATGGTGTCGGAGCTTTACGTTAATACTTAACTCATTGATTTTCACTCAGCTACTTGTTCTGACCTGGAAAGATAACTAAACTCTCACCCATTTACTGCAGAGACTGGAACTCTCTATCTGAGGAGGGCGACTATGGAAAGTGTATGCGGGTGGAGTCATGATTCATGTGTATACCCAGACATTGCTCATATAGCTGGGCAGTGGCCCGACCCCCAATGACACACAAGATATATATATAGTGAGAGTACCCCTAAATGTCACTAAGTGTATCATTGCTGGGGGTCCGAACGCCCCAAGATCAAAATGGAGACAGCTCACTCCATGGGGGAGATTTATCAAACATGGTGTAAAGTGAAACTGGCTCAGTTGCCCCTAGCAACCAATCAGATTCCACCTTTCATTTTCCAAAGAGTCTGTGAGGAATGAAAGATGGAATCTGATTGGTTGCCGGGGGCGACTGAGCCAGTTTCACTTTACACCATGTTTGATAAATCTCCCCCATGGCATGTATCCCCCTTAATAAACACTAAAACTCTCCAGCAGCTCCAGTATAATCCAAAGCTTCATCCCTTCCACCTTAAAACATTCCCTCACACCGACGCGTTTCGGACATTATTTGTGCTTACGAATCAATAAAACTTTGGATTTTATGGAGCTGGTGACAAAATGTATTCATGATTGAAGTGAATGATCCATAGGACGTCATACGTGTTCAGGATACATCCTTAATGTTTAGGGTGGCGCAGAATACATGTGGATGTTTCTCCTCTATACAGTTTTATTAATGTCATTTATGCTTTAAAAGATAACTCTATTTTTTTTTAAATCAATTGGTGTCAAAAAGTTCTACAGAATTGTAAATTACTCTTATTAAAAAATCTTAAATCTCGAGTACTTATCAGCTGCTGTATGTCCTGCAAGAAGTGGTGTATTCTTTCCAGTCTGACACAGTGCTCTCTGCTGCCACCTCTGTCCATGTCAGGAACTGTCCAGAGCAGTAGCAAATCCCCATAGAAAACCTCTCCTGCTCTGGACAGTTCCTGACATGAACAGAGGTGGCAGCAGAGAGCACTACACCACTTCCTGCAGGACATACAGCAGCTGATAAGTACTGGAAGACTGGAGATTTATGAAGTCATTTACAAATCTGTGTGTTGAAAAAAAAATTATTATGCTGGAGTTCCCCTTTAATCCAGCAAATTATAGATCCCATACATCTCATACATCTGAGGTTGTGCTCCAGTTGTATCCAGGTCTGACTCATCTCTCCCCTGCTTTGACATGGACACCTCCTCCCGCCAGTATCCTTGGATGTATATTCTCCTTCTTCCTTCTCTTACACCTGGTCTCCTCCTTGCGGCCTGGCTGTATATCTAGCTCAGTCTAGTGTCCGCCATGCTCCAGCATACTTGTCTGTGTATACCTGGTCCGATATTACTCAGAGGGTCCCTTCCAGTGGAAACGGCAGAAAAAAGGGAAGATGAGAAATGTAACAAGCGTTCGCCAACACGGCGGCAAGGGGTTAATTGCTGTGGGGGCAGATGTGATTGATGTGTCTGATGGGTGTTTGCCTTGCCATGCATCACATTCGGGGAGGGTCCCTGTTGACACTTTCTATTTGTCTTTAGGTAAACTTTAAACCCCGCCAGTCACCTCTGGCTCCCTGGGAAGGCCATGGTGGCTGCAGAATCTGCCTCTTCCCACCTACGTCAGGAGCTTGGTGAGTACCTGCCAAGTGACCCGGGGTCAGCGTGTGATACTGGCCTGTTACATTGGGGCAGGGAGCAGCTGTATGGGCTCAGGATTAACCCCTCAGGAGCCGGCATGTTATTAACATGTATGACCGACCTATGGAAGGATTCTTGGGTGTAAAAACCAGGGGAGACGATATAGCAGAACTGGGGGTGTCCCTGCTGTGTGTGTTATTCCTTATATTGGTTGTTCTTAGTCTGCTGTGATGTCACTGTGAGTTATCTGTGTACTCTGACATCACACTATGGAGTATACTTACGCTGTGACATCACACTGTGAAATATACTTACACTGTGACATCACTGTGTTTGCATAAATAGTATCACTACTTGGACATCACAGTTATTAATACCACTATTGTGATGTCATATAAATATTATTCCATTACTGTGACATCACAGTGTATAGTCCCATACTTCCCTACTGTGATGTCACTATGTGTATTATTCCACTAGTGTGACATCACTGCTATAGGCAGTTATAGCCTAGGTAATATGGTGGTGGTGGGCCTATACAGTGGTCAGTTATAGCCTAGGTGATATGATGGTGGTGGGCCTATGCAGGGGGTAGTTATAGGTTAGGTGATATGGTGGTGGGCCTATACAGGGGGCAGTTATACCCTAGGTAATATGATGGTGGGCCTATACAGGGGGCAGTTATAGGTTAGGTGATATGGTGGTGGGCCTATGCAGGGGGGCAGTTATAGGTTAGATGATATGATGGTTGGCCTATACAGGGGGCAGTTATAGGTTAGGTGATATGGTGGTGGGCCTATGCAGGGGGGCAGTTATAGGTTAGGTGATATAATGGTGGGTCTATACAGGGGGCAGTTATAGGTTAGGTGAGATGGTGGTGGGCCCATGCAGGGGGCAGTTATAGGTTAGGTGATATAAGGGGGCATGGGGTGGGCCTAGTTTAGGTGATATGGTGGTGGGCCTATACAGGGGGCAGTTATAGGTTAGGTGATATGGTGGTGGGCTCAAAGGATAGCATCCTGTGTCACTGAGTAGGAAGGTGGGGCCCAGGACAGGAGAATGTTACCGATGTCATGGCTGGCCCATCGGGAGATAAAATGGGCTAGTAAGCTCACACTTGTTTATGCAATATGTGGTGGGGTAAGGTGAGGGTGACAGTCAGTGTGAGAAGTAGGCAGAACACACACATAGCCACTAGGAGATGATGCGTCTGATATACACATATGGTACTGCACAGGGGACTGGCCCATCTGGCATTTGCCAGAAATTCCAGATGGCAAGTCTGGCCCTGGAGATAGCCAATACTGCCGCCATTGCACCTGTCCCCAAACGTTCCCTAAATTTTACATAGTAAATCTTCCATATTATGAAGTGATACCTCCCATCCTCTTTATAGCTAAAAAAAAGTGGAAGTTGCAGTTTTACGAGAAAAGATACTCAATGACAGGCGTAAATCAGGAGCCGTTTGACAGACGCAGGTCCTGACAGATTTATCTAAGAGGCATGCAGCAGGGTAAGTGGGGGAGAGGCCTACTTTAGGACCGGCATACAAGTAAATAAATGTTCCCATAGAGAGAGAATACTGAATTAAATTTATATTGACTGTAACTACTGATCGGGGGGCGTCACTGAGCCATGGTACCACAGGGTTGGTCAGTTTGCAACTTCTTTATCCTCTTTAGTCTCTTCAATCAGTCGATCAGTCTGCCACAGTCTTTTCAATCAGTCGATCTAATATCGATGGTCTATCTAGAGGACCAACCTGGTGTATAAACAAGTTTTCCCCCTTGTTAATATAGGTTAAACCCCTTATTGTTAGGAGTCCAAACAGTTAGACCATGCATGAGTCCATGAATAGGCCGGTTTCATCCCGTCATCTGTATGGGACCCAAACTTGTATTCGTGGAAATTTTGTATATAACTATTCAAAAAAGTAAGTAACAAACCCCCAAAAACCATAAAACAATGACAAGTTTCATCCCGACTCAGAGAAAATAAATCCCATCAGGGTCAATTAATCCTACGTGTTGTATAGAGTTGCTAAGAGTTAAGTCCCGGTGCACCTGCAGCAGATGAAACCAGATCGAGAAGCCATGTGCTCTCACTTCAATATATGAGCGAAACCCGCAGATTAGTACAAAAAAAAAAAAAAGTTTAATTTATAAGTCAAATGGACTGAACATCTGTCATCAGACATCTAATACGTGACTACCGAAAAAAGTAACCCTTTAATTATTGTCCTCATTTTCCTCCTCTTCCCAGTTGTTATCAGTCTCTTTGAAGACGAGAGGTAGAGAGCAATATGAAGGGACAGGTATATGTGTAGGCCCATTGTTCCTCCGAGTGCAGGGAGGGCATTGATGGCACCATGACCTCCCCCCCCCCATCTCACTTAATAGTTCTCTTCTTCTTCTTCTCTTAGAACCTGTGAGAATACAACAAGGCCCCGGGAATTTTACGTTTCATAGCCAAACCGAGTGCGCCATCCAAAATTATGATGAAAAAAAAAAAGTCGAAAAAAAGAAAACACGTCTTGTAAGCACTTGAATGAAGATACTTGGAGAGTAGCTAAGTTATTTTTTATGGTTTAAGAAAAAAGAAAAGCTGGTAAGATCAGTGGCCTACGGAGAGGTGAGAAGGCAGAGAACAATTGTCATGTTGTTTAGCCGCCTCTCGCTCTTATGAATGGAGCCTAAGAAAAGGCATCCTTGGCCACTTGTTAATAGTACACATCTTCTCCCAGGTCTATATAATGTTGTCTTATGAAATAGGGGCACTAAGACAAGGCACAATGCACTATATAAGATAAGTCTCCGGCTTCTTCTTCTCCTCACTCTGCGGGAACCAGGACTAGCTGCCACATCATCCCGACGGATGGTCAACTCACTCACTCTCATCAATGGCAGACCCCATTGTCCCGAACTATTTACAATATTGGAACCCACCATGCCACGGTCTATAATAGCTTCTATATAAGCTCCAAAAACATTTGACAGTTGCAATTTTTGGAAAAAGTTTTTGTTGTTTTCCCATCTGCAATGGACTAATCCATCCTTAATCTCTCAGGTAAGCCTCCTCTCTATTTAGTAAGGTTCGGTCAAATGGGTGAGCGTGCACTCTTGTGTTGTAGGAGTCAAATTTACGTTTTTTCTTGTTGAGTGTGCGACGTATTTGCCCTCGCGGCCCAGGAGTATATACCTCCTGCTTTGTGTACGGGTGGTGATGACTTTCGCTGGAGCTCGCCTTTCAGCGCCTACAATGTAACGTTGTCTTCAGAAGATGGATGTTGTTTGCGTGTACGCTTGAGCCTGTTTATTTTTACGTCTGGCCGAGCTGGATACGGTATAAGGATAGCGAGGTGGAAGGTTATAATCCTTCTCGGTAATCTGAGTACAGGGCATCGTGCTTACATTATTTTGATTGGAGTTGTACGGTTTAGATAACGGGATTCGCATTGTAGCCATCTAGCGGTATTACCATGTGTGTGACTAATTTGCTTCATTGTATCAGTGTGAGGGTGAATGAGGCCATACTAGTCTGAACCGCCCTCTCTGACTTCTTTTTCTTTCTATAGGCCTCCATATACATTGATAAAAAGTTGGCTGATCCCGCCGCCTTTGGTGGATCAGTGTGTACAGTGGATTCCGACTCTCCCTCGACAATTCATATCAGAGGACAGAGGGATTGAGCAGGTTAGATTTCAAATGCTCAATCCTTTTGTTTTCGGAGAGATAAGCCGCTGCCAGAGGAAGAGCCTGGCAGCAACTTACTGCTCCTCTCTGTGCTGAAAACTTAAAATTGCTTGAGGGAAAGGTTGAGATCACTTGGTTGACAGCGATTGAAGGTATATGACCACCTTAAAGGGGTATTCCGGAAGAAAAAAATTTCAAATCAGGTAGTGTCAGAAAGTTAAATAGATTTGTAAATTACTTCTATTTAAAAAATCTCCCAGTCTTCCAGTACTTATCAGCTGCTGTATGTCCTGCAGGAAGTGGTGTATTGTCTCCAGTGTGACACAGTGCTCTCTGCTGCCACCTCTGTCCATGTCAGGAACTGTCCAGAGCAGGAGAGGTTTTCTATGGGGATTTGCTGCTGCTCTGGACAGTTCCTGACATGGACAGAGGTGGCAGCAGAGAGCACTATGTCAGACTGGAGAGAATATACCACTTCCTGCAGGACATACAGTAGCTGATAAGTACTAGAAGACTTGAGATTTTTAATAGAAGAAATTAACAAATTAGTAAAATTTTCTGACACCAGTGAATCTGAATTTTTTTTCTTCTGAAGATGCCATCACAGTCTATGGGCAGCTGATGCCACTGTACGGCATCTATCACAGCCTATATTTGGAGAGCTTTTACAACGTATACTCTATAACAATATTCCGGCACGGTTGTTAATCCCTGCTGAGAGTTGTAGTTCTGCAGTAGCTGGAGAGCCGCAGGACCCATCATTGGAAACTGGGACCAGTGCTGACGTCGCTGCCAAGTGGTCTGTAGAAAGCTGCAGCGGCAGAACTGTAATAACACTGAGCCGGGAGACATGACGCTGCCCGATGACACACGGTGATTCACAGACCCTTCATGCTTTGACTGACAGGTGACTTAACCACTTCATCTCTGCAGGGGCCGAGGAAGGGAAAAAGTCCGTTCTGAGATCCGCTGTTTAACATCGTGCGGTAGGTGATTCACCGTGAACAAGTAGAGGATTAACTTGTGGCACTGACACTTATTTTTAGGTTGTTTTTCTCCTCTGTTGGTCACTTGGCCAGAGTTTACAGCAGTTTTTTTCTCTCTCTCCTATGGATCAGGTGTTTGTTTAAGTTTTATAGCCGCAGAGCTACATGCAATTTTATCTCTATTTGTTTAGTAACACGTTAAAGGGGTACTCTGGCAAAAATATTTTTCTTTCAAATCGACTGGCATCGGAAAGTTGTATAAATTTGTAATTTACTTCTATTTAAAAATCTCCAGTCTTCCAGTACTTATCAGCTGTTGTATGTCCTGCAGGAAGTGATGTGTTTTCTCCAGTCTGACACACTGCTCTCTGCTGCCACATCTGTCCATGTCAGGAACTGTCCAGAGCAGGAGAGGTTTTCTATGGGGATTTGCTGCTGCTCTGGACAGTTCCTGACATGGACAGAGGTGGCAGCAGAGAGCACTGTGTCAGACTGGAAAGAATACACCACTTCAGCAGCTGATAAGTACTGGAAGACTAGAGTTTTTAAATAAAAGTACATTACAAATCTATATAAATTTCTGACACCAAGCTGTGGATGTGTTTTTTTATTGTTATTATACCAAATTCTGCTTCAATGCATATCGTAGTTCGGAACAAATTTTAGGGAGAGTACAGTGCCACATGGAGGCATCATCCAAGGTGCTCGGGAGGACCCACAAGCACGTGAAAAGTAGAGGAACCCAGGTGCTGATCATATGGAGGAGATGGTACGGTGTCACAATGATTGCAGGTGTAGTACCGCATATACACTATCAACGAATTTCAAGGATAAATTCTTTTCATCAGGTCCATCTGATGAACCTGATGAAGTTGAATTACCCTCGAAACACGTTGTCTATGTGTATATGTGGTACTGTGAATATATGTGCTACTATGCCTTCCATCATTGTGACGCCCTACCTTCTCAGCACCTGTGTTCCTTTACTTTTCACTTGCCTTTGGGTCCTACTTGGATTATGTTTGGATACCAGTCAGCCGCCACCATGGAACCAGCAGCAGACAATGGTTGATCTATATATATGCTACTGACAGTGCTGTGCTAAGAGCATGACTGCTGAAGGTGAGCGGCACTTCAATTGTGCGTTCATTTACTCATCAATCCTTGTAGAATCACGCTATGTGTGCCCCCCTGGTTTTCTTTTCTTTGTTTTTAATAGTATCACTACATGGAGACATCAGCCTGCCTATGGATCTGTGCATGTGGCACTGATGTATACATCAGCCCTTTAGATCTAAAGGGGTATTCTAGTGGAATACAGATTGTTTTTTAAATTGACCCTGGCTGCTGAAAAAAATAAAAAACAAGCCATACTCACCTGCTCCAATAGTGTTTCAAAGGCTCCCAGTCCCTGTAGCTTTTGGCCGTCCCCCTGTGACATGTTGTCCTTGCCGTAACTTCTGGATCAGCCAATCACTGACAACAGCAGTGACAATCATTGGCCTGTGATTGGCTGAGCAGGGAGTTCCTGCAAGGACAACATGTCACAGGGAGAAGCAGTGGTGGGGGATCAGGGCAGGTAAGTATGGTTTCTATTTTAATATCAGGGCAGGTAAGTATGATTTCTATTTTAATATCAGGACAGGTAAGTATGTATTCTATGTTAATATCAGGGCAGGTGAGTATGGTTTCTATGTTAATATCAGGACAGGTAAGTATGGTTTCTATGTTAATATCAGGGCAGGTGAGTATGGTTTCTATGTTAATATCAGGGCAGGTGAGTATGGTTTCTATGTTAATATCAGGGCAGGTGAGTATGGTTTCTATTTTAATATTAGGGCAGGTAAGTATGGTTTCTATGTTAATATCAGGGCAGGTGAGTTTGGTTTCTATTTTAATATTAGGGCAGGTGAGTATGGTTTCTATTTTAATATTAGGGCAGGTAAGTATGGTTACTTTTTTAGGAATCAATTCTAGGACTCCCTTCCTACTATTATAACCTATATGCTGTTTATTCATATCTTTCCATCAGAGAACTGGAAAACATTTCTAGAAACTGCTTGCGAACGAGCCAAATCACTTCCTTCCATCTCTGCAGAAGAACCCTTTAAGCTTTGATGCCCGCCCAGGTTTCCTTCCTGTGCTGCTTGTTTTGCCAACACGTTCACTTTTTACTTTTGTCCCTATTTATTTAGATAAGGTAAGTTACTGGCAGTGGTGGACCAACACGCGGGAATCTATGCGGTCTTGTCGAAACATTTCTCGAAACTAGAAAAATGCTGAAGAAAAGTCTTCTGGGAATTTGTTACTTGATTTGCTTACCTATGCATACCTAGAGAAGAGGAATGGAGTGGCACCAACATACCTCGCCTTTGGGGAAGCAGGGTTCACTGCTGGACCTCTTCTAACTTAGGCTGGGCTTACACTTCCATTGGGAGATCTCTTGCAGGTTCCATCCAAAATCCAGGACAAAATTTTGCAGCAGGCGGCATCGTTTGTCTGATGAGGTGCTGAACACTATGCCAGAAACCCGACGGGCCACATTAAAGGCAATGAGTGTCAATGGGCTCTGTTAATGTCTGGGATGCAATGGATCTACTGGTGCCCTTCTTTTTTCCATTGATTTGTTGAACATTGGACTGAACAGTGATAGTCGAATTCAGCCCCAATAGGCAATATTGGATGTAAATTGTCAATCTGTTATTATGTCTTCAAGAAAAAGTTGCAGATTTATGGTTTGGCACCACCTTACTTTAGACCAGAATGATGCATTTTAAGTCTATACAGATCGATTATCAGAAATTGATCGAAAACCTTGTAGGGTTTTCCAAAGAACTTGTAGGGTTTCCCAACAATCTTCTCTCTTTTACCTTCTGCAATTTAGTAACCCCCCCCCCCCCCCAAACATTAATTATCAGTCAGGTCCCTCCACATTGTGGGTGGATCAGGCTTGATTTTCTTTTCCAGCATGTTTTGCTCATGCTCAATCGGATTGAGACCTAGAGAATTTGGAGGCTAAGGGTACTATTACACCAAGCAATTTTCCGACGATTAACGATAAACGATCTTAAACGACCGCTAAGGCAAACGACCCGAAATCATTTGCCCAAGTACACGAAACGATGATCGTTATTTATGATCGTTCTTGGGGTCGTTTAGTCGTCGCTATTGCGTACGTTTCAGCTGTGAATTCTTATTCCACCGAACGATATGCGAACGATGAGCGAACGATCAAACGATAAAAATAGGTCCGGATCCTATGAAACGATCAACGATTTCTCGTTGGCCGTTTAATCGTTGCCTGCTATTACACAAAATGATTACCGTTCAAATCCGAACGATTTAACGATTTTTCGAACGATAATCGTTCCGTGTAATACCACCCTAAGTCAACACTTAGAAAAAATGGCTGAAGAAAACGTCTTGACCTTTGAGTGGCAAATTGGGATGTTGTGCGAGGCTCCCCAGGCAAATATCTATCTTTTTCTCTAACCTCGTCATTATAAAAATGACTAACTGTTTGTTAGCAAAACATTTTCGTCGTTCCAGTCAGTAAGTACATCTCAAACCTGAAAAACAAGGAAGGAACACCATGACAGAGTTGTGGACGATGGCAGGAGAAAGTCATATCAAAATAAAGGCTGCTGAGTTGGCAATGGTTGAACATAACACAAGAGCGTTTCCACCAACGTATTTTTGGAGAAGACTAAAAAAGCAGAAAAATATGTTGCGTTGACAGGTTACTGTCCTACTACTGACTCGGGCCTGCTGGGTTGAGGTTGGTTTGGCATGAGAGGATAACCGCACCCTCGGCAGTGTAGGTCCTGAAGGATACTACAGTATACGTGGTAAACCTTAGCTCCGGACACCAGTAGCAGGTAAAGGACTCATCGAGTAGTCAGAATATATAGTTCTGCATTTTCTGTGAGGCAATAATGAAGATAAAGGGTAGGTTTAGTTTTGAAACAAACTTTTAGTATAGCAGTTTTCAGTAGTAAAGCAACTGGTTCCACAATTCTCATCGAAAGAGTCAAACCCTTCCTCCATTAGTCCCTCTTTGTCTGTGACTTTGGCTTTTGTGGGGGGACTAAGTTCTAAAATAAATCCATGGAAAACTCTCTGTCTCTTACAGTTTTCCAAAATTATATCGAAATAGCACTTTTTAATGGTGGGGGTGGGGGGAACCCCTATTGGCAACTTTGCAGGCAACTATGGATATTTAAAGGGGTTATCCAGCGCTACAAAAACATGGCCACTTTCCCCCTACTGTTGACTCCAGTTTGGGTGCGGTTTTGAAACTCAGTTCCATTGAAGTAAATGGAACTTAATTCCAAACTGCACCTGAACTGGAGACAACAGTAGGGGAAAAGTAGCCATGTTTTTGTAGCGCTGGTGAGCAGTCATGAGTGAACTTGTCGAACCCGTACCCTCTTTATTTCTCTCCCAGAGGCCGGAGAAGTTGCAATAGGAAGTCCTGGAAAACATGGATACAGCCATAGACTTTATCCATGTTTTCCTGACAGTCCCGGGGCTGCGTCCTAAATGCTGACTGTTTGGGTTAGGCAAGTTTGTTCTTCACTACTGGTGAGGGCTAAAGGATTTGGGTCAGCTTTATCAGACATGGGCTTTCCTGCCTATATTTCTAAATTCAGATTTTTTTTTCCACTTTAGTTCCAACATGGAATCGATACACAGTTTGCAAGTGTCCTATTGTCATCTAGATCAGAGAATTTGCTACAAAGCCCCTAAACGACCCAAAAAACTGTGATAGCCTAAGGCTTTATTCTCAGGCTTCGTAATCTACAGAACCTACGGAATGTGAAGATGCACAGTGGACTCGCTGCTGTGCATTAATATGATGCCGGGAGAGCGTGGCTGTATCAGCAAGTCCACTTTCTCAGCCAATCACTTTCCACGGCGCTGTCACATCTCAGGCACTGGATGAGTGGGCTGTCACTCTCGTCCCGGGAGGGACATTCTGCTCAGTCAATCACTGACTTAGACTAAACGGTGATTTTGGGTTAAGGTCTAAAATTCTGAAGGGGGCAAAATCCACTTATGGATATACAGTATGATACAGAGGGTCAGCAAAACAGTCAAGGGAACAAATCCTAGCCAGGTGCAAAGTAAGCAGTAAGTGAGCTGTAGCAAGACACCAACAGGGGCAAATGTGTCCCCCCCCCCCCCCGAATGTCCTGCTGGGTTTCTCTGTTACCTAGCCTTGACGACCTCCAAACCCCCCAGAGATGTGATGTTGTCTTAGTCTTATAAACTGTGATTCTCTGTCATCTAAGGGTTAATGCTCTGAGTTTTAGTTAGGTGAAATAAAGGTAAGAACGTATACATGTTGATAGTACACAAAATTGCCTGGAAAATTGGCTTTGTCGCAGCTTCGGTCAACAGTCAACAGGTTTAGGTAAACAGGGTCTAAGCCGCACTTGGAAGTGGAACGTCCTCAGTTTGCTCTGCAGGAAGTTCCTTAACATGAGATTTATGATGACATTGGGCCGTTTTAGGAGGATTAATGTGATTACAGAGCAAATATTGATAACACCGTCTACAAATGGAAAGAAACGCAGCAAGACAGAACTCCAGAGGCCGACGGAGTCCTTTACCGGCCGTGAAAAGTGAAGAAAGAAATGCAGAACTGTAAACCCACAGGCCAGATAAAAGCGAGAGCCGCCCCAGTCTCTAGACCTTCTCTCTGATGTCACATTCACACGCTCGGTGGTTTTCCAGGACCGTATACGATGTCTGAAGTCATCCACAATCAGCAAAAAATTTATCATTGAATTTTCACAATAACGATCGCAAAACCAAATTGTTGCTTCAAAATCGATAACCGATCTATTGCGCGAATTATCGATTCGTATAAACGGATCATTAACCTGAAAGCTTTTACCATATTACACAGAACGATGGTCATTAGTTACGATCGCTACTACGATCGTTATTCGTTACTATGATCGTTTATTCCTTCTGATCCCAGCAAAACAATGAACAATCTGCAATTACAATTAATGACTGATTAGTGAACAAATGCGGAACTTGAGCGAATGAATGTGGAATTACAGCGAACGATTAACGAGCGATTAACGATAATTTTAGGTTCAGATCTAAATCAATGATCAACGACACACGGACGATTTTTCGATCGTTGCCTGCAATTACACAGAATGATTATCATCATCATGATAGGTTTGAAAAAAATAAGGACACTCCCATAGACTTCTATGGCCTAAGGTCTTTACTAGATCCGACAGTGTTAGCAGCCCAATTGACATCAGTGGGCCCTAAATTTGTCCGTAACTTCAGATCCGCAATTACGGACAAAACTACAGAACTTATCAATGTAGCCTGAGACTCGGGGCCCTATTACACAGGACGATTATCGTGCAAATTATCGTTATAGCATTCTAATTTAAAAAAATAATTGTTTTGTGTAAATGCAGGCAACGATTAAACGACCAAAGAGAAATCGTTCATTGTTTACCGGAGTCATTGTTAATTGTACGCTGTAATTCCATATCGCTGCTTCGTTTGTTGGGATCAGATGAAGTAAACGATGGTCACTAACGACTATCGTTTTGTGTAATATTCTGAACGGTTTCGGGTTGACAATAAACGATTTGTTTAATGGTAAAGCAATTGTTAAAAATTGCTTTGTCTAATGGGACCCTCAGGAACCTGTTCTTGTGATCACAGGGGGTCCCAGCAGTTAGGCTACCCCCCGCCCCCAGTTATCCCCTCTGAATACGTCTTGATCCTGAGACAACTCCTTTATTACATTACTGTGTAGCTGGGGTAGGGTTACGTTTGCACTGTGTATTACTATTATTTCCTGCTATATAGTGGTATATTTAAAGGGATTATCCAGGCTTAGAAAAACATAGCTGCTTTCTTTGAGAAACAGCGCCACCCCTGTCCTCAGTTTGGATGTGGCAATGCACCTCAGCTCCATTAAAGTGAATGGAGCTAAATTGTAATACCACAGTACCATGTGTCATCTTCTGGCAAATTTATTTCGATTGGATCAGCTGCGACTACGTGTCATCATCCCAGCAGTCGGATCCCTTGAAATTGGACAATCATCTAACGGTGGTACAACTCAAATAGCTGGGAATCTAGTATAAGGCATTGATCAGGCAACTCATTGCCCCCCCCCGTACTACTTACTAATATATAATATGTGACAAGGATTTCAGATTGGACGTCGCCTTCCACCATCTGCAGCAGCATCGTCAGCCATGTCTGATCCTGCCAGCCGTCCAGGCCTCCCTATCTCAGGCCCTTCACTAATATTAAGCCGTAGTGCGGTATACATTACAGTAAGTTTACCGTTTTCTTGTCATCGCCTCATTGTTCTCGTATTTATTGTATATTTGGCAAGGAAAGAAAGAATCAGCGGTGATGTTCATCTCTCAGCTAATAGCGGCCCTACCCTCAGGTGAACCGTGACCCTGAACAAACACTTAGCTGCTCTCCGAGGGCTAATGGGGGCGACCGCAGAAAATCATCATCATCATCATACAGCGACTCTGCATGTCTGCATCCAATGCAAAAATTATAAGGAACAACCACGAGTTCTAGCGTTGTTTTATGTATACAGCTCCTAATGGACCTATATTATTAATGGTCATGATGTACTCTGCAGAAACAACCCCACTCATGTGTATTGGTTGCAGCCAGGACTTCATCCTTGGTTGCTATTCTTCCCCTCTACTGGGCTGTGAGGTCTACTATTTAGCAACAGCTGCCTTGTCACTTGACTGCACGATCAGACTACACACAGGTTAGCTTGTAGTCTGTAACCATGGAGACACATGGATAAACAAAACCTTTACATATTGTCTCACAATAGTTCTCACCATGGAATTTTTTTTTAAAACTCCTTGCTTTCTAAGTGTCCTATTTTTTTTACATTTATATCCACATGACTCCTGCAGCCAATCACAGGCCTCAGTGGGTATGAGACTGCTGCCCCCCCCTCCCCCGAGCACCAGTGCTGGAGATGTAACAGGTGAGTAATATTTACTTCTCTTGATAACATTTCCGGCTGCTAGATTCATTCCTTAACGTCTTCCACGCCCCCTTCAAACAAAAGCAAAAAAAAAAAAAAAGTAAAAAATTATTGCAAAAGTGTCCATACCCCCAGCGCTCCATGGATTTCTTGGAAAGACCCAGATCGTGTGAACAGAAATGTTTGACTCTGGAAATTTGCCAATTTTTCAATATTGACTGAATTCTCAACATAGTTCCAGATATTCCGATTGGGACATTCTGTGAACTGTGTAACCATTGTGTTTGCCCTGTGTGACCTAATAAACAGGATGACGGCGATAACATCCCGAGCTGTGTATACTGAGCAGAAACATTTTTATGTAGACTTTATATCATTTCTGTATAATATATATATATATATATATATATATATATATATATATATATTGCATCCTGGTTTACAATGCTGCCAAAGCATCCAGAAGAACCATAGACTGGAGCTCATTGCATTGAACTGTCAGAACAGCGTCACCCTTTCCACAGGTTGTGTGTGAAATTACAACTCCATTTACTTTAAAGGGGTACTCCGGTGAAAATCTTTTTCTTTCAAATAAGCTAGTTTCAGAAAGTTATATCGATTTGTAATTTACTTCTATTTTAAAATCTCCAGTCTTCCAGTACTTATCAGCTGCTGTATGTCCTGCAGGAAGTGGTGTATTCTCTTCAGTCTGACCCAGTGCTCTCTGCTGCCACCTTTGTCCATGTCAGGAACTGTCCAGAGCAGCAGCAAATCCCCATAGAAAACCTCTCCTGCTCTGGACAGTTCCTGACATGGACAGAGGTGGAAGCAGAGAGCACTGTGTCAGACTGGAGAGAATACCCCACTTCCTGTAGGACATACAGCGGCTGATAAGTACTGGAAGACTGGAGATTTTTAAATAGAGGTAAACTACAAATCTATATAACATCTGCGGCTCCCCAAATGTTGCATAACTACAACTCCCATCATGTCCTGACAACTGGTAGCTGATTCTTTAGCAAATGCAGGAAAGGAAGCATCTACAGATGTATAGTACTTACCTGGAGGAGTCTTTTGGGTATAATTCAACATGTTAAAAAAAAGTTGAGCAGAAAGTTACAAAACTCGATGACTAAGCGTTCTCTCTAGTAGTCTGGAAAACCCCCTTGAACCGCCTGACAGGTTTCTTTGATTTCCCTCTGTTGTAATGGAATCTTATGGTAGCAGAATAACCAGGTTGTCATCCAGCAGATATGTCTGATCACACTGATCCATCGCACCTTCCTACCTCCATCCTATTACAAAGCATCATGGTCAGACGTTTTTCTCTCCAGTCTCTTGGTTGTTTAATTTTTTTTTTAATTTTTTTTTTAAATTGATCATCAATACATCAATACACTCCTGACAAATGCTGTTTAAAGTTTTTCTTAGCATTTATGAAAGATTTATAAAATATGCAAATAATAACCCCCTCCCCATACACCAGGAAGAGGTGTATTCTTTCCAATCTGACACAGTGCTCTCTGCTGCCACCTCTGTCCATGTCAGGAACTGTCCAGGGTTGGAGAGGTTTTCTATGGGGATTTGCTGCTGCTCTGGACAGTTCCTGACATGGACAGAGGTGGCAGCAGAGAGCGCTGTGTCAGACTGGGAATACACCACTTCCTGCAGGGCATAAAGCTCTTCTTTTTTTGTAGTCTAAAAAAGTCTAAAAATTTTTTAAATAATAAAAAACAAACAAACAAAAAAAAAAACAGGAAGAGGGGAAAAAAAAATCTTAAAAATTCTGATGGACATTGCTTTATCTTTAAGGCTGGGATCACACTATGTTTTTGCAGTCGTTTTTTTTGCTAAAAAACAGATGAAAAAAAGGATACATTCGCGTGCATCCATTTGACTTCCATTATAAAACAAACGGATCAAAATGGGTTTTTTTTAATGTACATAAAAAAGTTGGTTTTTTTTGTGTCCGTTAAAAAAAACTGATCTGCTTTAATGATTTTTTTTTAGAATGGAAGTCAATGGAAAAAAGGGATCAAAATGGATATACACAAATCAAAAAAACTAAAAACGAATTAAAAAAACAGAGTGCAAAAACGTAGTGTGAACCCAGCCTAACAAAGAAGGAAGAGTAACCCGAATACTAAATAACATGTAAGAAAATCTGCATTGATTCTTTGTCACTAAGTTGAATAATAAAATAAAAAATATAAACTTTAACAACTATTTTAACTTGTTAAGTTTCTCCATCTGAAACAGAAAAAACCCATCTCAGTAAATGTAAGTCCGATAAGCAGGTCTGTTTTTCCTGGCCAGTGAAAGAAACATTTTATCTGTCAGGACTATTGACGAGAATGTCATGGAAAATTATTCAAAGAGCAATTTTCGGGGGAGTTTGTGCTTTCCTCTACGGACCAGGCTTTATTTTGACTCTCTACATGGCGTCTGCCTTTCCTGGTAACGGCCATAGATTCTAGGAGGTTAGAAGACTGGGTGTAAGGACGTTCTTCAGTAAACGCATTTCCTGTTATTTTTTCCAGGGGAATGTAAGAGGCAATTAAATATTAAATGAATGCGGCATTTAGTAGATAGGGCTCAGCGCGGAGGTATCAGTAATGTGAACTGACTGCCGCACACACGTCCACCCTCTCTAATAAATCACCCTCTCTGTGAGTGGCGGCAACGCGACAGGTTCTCAGATGAAGGAGAGGTGGAGAAACCAACAAGGCACATTGCAAACGGCGCAAGGAGAAAAAACAGAACAAAACAAAAACAAACAAAACAAATCTTGGAACCATTTAATTGCTGGTTAATTAAGGTAAATATTTGGAAAAAGAAAAATTTATGGGAGGAAATGTTGTTCTTGAAAACAATTTATTTGCTTTAGACGAGAGTTCTAGAGTAGCGAGGCTTTGATAATGTATGAAAGCACAGGGGGCGCTGTGATATTCCTGAAAAGGCTCAATGGGTATTTGCCAAATACTCTTATCAAATAGCTGAGTATCCCTGCACTGCTGATACAGTGGAGCTTCTACTGCTCAGCAATGGGGATGGGTGGGTCCATTGAAGCACATGGGGAGCCCCTGGTGGATAATATTTTGGGGTGGGTTAATTCACAACTAAGGGTCCTATTATACGATCAGCTAGATCGGCGCTCGTTTACTGGACCTATTAGATGGCTCGATAATCGGGCAGTAAGGGCTGCATGGACATCGTTAGCGATGTCCATGCAGCCCTTGCCCAAACACTTGACACCTTACCTCTCTCCGCTTCTGGTCTTCTCTCCTGTGCTCTGCAGCATCCAGGTCTTGGTGGCAGCAGCGTCTGAGCGGCCTTTCAGCTGACAGCTCAGCCAATCACAGAATGGGATGTTCGAAGCCTGTGATTGGCTAAGCGGCCTGCCGTCAGGACCGTTAATCTGCAGAGCACAGGAGAGAAGACTGGGAGCAGGGAGAGGTGCGGTGTCAGGTGTTCAGGGGGCAATCGTCAGCCGTCAGCTACGCATCGCTACAAAACGTTGCGATGCGTGGTCAGCGCCTGATTATTTTTGGTCCAAATCTAAATCGTACAGCCGATTATCATTGTTATCGGCTGATCGTTGTCTCTATTACTCGAAACGATAATCGGGCCGATTCGGACGATTATCGTTCTTTGGAATACGGCCCTAACCCATTGGACCTCATGGATAACAGCAGCAATTAACTGTCTGGAGTCAGTTCCTTCAATGGTCCCACAAGTTCGTAAAAGGTGGCTATACAATTTCAAGAGCTGTCGGCCAAGAACGATCACTCATGATTTCTCCATACATTTGATTGTTTGGTTTGGCCAAAGGTTCTTGTGTTTTCGGTGGAGAGAGGAGCAATAAGCCGCAGCTGTACTGCTAATGTTTCTGGTTTCTCCACTGGTTACCATTTCTGATGGCCTCACAGGAACTGCTTCATGTAGCCGATTTTTGGGCCCGTCTCAGGTTAGCTGGATTTACTAAGAGCCTTAGTAAATCTGGCGTACCACATATAGGATTTATATTAGAATGGCAGACTTGTTTGGCGGTTTGATACATTTGGACCATTGTCTTCTGCTCCACCATTGGGTCCATGTTGTGTAAGAGGCCTATGTCTGAGCCTGTCACCAAAGTATACTTAGGTGGTCCGATTCTGGTGTTAAGATATTGCTCTATTGGAGCCTTATACATCTTGAAGATACCTAATTCATAGGGCTTTTCTAACAACTTAATCTACATTAAGAATTAATAATGTGATACCTATGCCAAGGCTGGATATATTCATGGGGCCAGGTAGCCAATGCACCTAGAAATGTGGGGCCCTATACGGCAAACAGATCACTGATCTCAGGCAGACCAGCCAAAGAAGACACTGTGGGCTGCTGGTTTAAGCGATCTGTTTGGTCTACTAGGCATTGCTCCCACCTAGTCACAATCCTGCTCCACACTGATGAGGCGCAACACCCCGAAACAGTTGTCTGTTTATGGATACCTGGCTTTGGTACTTCCCTGGTCATATCATGGGACTTGTAAATGAGTTGGATGATGACTGAAGGGGCCACTTAATATGGTGGTTTTGGTGGTCTCCTTACAGGAACCAACCCTTTACCAGGTCCTTCCCTGGAGGGATATCTGGCTAGTCCCGTAACTGAGGCTCCGCTGACCTTTTTTTGCATATAGAAATGTGTTGCCCCTAACTTTTTGGAAAGGTTTTCATTGTCTACTGGAGGTGAGATACTGGCTTCTAAAGAGTAACTTTTCCACTCCTACAAACATTAGAGGTGGTGGTTGAACCCAACAATAAGAGCAAGACTTGTCATCCATCTATTGTGTACGGGAGCCTCACCAGCACATGCATGCTTGGCTCAGCTGGACATGCATGTGCTGTTGGTCAAAGGCTCCGTACCTTGTGTGTGTGGCCAACTTTAATCTGATACAGCTGATATATATACAGATACTGTATATAGCCTATCAAGGTCACTTAACAAATGACAAGTCAAAGCATAAAAAAGTTCAACCAAAATGCCCAGAAAGCGATTTTAATACTAAAATAAAACTATAAATAAATGTGAGGCCACCAGATAAATATACAAAAATATCCTAAAAAATTTATCGAGTCGTACGACAAGTCTACATGGATTCAATGAGGAATCCGGCTCCACATAACTTTTATTGTGTTGTGTCGCTGTTCCCTTCAGCTCATTCAGATGCACGGCGCCATGCGAGAATAAAATAAATAGTATGCACACAGCCTAACACTGTCTGCGCGTGAATCATATACATTGCATATGTAAAACTGTGCAACGCGAGGTCCGCACTGTGTGCCAAGAGCAACCGCAAGGTATACAGTATCCCAGCAAGGGCACATGGTATCCAGGATGGGTTGAACATGGGGAAGCAGAGGCTGGAAGCTGATTTCCTTTTATATTTTATTTAGATTGGTCTCGGCTCGGTGGGGGGGTTTCTTAATTAGAGCCGTGCGATGGTGTAAGCCGTGAGCCTGGGACCCCTGCTCTGCTTCTTAAGTTACAGTGAGGAAGTAGAACCAGTATATATCCTGCTCTGCAATATCTGAACAGCGAGCGACCATTTCAATGGGAGGAAAAGACATGAAACTTAATCAACTTCATGAAGTTTACGAGGGATTCGAGCCTTGTCTTTGGAAGTTGACTTGTTTTTCTACCAGCATCCTGAGATGATGAGATGCAAGGGACGGCTCCTGGAAGCTGGGTTTATTTGAGTTTTCATTGCAAAGCTCCTTTGTTGGTGAAGATTGAGTGACAACTTCATTCTGACTTATCTTGTGAGTACTGGTAATAGGGGCCTAGCTGTAGGGGGTTAGGGGTTTTGCATTGGGGCCCAGGAACCTCAAGCTGGTGGATTAGAGTTCAACTGGTGAAATCCATACGGCAAGATTTTGTGGTTTAGTAGTGAGCAGAACTAGGATTATAATATGGAATTTAGGAAATGAATGGTTTGTTGAGAAATCCTTAAAAGAAGAAAACCTTAAAACCCAGTACTTTCCCGTATGCATCCTACTCAACTTTTTCAAAGTCTCCATATGGTTCCACCTTATGAAACGAGGTCATTGTCTTGGAGCTTTCGACTTAAGCATGATTTCCTTGGGAAACCATGAAATACTGAGGGGAGAAGAGTGGAGAAGAGGAGATTCCATATTTTTTTTGTGTGTAGATTCTTATTGTACAATAATTGCTCTACTACTTTTTGGAGGGTCTGGAGTTAAAGTGATTTCGATGGTTTTGTAGGATCTACAAGATTCTGTAAAACTGACTGATTTGGGTAGTAGGAAGTGGACGGTGATAACATGGTCACTATTCCACTAGATCATGGTCATCCTGGAACCTAAAAGGGTCCCAGGATAGAAGTTCTGTATCTCATAAGTATATCACGTGTGGTTAGTACATTTGTTGGTATTTTTTGGAGTGTGGGAGTAAACTGATGTATCAAGAAGAAACAGCCGAGAAACTGGCTTCTAAAGTGTAACTTGTCCACTCCTGCACACATTAGAGTTGGTGGTTGAACCCCCCAATATGAGCTGGACTGGTCATCCATCTAATGTGTATGGGAGCCTCGCCACTTGTCTCCGACAGCAGTATGTTGGATTGCCTGATCCTTGTGTTCTCAGAGAGATAAGCCGTCACCAGAGGTGGAAACACCATGCATGCAAAAAACATAACCAATCTGGTTTGATGTTGCCTGTGGTCAGATATGAACCCAGAAAAAAGAGGATAACTAGCTGATCAGTAGAGAACCGACCATTGGGATCCACACTGATCATGAGAACAGAGGTCACTCCCCCCCCCCCCACCACTAAATGGAGCGGCAGTATGCATGCTCAGCCACCAGTTCATTTACTTTTTATAGGACACTAGAACATACTGAGTTCAGCTCTTGGCAATGTTCAAAAGTCCCATAAAAGTACCATAGGAATGAATGGAGTAGTAGTCAAGTATGCCTCTTCATTTACATTGGGGACAATTGACTTCCGATCTCCCAATGGTTGGATACCCACCAATCAGCTAGTTACCCCCAGTGCTATGGATAGAGTATGACCTTTAATCTTAGAATAACACCTTTAAAGTAAATGACAGGTTTGGTGCATGTCTCTATGTTACACTAAGACATTGGTTGTGCCCCAGTTAGGTTAACCCCTGAAAGTATTTGAGCAACACCCACTCTGTATGGTTGGAATCAAGGCAAGACCGCAATGCTACATTATATCACTAAATTATAACCAACTTATCACATGCAGTAAAGTATTGTTAATAGTGTTCTGCGTACTTGAGGAAACTGTCCGGGTTTGTCAACTTCTCCGAACCTGAACGTTTGGCATTTGATTCCCAGTGGCTGGAGAAGTTGGATGCTGCCCTAAAACATGAATCCAGCCATCGGCTGGATCCTTGTTTTCCTTGGGTGGCCTCCAACTTCTCGAGCCACTGGGAATCAAATGTCAAGTGTTTGGAGAAGTTGACGAACACCAACAGTTTCAAGTCCGCTCAACACTAATTGTTAGTGGTTGGGTGTTCTAATATACTTGTGCTCAGACAGTGGTTTGGTCGTCTTAGTTCAGTCAAAGCTCTAGTCCCCCCCCCCTTCTCAAAAAGAGCCTTATGATGTTGATGTTCACCACTAGTCATTCCGCATAGACTACATTCATAGTGAGTTACTAGAACACATCCACATTGTATTACTACAGAGGACCTGGGTAAATCTGACTGAGGGATTTTCCATTTGAACGTTGCAGTTGTGGTTTCAGTCTCCGTTGATTTACCCCCTTTTACACGCGCTACCATTCGCTCGGACTGAGGGGATAGCATTGATTTAGTGAGGTTTTGTGCTGTTTCTTTGGCCTGAGCTAAGGGGATTTGCAGTAAGCAAGCTTCCACTCCTTTGTCTGGTACAGCTGGAGGAAGTTGCTGCGTTGCGATGTACGACTCAAAGGCCAAACCGTTCACTCATTCATCTCAATTAAGTAATATCAGAAGTAAACAGAAGTCAGTTGAGCGAGACCACGATATGTTCCAAAAGGGAACATTTTACGAAATAAAAGACAGCTTAATTCAATGTACGTTCACACGTGTATGTATAGGTTTATTTGTCAGGCCCCTGACGCCCACACCTCGGCCAAGAGCTTGTAATGCCATCTTGTATGTAGCTGGCCAGGACAGAGAGAGAGGATGGATGCACAACAAACTTTAACCCACACCTCCCGCCCCTTCCGAAAAAGTTGATTGTTCTCACTTACAAAGCAAGAGACATAAGCAAGGGATTTGTCCCAGATCCAAATGCAACATTTGTACATGGTCCAAGTGTAATGAGATCCAGACTTTTTTTTTTTAACTCATGTGTTTTAAGATAATGTGATGTTGGATGTAGATACGGAGAAGCTCCCAGAATTAGCCTTTTACTTTCTCTTCAAAATTTCTGTTTAAAATTTCCCCCTCAAATTCCCATCATTTTCTTATTACAGATAACTACTGGTAGTGGTAGGGAAAGTTATTCCGATCAACATGACCTTAAAGGGACCTTCCTTCTAAAATTAAAGCAAGGATATACACATTCTAAGTCAAGCTCTTGCCTTTGCCAACTGAAACCATAGCTATCCCTCCGCTTTCCATAGATTCAAAGTGGCATGCACATATACAGAATATTGTCGTTATAGAAATAGGTTAATATAACGGACTGTGGAATGAGTTATGGCCACTACATTGGCTGGCATAGATACTCGTTCCCCATTATCTGTAATCCAAGAGACCTGGATAATTTTCTGATATCTTTTAGTGTTAAAAGACTTCAGAGCAGTCAGATACAAGAAAATCCATTGCATCTACATCTTCCACGTCTCCAGCACAGAAACACAATGAAAAGTCAGGAGATTGGAAGTAGATCCAACAGAACGTAAACAGGACTTGATGTGAGGCTAAAGAAAAGGGTATGGCATTCCCTACAAGCTTTTAAGAGGGGGCTGGATACATTTTTGGAGTGTAATTATTAGACATGAGCTAATTTATTCAGCAAAAAATAACTTTGGGCCAAATTTCACAAAAACATTTTGAAGCCACTTCATCCATGCTCTTGTACACACATTGGCCTGCATGGCAGCGACAACTCACTACATTTGAAGTGCTACACCCAGCCACAAACCAGCACAGCCTATCAGTTTGCTTTACAGGAACAGGGACTCCTATTTCTGACAGGAGTCCCTGCTCCTATTTCTGACATAGTTACTTACACGGATTCTCCACTGCAGCCACTCTAAGGGATCTCAGATCCTGGTGCTCTCAGCTTCTGCTTACTCATCTAGGCCCCATTGCAGCCAGTGATTGGCTGAGCAGGCAGTTCCTGCAGGGTCCGCATGTCACTGGAAGCAGCAGGATGCTAAGAGCAAAGAGGACCGGGAGCCATTGGCAAGGCAGTAGCGTTTTCAAGGCATGCCTTAGGGTTGCATCCAACTACTTCAGCCACCGGTAATCAAACGCTGAGAGTTTGGGTTTGGACAAACCCAAACGTGCTTAAGGTTCACTCATCTCTCAAAAACATTGTTCGCAAGAAAACCATTGTTTGTAGCCAAAGTGAGAATAGGAAGGAGAAGTATAAGGCCGTTATAGTTCCATAGTTTTTTTTAATCCACTACTGGCTTTGCCTCAAAAACTGCCCTGGATTTCCCCCCCAAAACACACTGTGTAAAAACACCCTAAGGGTAGCTTCACACGTACCGTATCGCTGCGTTTTTAAAGCTGCGTTTTTATTGCTGCGTTTTTAACGTTGCAGTTTTGGTGCGATTTTTACACGCGCGTTTTGATTTTCACTAAAATCAGCGATAAAAACGCAGCTTTAAAAACGCAGCATTACGGTACGTGTGAAGGCACCCTAAAGGGATTTTTCTAGACATTTTCGTGGTTAACCAAACCATGTTTTTTTCACAGTGTCCTTCCCTTCCCATAAGAAGGATTAAAAGTGTCCCTTGCCTCGTTAGAAGCATTCTCATGACAGATGCCAAACGTCTAAGCAGGTTGGGGTGTGAGTCCTTCCGCTTGTGTGGAATGTCACGTAATGAGGTATATCGGTTATACAAAGAGAGGATCAGCTCTTACTAATAACAGATGTCCTGATAGTCCTTTGATATCAGTTGCAAAGTTACGTGCGGGGATATTGAGCGCATGACCAAGAAAGAAGATTGATATTCGCACCTAAATCTTAGACAAACAGAAGACGTGAAGGCGAATGCATCTCGTACATCTCTTGTTCCACTTCTTGTCTTACTTTACTCCAGAGAACATCTTTTATTATGTAAGGAATTCTAGTTCCCTCCTTAAAGTAGCAGAACTCTAAGCCTTCAGACCCCAGTGGGGTATCTGTGGACGGGAAGGAAGTGAGAGAGCGCAATTCTCTGGTGTCCTAAAGTAGTACGAGAGTCAAGTACGAGAGGGGAAAAATGAAGTCACAGGTCAACGTCTCCAGAGTCATTATCACTCAGCCAAGCTGTGGATGTGGAAGCCGCATGGTAAATCATTACTGTTAATGAATGACAAATGCTAAGAGGAAGGATGTGCCGGCACAGACGGAAGAAAAACCCAGGTTTTTCCCCTTAACACCTTGGGCGATCGTTGCAAAATTATTGAAATGAGCGATGTAACCAAAAGCAGAAATGGCAAGTTCTCGTTTTTATCTAATATCAACAAGACCTAAAACAGAAGTCTGTGAAATATATTAAAGGGGTTTTCCTGCATTTACATATTGATGACTTATCCCAGGAACAGGCCATCAATGTATAATAAGTGGGGGCACCCCGGGACACCTACCGATTAGTAGAGATGATCGAACATCGGGAAATCTTAGGTTCGGTCAAACTCGAACCTTTTTGAACCTGCAGCATTTGATTCCTGCTGCCTTCCCGTTCAGTGGGGAAGGTGGAGACTGCTGGAGTACCACCTGGAAAACAGGGATACAGCCTAGGCGGTACTCCGGCAGTCTCCACCTTTCCCACGGAACGGGAAGGCACCGGGAATCAAATGCTGCAGGTTCGAGTTCGATCGAACCTAAGATTTCCCGATGTTCGATCATCTCTACCGATTAGCCCTTTTAGTGTTTACACTTCATCTCTATCTCCATTTCCTATCCTGCACCTCGTTCCTCCTGATCATTGGAGTCTTGGGTTGAACGTCCACCAATCAGACAAAAATGACGCATCCTTGAGGTCTTAGAAAACCCCTGGGTAAAGTCCACTTTAGGGCTATGTTCACACTACGTAAGAGACCGGCCGTTCCGAGATCGGATAAGTGGATACTTTGTGTAGATTTGTAGTGTCAGGAACTGAGCACTGTCAAAATGGCAGCAGTGAGGGATCAGGGCAGGTAAGTATGTGTTATTTTTCTTTTTTTTAGGACCAAGTTGCACTTATTAAATAAAAAAAAAAATGTATCTTTTCATGCTCAATGGCAGCTCTGTTCCAGCCCTATACCCTGCTCCGAGCATGCAGGGGGTGGGCTATGTTACCAGGGCTGATATTTTGTTACCACCACTGCATACAGATGAAACCACACCTGCTGGTGGTGACCAAGGCTACAGCTGTATTATATTGTGGCAGCATTGTGCAGCCATTGGCCACTGTATGTAGATGTGGTGGATATAACCGGCTACAGAGACACCACCATTCCCCTGCAGGTGGTAGGGAAAATAGCGGCAATAGGCAGCCAGAATTTCATCAATATGTGAACAGGGATTCGTGTTTTTGGCGGTTCCATTATCTACAATGCAAACAGAGGACTACCCCTTTACTGGACCAATCTAATGATGGGCAGTTGCCTTGGAGAGATTTCACTGTGTTCTTAAACTTTTAACTAGAGGTGAGCGAAGCAAACTTAGGGCCCTATTAGCGATAATCGGCTGAATCGGCCCTATTTGGTCGATTATCGTTCTGTGTAATAGAAACAATGATCAGCTGATGAAATGATCAGACCTAATCGCCGACTGCTTATCGCTATGTGTAATAGTGTTGCATTGCTGACGGCTGTCGATTGAACAGTTAGTACATTACCTGTCCACGTTACCGATTTTCTCCAGCGCTCTGCAAGCGTCCCAGCATTCGCTGCGGTTGCAGCTTCAAAGCGGCTGACAGACCACTCAGTCAATCACTGGCGGTCCCAGGAAGTGGGAAGAGCACAGGAGAACACCAGGAAAGTGGGCAGGCAGTGTATTAACTGTTGGGGCAAGGTCTGCACGGACATCTCTAACGATGTCCGTGCAGCCCTTGCTAAATGATTATCGGACCAGTAAACGAGCGCCGATTGAGCAGATCAGTGCTCGTTTACAATATTGATCGGGCCTTCATCGGCCTGTGTAATAGTACCCTTAGGGCTGCATCCATCTTCTGCAGCCACCAGTAATCAAAAACTTTACATGCGGGTTCGAACAAACCTGAGCGTGCTCAAGGTTTTCTCAACTCTACTTTTGACCCATTCAGAGTTTAAATGAATGGGAGGTAAAAACATTTTGCGCAATTAAGGTGCACAATATGCCTTGGCTGTAGACCTTTTAAGACCTGGTCTGATGATAATGGGGTTTAGGGGTTGTGTATTGATCCATATTGATCAAAGGGCATCTGGGCCAGACATAATATGGGTTTCGGGGCCGTAAGAAGTTCTGATACATACAGTATTATTTAATATTGGACAAGACACTAGTCTGTTCCACTTCATATTGTCTTCAATCCTAAAGTATAGGATGAAATGTGAGACTAAAACGTCTGTGCGCACGTTCCTGCGTCTCACACAATGGAACCATTATTCTATATCGTGCCATTAGAGCTGTGCCCAGACAATTAGTTGGCAAGATAATCATTTAACTACTTGTCTATCTCCTCTTCCTTGCAGGCACCACAGACGGCTTCACTATTCCAGGTTACGAGAACCTCTCAAGACAAATGTTTTAATTTGACCCGTTTAAGGAGGAAATTAATGGCGAGCCTTGGGGCACAGCTGATTCATCTCATCGTCTCTCAAAATTTTCTAATTTTTCCAAATAGTTCTTGGTTTATTAATTTGAAATGTGGTACGCCGGGATTCCTCCGGGATGACTCTAATTTGGCTCAGTCACTGCCAAAGGCTTCTTCACAATGCACAGTAGAATAAAAGACCTTCTGAGAAATCAGAAAGCGGAAACGGATGATGGTTTGTGTATTACTCCTCATGGTTCTTGTAGGCTCGGGTAGCCGAGCGCTGGTTTCCTTGGGGGTCATTTTTAAGAAATTGGTGCAACCAATATTTTTGAGAGTTCAATGGAAATGAAGAAGGAGTGCTTGCTTGGAGGAACTTGCAATAGTTCTTTGCATAAGTTTTGATGAATATCACCCAATGACAATCCTCTTGGTGGGGGTACAACTTGACACCGTATTAAAATTACATGTGACCTGTCCATACGGGCTGCTCTTGGTTTGGTTATTGGTGGATATATATGTATGTTTACAGTAGTGCCTTGGATTACGAGCATAATTCGTTCTGGGACTACACTTGTAATCCAAATCAATCTTAAACCAAACCAAATTTTTCCATTAGAAATCATTGAAGTGCAGACAATTGGTTCCACACCCCAAAAAGAATGATTTAAAAAAAAAAATTTGGAATAACATGTAAAACAAATGAAAAAAACATTCAGAAATCTGGATATGTGATATTATAAGTTACTGTACAGTATACCAATCAGCATGTGGTATATAATGTATAGTAACTGTATAACCCTGATAACACAGCAGCTGGATATGTGATATATAAGTTACCGTACAGTATAGCAGCATGTGGTGTATAATGTATAGTAACTGTATAACCCTGATAACACTGCAGCAGCTGGATATGTGATATATAAGTTACTGTACAGTATAGCAGCATGTGGTATATAATGTATAGTAACTGTATAACCCTGATAACACAGCAGCTGGATATGTGATATTATAAGTTACTGTACTGTATAGCAGCATGTGGTATATAATGTATAGTCACTGCATAACCCTTATAACACAGCAGCTGGATATGTGATATTATAAGTTACTGTACAGTATAGCAATCAGCATGTGGTATATAATGTATAGTAACTGTATAACCCTGATAACACAGCAGCTGGATATGTGATATATGTTACTGTACAGTATAGCAGCATGTGGTATATAATGTATAGTAAATGTATAACCCTGATAACACAGCAGCAGGATATGTGATATATAAGTTACTGTACAGTATAGCAATCAGCATGTGGTGTATAATGTATAGCAACTGTATAACCCTGATAACACAGCAGCTGGATATGTGATATATAAGTTACTGTACAGTATAGCAGCATGTGGTGTATAATGTATAGTAACTGTATAACCCTGATAACACAGCAGCAGCTGGATATGTGATATATAAGTTACTGTACAGTATAGCAGCATGTGGTGTATAATGTATAGTAACTGTATAACCCTGATAACACAGCAGCCGGATATGTGATATATAAGTTACTGTACAGTATAGCAGCATGTGGTGTATAATGTATAGTAACTATATAACCCTGATAACACAGCAGCAGCTGGATAAGTGATATATAAGTTACTGTACAGTATAGCAGCATGCGGTGCATAATGTATAGTAACTGTATAACCCTGATAACACAGCAGCTGGATAAGTAATATATAAGTTACTGTACAGTATAGCAATCAGCATGTGGTATATAATGTATAGTAACTGTATAACCCTGATAACACTGCAGCAGCTGGATATGTAATATATAAGTTACTGTACAGTATAGCAATCAGCATGTGGTATATAATGTATAGTAACTGTATAACCCTGATAACACAGCAGCTGGATATGTGATATATAAGTTACTGTACAGTATAGCAGCATGTGGTGTATAATGTATAGTAACTGTATAACCCTGATAACACAGCAGCAGCTGGATATGTGATATATAAGTTACTGTACAGTATAGCAGCATGTGGTGTATAATGTATAGTAACTGTATAACCCTGATAACACAGCAGCTGGATATGTGATATATAAGTTACTGTACAGTATAGCAATCAGCATGTGAAGTATAATGTGTAGTAACTGTATAACCCTGATAAAACAGCAGCAGTTTGTAGATACAGGATGGAACTGCAGATCCCTATAATGCAGTAGCGTAGTACAACAGGCTAGAATAGAGAAGCAGGGCCGCTGTCAGAGGTCTGTGTGGTCACATGACAGCAATGAGGAAGGGGTGTGTGTTCAGCATGGACCAATCAGGAAGTGAGAATCACAGAGCTGTGCAGGAGGACAGTGACAGAAACTTTTGTATACAGCAGTGTGAATGGCTAAGTGTTAGTGCAGGCACATTATAGCAGCAGTGTGTATAGCTGAGTGTAGGTGCAGGCACATTATAGCAGTAGTGTCAATGGCTGAGTGGAAGTGCAGGCACATTATAGCAGCAGTGTGTATAGCTGAGTGTAAGTGCAGGTACATTATGGCAGCAGTGTGTGTAGCTGAGTGTGAGTGCAGGCACATTATAGCAGCAGTGTGTATAGCTGAGTGTGAGTGCAAGCACATTAAAGGAGGAATGGAGAGGATAGGAAACACAAGGGCTGACAGAGACTGCAGGGGGGAATGAGCAGGGCATGTGTGGGCAAAGTATAGCAGCACTCTCTGTCCAGGAAGAGAGGGGTTACAGCTATGGAGAGATTACCTCCTCAGTCCTGTCCCCTGATGTAAGCCCCAGCCTGAAGTGGATCTGCTATGATTTGGAAGGTGAGGGAGACTTCTTGGGTCAGAGTACAGGGCTGTAGACCCCGCTATGCAGACCATGCCCCCCCCCCACTCCCCCTCCCACCCAGTACAGGGAGCTCTTAAACCAAAGCAATGCTCTTACACCAAGTTATAATTCAGAAAATTTGTGAGCTCCTAATCCAAGTTAATCTTAAACCAAGGTACCACTGTACATATATATATATATATATATATATATATATATATGTTATTGGGTTGTCTCTCCTTTTATCAAAAGATCTATCAATTAAGGCTGGAAGGGTGGGGATAAACCACCAGGGACCACCCAAATGACTTTTTGTTCCGGCAGCATGAAAGGGGTTCCCTTTAAAGATTAGGTTAAGTATTTTTTTTTTTTTTGCAAAAGAACTTATTCTGGATAAACACCTCCCTTTGGAGCAGGCTTGTAGGGATGAGTTCAGTATCGAATTAGTAGGTACAAAATGCCTGGTGTCCTAGCCCATAGCCCATAATAATCTTATATTGGCAGATAGGCACAGTGACAGTGAGGTTAACAACGTCCTCAATCTTCAAATCGACCAATGCACCATTTCAGAGATATATGGCAAAAACTTTACATGCAAATTAGCTTGCTTGGTGCACTGGAGGTGGTCCAGGTACGGGAGTGCACTAGCTACCCTGCTGGCCAATCACACCTGTTCATCAATATTCATAATCATAAAGCTATAATATTGTTCCTAGCTTAACTCATTGTGAATAGTGATGAAGCCGCATCATTGGCAGACATGGAAAGTGGTGCACTGGAGGAGCCAGGACCTGCTCCAGAGCACCGAGAAAGTAAATTTGCATATAGTGTTTTTGGCTCAGATCTCTGGAATGGGGCAACCGATTTGAAAACTGAGAACAAAGCTCGAATCACCATGTTGATCTTTGATCTGCCTATTAAAAGGTAAATATGGGATATGTTAATGCTAGTTTTTTTATTTAAAAAGCTCCACATAAAGTAGGAGAAGGTGAGAGTTAGGCTCAACAGGAGCACGTGAGGCTGGAATCTTATGACTAGTGTTGATCGGACCTGTCAAACTGTTCGGGTTCAGCAACGTTCTCCGAATATTCTCCCAAATATTTGGTATTTGGTTCCCCGTAGCTGCATAAGTTAGATGCCACTCCAGAGCTGCCTGCCAATAATCCATACAGCCTTTAAAGGCTGGGTTCACACACTGTATACTTCAGGCAGTATTTGGTCCTCAAGTCAGGTCCTCATAGCAACCAAAACCAGGAGTGGATTGAAAACACAGAAAGGCTCTGTTCACACAATGTTGAAATTGAGTGGATGGCCGTCATATAACGGTAAATAACTGCCATTATTTCAATATAACAGCCGTTGTTTTAAAATAACAGCAAAAATTTGCCATTAAATGACGGCCATCCACTCAATTACAACATTATGTGAACATAGCCTTTCTGTGTTTTCAATCCACTCCTGGTTTTGGTTGCTATACAGCCTCACAAATACAGCCTCAAATATACATAGTGTGAACCCAGCCAAATTTGGCTGTATTTATGTTTTTCAGTACTCCCCAGGGCGGCATCTATCTTCTGCAGCTGCGGGGAATCAAATGCCAAATGTTTGGGTTCGGAGAACGTTGCCGATCCTGAACAGTTTGACAGGTCTGTTCAACACTACTTATAACTGTCATGGGGGACCATGATAGCTTGGGGCGCTGTATCTGTAATGGGGGGGGGGGCTTGTGTCAGTCATGGGGTGCATGACCTTCGAGCAGTAAGCAGACTGTATTATCTGAACTTGATAGATCATACAGATATTTGTTTTGTACAGATAAGACTTTGCCATTTTCCCTTACGTTTACATTCGTACCTATACGCCCTCTATCTAAGCCCAAGTTACTGGAGACTCAGATACCAATCTGGAAAATACTGGTGCGGGGGGAGGGTTAAACCGCTTATTAGCATTATTTTTTTTCCAACTTTGAGTGAAAAACAGAGTTTCAGTGGACTTTCCAAGTGATCTTTATCGACATGGATTTAAAAAATGTGTTTCCTGAAATCCTCCAAGCTCCTGGCGCCCAGGTAACCAGATCAGAAGATGCGGTAATGAGATGCCTCAGCACAAATCAAGTCAGTCTGCAAAGGTGCTCCATAGGAAGGCAGGCCGGGGCAACGTTTGGGAAGTATTTAATAAGAAGTATCCCAGCTGGGGACTCATAGAACATATGGAGAAAAATGACCCTATATGTGGGAGGGGGGAGGTGGTCTGGACATGAAGACTGCAGCTACAGGAAACTAATGAGCATGTCCCATGTATCATATACACCGAACACTGGAAACCAGCAGCGGATAACTTTGTGAATATACACAAATGTGTTCTAGAGTGGTTTCCTATGGTATTTATGAGGCCAATTAACCCCCCCCCCCTCCCTCCCGAAATACAGAGCATCAACGCAATAAAACAAAAACCCTCAAGTCCATGATGGTTTATTGTGCATTTACCCCTGGACTATTAAGGTGAAGCGATTTAGGATACATATGGTTTACTATGCAGCAACCCAACCAAGGAGGAACATACCATACAGGCATTTGGTATGGGGCCCACATTGGGTTGGCTTCATACGTCTAGTCCATGGTTAATGTAGACTTGTGACGGCTCTCCCCGCAGGAGGATGTTACCAAGAAACGAAGGAGGGAACAGGTTCAATATCATAAAGTTTATTTGCTAGATCACAGTCAGTGGAAGCTCTTAGGTAGAAAAGTGGTGGCCACCACCTTGGTAGCTCTTTAGATGGGGGTGCTCAATCTTTTTTAATCTAAGGGGCTTATTGCCAGGTTGGACCACTCCCAATGGATCCAAGAAAACTTAAATGGTTATTCTTATGTGAGACACATGGCAAATCAACAGTACAAACCATAAATAACTAAAAGGTGGGGGTTCCACCTGATTCCCTTCTACTGGGAGAATGGGGGTTCTTCTCTCCCCCATTCTACATTTAAGAGAAGAGAAGGCGACATTTTGGATTACATCGGCCATTAGCTTATCTCCTTCTTTTTTTGGTAAAATCATCTTCCATCAGCCATGGTTATCGCAGACCTCCAGCTATAAAGAATCAACTTCTTGGATATACAGTATATTGTCTACACGTCTAAATAATTTTCACACCACTATAACCGAATGCCCCAGACACGACTTTTGCCCTTAAAAAAATCTGGACCCTGAACAACAATGTGTAATTTATAATACTTAGCAGAGAGGCCTTTAGGCGACTTTGGCATCAGGCCCAGGTACAACTACTATTACTGCACCCCCTATAGTTCCACCACTGGCCTTCCTATGACCAATCCTACTCTTATCAAAGAGAAGGTGAGGAAAGGTCTGAATTATTTCTGCACAGGGAATATTGATACAATATTGGTGACTTTGTATTTCAGTGCATATTTGTGGGGAAAAAGGGAAATGACAACCACCTGGAGCTCCAGGGATGACGTTTTAAAAAAACAAAAACAAAAAAACATGGCTATATACAGTGGCGTAGCGACCACGGTCGCAGTGATCGCCGCTGCGACCAGGCCGCTACCAGCGGGGCCCCCCTTGCCGCCACACTGCCCCCCTCCCATTCCCTCTTGTGACTGCAAGCAGTATTTTGCTTGCGGTCACAAGAAGGAGGCTGAAACTGGGAAGTACTTCCGGCACAGGGCGGGTTACTAACACGCGCCTCCTGTGTCCGAAGTAACAGCCCTGGCGCACACAGAGCTCCGTGATGAGTGTGCTGCCGGGGCTGGGACGGGAAAGAGCCGGGGAGCCACGGGTCCGCCGGGGGCCAGTTCCAGCCTGCAGGCGAGAAGAGCCACGACGGAGGAGCGAGTTGTCAGGTGAGTTTTTTTTATTTTTTATTTTTTTATCTGCGTTGCACAGACTAAGGGGCATCTATAAGAGGGATAATGGGGGCATCTATAAGGGGGATAACCGGGGGGGCATCTATAAGGGGGATAACCAGGGGGCAACTATAAGGGGGATAACCAGGGGGCAACGATAAGGGGTATAACCAGGGGGCATCTATAAGGGGGATAACTGGGGGGCATCTATAAGAGGGATAACCGGGGGGCATCTATAAGGGGAATAACTGGGGGGCATCTATAAGGAGGATAACCGTGGGACATCTATAAGGGGGATAACATAGGGGGGCCATCTATAAGGGGGATAACATAGGGGGAGCATTTATAAGGGAAATAACATGGGGGGGCATCTATAAGGGGGACTTCATGGAGGGTGTAGGCAATAGGGCATGTGCTATAGTGGACTACACAGAGGGGGCATAAACTATAAGGGTGATCACATAGCGCCAGCCTACCCATCTAATGAGGGCACAAAGGGAACAAGACAGATGTGTAGAGAGATGAGGATGGTGCCGGAGTGAGGAGCCTAATATGTTTCTCTGGCAGATTCTGTGGATTCGTGGCTCGGAGAAGTTCTCATAATGGCCCAGGACAGATGGAGAAGAAGATGAAAAGGGAAGAACTCCGATCAGAGAAGACGTCCCCTGTGAGTCACCGGATATAACTGCACTGTAATGTATATGGAGTAAAGAACCTGTGTAGAGCTGAGGCTACCTCTATATGACTGGATGAGGTGATATTGGTCTTTGTACAGTGGATGTTATTCAGTATCAGCGATTGTATTAGTCAGTATGTGGTGATGTTAGTCAGTAGCAGCGGTGGTGTTAGTTAGTATATAGTGGTATAAGTCAGTAGCAGCAGTGGTGTTAGTCAGTATGTGGTGGTATTTGTTACTTGTTTTATTGGAGTTAGTGTACTGGATTTGGTCAGTAACAATATGGTGGTTTTAGTGTGGTGGGAATATTTGCCCCTGTATACTGTTATTATTGGTAATATTGGTCTCAGTATACAGGATTTGGTTAGTAACAGTATGGCGGTAATATATATGGCGATTATATTTCCTATACACTGTTATTATTGGTCTTGAGATATATATATACCAATAGCATAGCTTGGTCGAGGAAGGGGGGGGGGCAAAATGACCTCTTGCACCAGGGCCCAAGAGACATTAGCTACGCCCTGGCTATATATGATGGGCCCCTATGAGCCGGGGAGGTGGGTGCCTGTTGTTCTGTTCGGCCACCTCCTCCCCGGCTGTATTCAGTGGGGTGTCGGACCCCCAGACTTCTCCTTTAAGTGAGTGTTTCATGTCGTGTAACAGGGTCAGTGTTTTTGGATTATCCTGACTTGGATACAAGCGGAATACAGGTATTCATGTTTTTAATGTAGTTGATGGTCATTGGAGGAGGTTTGTCTCCCATATTCTGTTCCTTTTAGCCACTTTGGGCGATTTTCAATAAAGTTATTTTCTGATGTGAAAATGGGGAAACATAAAGAAAGAAAAAAATATATATACAGTATACATGGCTATAACCATGCAAAAGAAGTGATACTCACCTACCCCAGTCCCCTGCACCCGCCACTCTGACATTGCTGGTTCCTGCTTGCCACTGTTTCTTTGACACATCAACCTTGTAGGACTGACTGCTCAGCCTATCATTGGCTGCAAAGATGTTGTGGTGGTAACAGGGAGGACACATAACTGGAAGCAGGAAGAAGTGGAAAAGAGAACTGCAAGCATTGCGGTGGAGGTTGCAGAGAAGCAGGGTAGGTGAGTATCACTCCTTTTTTCATGGTTACATTGCCCCAGCCATATAGAAACTTTATTTTTATCCCCAGACAACCCCAACCATTTATTTGCGTTCTACACTTTGCACTGTTTTTATTCCATCCACCAAATGTGGTAATAATAACCAGACTAATGTTTCCGTAATGTATAAGATTCCAAACTTGAATTAACTTGCCTGTATACTGTTGCAAGAGATATTGAGAACTGACACTATATGCCAATATACAGGATTGGTGCAGTTTCTGGAAAAAAATAAAAATATAAAATTCTAATCAAATCCAACCCCTATAATTTTGCCTATCTTGGTCGGAGACGTTATTTGTAGCCGTTATAATGTTTTTAGAAAGCAATTCCTGTGTAATAATAAACCTATAATTCAATATGAGCAGCGCACAACACTCTATTCCCGCAGGGGTCTCATTTTTGTCTCCATTTTACATTAGAAATACTTAAAGTTAAAAAATAAACGTCCCCTTGGCCGGTCTGTGCCAGTTATAAATTATGCAGAAACAGTGGATTTTATTCAGAGACATTAAAAATCGTTTTAAATTCCCTGCGAGCGAATTAAAATAACAAACCTCGTCGGTATCACTTACTAATGTGTGAGCCAGTATTTTACCTTCTATAAATAAGGAAGAAAAATATATATAAACATATTGTGCCGCGCACAGTCTGACAGGCGGCTTTTCACTCACACGTGCAGGGGAAGATAAGTCTCGGCCGCCGGTGATATAGAGTGCTATGGAGTGTGACAGCGCTTCAGTCACCAGGTCCGTAGACTCCATAGAAGACGTTGACTCCTGACATTTTTTGGTATAATTATAGATTGCCCAGTATATAAGACCAATTTTCATATACTTAGGGAATTCTTAAGGGATTCAGGATCCTAATGTCCGGGCCAGATTGGAGAATGGTTATAAAAATGTATCTGAAGTGTCTCTTCTGTCTCCTGGACCCCTCAAGTTGTCTTCTGAGCTCCCCTCCGGCTACGTCACAACCCAGCTGACGGATACTCCGCTCAGCCAGTCAGTGACTGGGGCGGAACACCACTGCAGTCACTGATTGGCTGAGCGGGCTAAATCCCAATCGACTGTGACATTGGATTCACACATCCGTAGTAAAGTGGATGGGACTTGCCGAACTGTTCGGTTTCTGCAATGTTCCAGCATCCATCTTCTCCAGCCACTAGGAGTCAAATGGTGAGCGTTCAAGTTCAGAGAATGTTCCAGAACTCGAACAGTTTGGCAAGTCCGCTCAAAACCAGTCCATAGTTCTGTCCGCAGTTATGCAGGACCGGTCCTAGTGCGGCTACTCAATTGCGGCTTGGATCACTATCTTCTACGTGTGTTTTGTAAACTGCGAAGCACTATGGATGCACATCCATAGGGCAGTCCACAATAACGGGTCTGCGACTACAGATGTGTAAATGAGCCCCACCAGGATACTTTATGGTCTTATTGTCAAGACAACACCTCAAAGGGGTATTACAGAAGATTTTTTTTTCTATGTAACTTTGCTCAGGGCACAAAAACGGTATACTTACCTCATCTTTTTCTGCCTCCAGTCATATCTTAGTATATGCAAGAGTGTTGCACAAGGACCTTCCTACTTAGCATTTGTAGCTAAGTGTCCCACCTCAGCCACTGATTGGTTGAGCAGGAAAGTCCTTCTGTGACAGAGACACAAGGAAGTGCAGCTCGGGACAGATGCGGGGATAGTGGTGACAGAGGTGGTAAGCATAGGTGTTTTTTCTATGTGCACAGTAAGAAAGAAAAAAAGTTCTCAGAAATCCTTCTTAAGGGGTCATATACCTTTTGAAAAAAAATTAATCAAAAAACATAATAACAATTATTCACTGTGGCAATCCAGTAGTTGTTTTTCCTTTAGGCTATGTTCACACTACGTATATTTCCAGCCGTAGTGCGAACCGCGAATATACGCCTGTATTTATGAGGTTGATGCGTACCCGGGAAAGTATTCGCTATACGGCCACACAATGCACACTACGTATGAGCCTACGTCCGGATCGTATCGTGAAGATTTCCAAGTAAATGACCTGCTTCAGACCGCTTCAAAACAAACTAGGAAGCATAACTATACTACGGGCGTATGTTCGCAATATGCCCGCATGTCTATTTTTCACACGGCCGTAGTTTCAGCCGCACATGTCCGGCCACGTACGAACTACGGCCGGACATATACATAGTGTGAACATAGCCTTAAGGTTAATTTTGAGCCTCAAAAAATGACTGAAACCTTCAGCTGATTTTTGAGCCGCTTTAGCCCAAAAATTGGCCTAAAATACATATGTAGAAGAGACCGAACACTTAGTTTCACGGCCATAAAAGTTATGGATGTAAAATACATGTACAAACAAATTACAGATTTATTATCTTGTGGAGAGGGTTAGCGGCACATACAGGTGAGAATGAGCAGGTATAGCCAATAATGTATATCGGTTTGGATCTAAGCCGACTGGCAGGCGGTGCTAACTGTGTAAAAGACTAGTAGAGGCAATCAACAATAGGAGAAAAAGAAAGCCAGTTGCACTCACCGGAGTAGTCTTCTGTAGTTTATTTCACTTTATAAAAAGCAAGGGCATGGTGCGGACATATCATGAGCAGGCGCTCAGTGCAAGGGGTGGTGACAGTCTGTTTCACGCTCACGGCGCTTCTACGGACCTCCTCCTTCTGCCACGTCATTACGCTATTCAAATAGCTTAATGAAGTAGTGACGTAGCAGAAACATGTGAAGTGAACAAAAGTGAGGAACATAAAAACAATTAAAAACAAAACAGTAATGAGTATATTAATATTTACAATAAATAATTCCTATCTACTCGCTCATTAAGGCCTCCCGGTCCTTCGGCACCCGTTTTTATTATCCATTCTAATTCGGTTTTAAGTAGTTTGCGGTGATTGTCTTGTCCCCTTTTAGAATACACTCTTTCGATCCCGGCTACTTTTAATGCCGATGGATCCCCTCCGTGCACACTTTTTATGTGTTCGATCAAGCGCGGGGCACCTACGCCAGTCTTTAAGGAGTATATATGTTCCCTAAAGCGTGTGCATAGTGGTCTTTTGGTTTGGCCGATATAGAAGCGGCCACATGAGCAGAAGATAGAATAAATGACTGAGTGTGTTTTACAGCATATAAAGTCTTTTATAGAGATATCTATACCATTTAATGTTATAGAGGAACCTTTTTGTACATAATTGCACCATTTGCAGGAACCGCATCGATAATTCCCTTTAAGATCGTTGCTCAACCATGTTTGATTTTTATATTTTCCTTTTGATGTAAACTTAGTATGAACTAGGATATCTCTTAAGTTGGAGCTACGTCTAAAGGCTATATATGGTTTTTCTTTTGTCCATTCATCTAAGTCGCTATCCCCCTGTAAAAGATACCAATATTTTGAGATGGCTTTGCGAATTGGCATTGCCATGGCAGATAATTTAAATGCAAAGGCAAACCTTTTATTAACATCTTTAATTTTTTGTTTTTGTTTAGTGGATCTCAATAGTGTGATACGATCTTTACTGGCCGCTTTACTCCTGGCCTCTTGTAAGAGTTTTTCAGGGTAACCTCTATGCAGCAACCGGTGGTGAAGATTGTCTGCTTGCTCTTCGAATGACTCTAAGTTGCTATTAATGCGCCGTAACCTGAGAAACTGACCATACGGGACGGCCCTTTTGGTAGATCCCGTATGGTAGCTCTCATAGTGTAGCAGGGTATTAGATGAGGTAGGTTTCCTGTACCCTGATGTTTCAATGGTAGTGCCCCTTTTATGTATCATCATAGTGAGAAAGGGAGTGAGAAAGGGGAAAAGAAAGAGTGTGTCTTGGAGACACTAGAAGACACTAATGACTCTAATACTATAAAAATCTTTAATCTTACAGATATTGTCCTAGATGAGGCTACTATCTCTGCTCTGTCGAGAGGTCTCAACTTCTGTTTTCCTGAGCCCTTCGACATAGCAGAATTTGAGAAAGATTTCTATGCCGCTATTCGTAAATTAAACCTAAAAAAGTTTTTCCAAAATAAAATGAGTCCTACAGATACTAAATGTGAGGGTGAGATACGTTCAGATATAGGCCCATTGGGATTTATTCCCCCTAGTTTAAATACCGAACAGGAACGTGAAAGCCTCATGATATTAGCAGAATTGGCAGGTGGCATACCTATAAAAAAAGAAGAATACATAATACCAGAGGAAACCTTCACTAAGGGAGTTAAATCCACTTTTAACCCCCCACTAGTGCCAGGTAGTAATCTTGATCTTTTCCACAAAAGTGTCCTCGGGGATGTACGTGCTCTAATATATCCCCAAGAATCGTACAATCTGAGTAGCATCGAGTGGGAGTCCATACAGAAGCTAAAGAGAAGAGAAGATGTAGTAGTAAAAAATGCGGATAAGGGGGGTGGAATCGTGCTCATGACTAGAGATTATTATGTTATGGAAGCTAGACGTCAGTTAAATAATAGCAATAATTACAAAAAACTAGACGCAGATCCTTCACCCAAAACCCTCACAAAACTACAGAGTTTCCTAAGAGTTCAGGTTGAACGAGGTATGATCTCTCACAACATGGCTCGCAAGCTTTTACCTACGGAGTATAGACCAGCATATTGGTACTTCCTTCCAAAGATGCATAAAGATGTGTGCAGCCCCCCAGGACGCCCTATTGTGTCAGGGGTAGGTTCTATTCTTGAACCCCTCTCTCAGTATGTCGACTGGCTGCTGAACCCGCTTTTGAGAGGGGTTCCCTCCCTGGTTAAGGACACAAATGAATTTTTGGATGTCCTGGGGAGCTGCACGCATGGGGAGGAATTTTTGTTGGCATCTATAGACGTAGAGTCTTTGTATACTCGCATACCTCAAAAACCGGCAATAGAGAGTATCTGTAACCTGCTTCGCCAGACTGATAAAAGTGAAGAGTATGTCTCTTTCATCTCTGAGGCTTTGGATCTGATCCTTTCCAACAACACCTTTATCTTTGATGGGGATTGGTTCCTGCAGGTCTCCGGCGTCGCTATGGGCACGCCGGTGGCCTGCAGTGTAGCCAATCTCTATCTGGCTGCCTTTGAAATGCAATACATTTTTTCGGAGAATAATCAATTTCTCCCATTTGTGCAGCAATATACTCGCTTTGTAGATGACGTGTTTGTCATATGGACTAGTACACAGAAGAATTTCGAAAATTTTATAACCTGGTTGAATAACTGTAATGACATGAATATGTTATTCACTTATAAGGTTAGCTCTAATGAGCTTGAATTTTTAGATGTGATGATACATAAAAGGGGCACTACCATTGAAACATCAGGGTACAGGAAACCTACCTCATCTAATACCCTGCTACACTATGAGAGCTACCATACGGGATCTACCAAAAGGGCCGTCCCGTATGGTCAGTTTCTCAGGTTACGGCGCATTAATAGCAACTTAGAGTCATTCGAAGAGCAAGCAGACAATCTTCACCATCGGTTGCTGCATAGAGGTTACCCTGAAAAACTCTTACAAGAGGCCAGGAGTAAAGCGGCCAGTAAAGATCGTATCACACTATTGAGATCCACTAAACAAAAACAAAAAATTAAAGATGTTAATAAAAGGTTTGCCTTTGCATTTAAATTATCTGCCATGGCAATGCCAATTCGCAAAGCCATCTCAAAATATTGGTATCTTTTACAGGGGGATAGCGACTTAGATGAATGGACAAAAGAAAAACCATATATAGCCTTTAGACGTAGCTCCAACTTAAGAGATATCCTAGTTCATACTAAGTTTACATCAAAAGGAAAATATAAAAATCAAACATGGTTGAGCAACGATCTTAAAGGGAATTATCGATGCGGTTCCTGCAAATGGTGCAATTATGTACAAAAAGGTTCCTCTATAACATTAAATGGTATAGATATCTCTATAAAAGACTTTATATGCTGTAAAACACACTCAGTAATTTATTCTATCTTCTGCTCATGTGGCCGCTTCTATATCGGCCAAACCAAAAGACCACTATGCACACGCTTTAGGGAACATATATACTCCTTAAAGACTGGCGTAGGTGCCCCGCGCTTGATCGAACACATAAAAAGTGTGCACGGAGGGGATCCATCGGCATTAAAAGTAGCCGGGATCGAAAGAGTGTATTCTAAAAGGGGACAAGACAATCACCGCAAACTACTTAAAACCGAATTAGAATGGATAATAAAAACGGGTGCCGAAGGACCGGGAGGCCTTAATGAGCGAGTAGATAGGAATTATTTATTGTAAATATTAATATACTCATTACTGTTTTGTTTTTAATTGTTTTTATGTTCCTCACTTTTGTTCACTTCACATGTTTCTGCTACGTCACTACTTCATTAAGCTATTTGAATAGCGTAATGACGTGGCAGAAGGAGGAGGTCCGTAGAAGCGCCGTGAGCGTGAAACAGACTGTCACCACCCCTTGCACTGAGCGCCTGCTCATGATATGTCCGCACCATGCCCTTGCTTTTTATAAAGTGAAATAAACTACAGAAGACTACTCCGGTGAGTGCAACTGGCTTTCTTTTTCTCCTATTGCAAATTACAGATTTATTATTGAGTTTCATAGAACTTAAAAGTAGAATAAAAATTGGCAGTTTTTTGAACTGTAGAACGGTTGTTGTACCATTCAAGAAATAGTCTGAAATACTGTGATCCTGAACTATAACTATGAGATTTCAAGAGTACAAGGGCTGGATTAAAATATCCTGAAGCCTTTAGAGACTACAGTGGACAAACATTGCCATACTATTAGGTTGGGACTAAAGGACACAAGACAGGTGAGGCCCTGCACTGGCACCCGTCCCGCTGTCCCTGCCTACTTACCACTATCTGCCCTAGGCGACAGCGGTAACTGGGCGACAGTCCCTAACTTAGATTAGTGTAACACAGAAACGAAGACAGAAAAAACAAACACAATAAACTCAATGTTGTCTAGCCGGGTCAAAGCCGTACAAAATCAGGCAGAGAGGATCATCAGGAAGTCAAACAAAAGTCAGGGAATATGTAACCAGAATACAAACGCTAGCTTAGTGACACTCAGGAATGAGGCTCTATCGCGCCACAGCGCTTGATACACCCCAGGACAGCGCCAGTACCGCTCCCCGCCTTGATCAGTCATTGCGACGTTAAAAAAGACCCTGTCTAGGGTCAAAATGTCCATCAGTCGCCTAAAATTTTTCATTATATTTTCACCATTGAGATGGTGTACTTTTGTACACTTTGCATTTAAAAAAAGAGTGCTACAGAGTCCTCTATCCACAGTATATTTGGGTTAATACCCGTCCGTGAGAAGCACCAAGCATCAGATCACCCGTTGTGCACCCCTATCTCTTCCTATACATGAAGCAGGCAAGGAGGACACAGAGGGGAGTATACTAATGGAGACCAGAGTCCCAGCCCCAGAGCGTGATTGGGGCTGAGACTCTAGCTCTAGACCTCATATATACTGCTGGCCGCCAGTCATTTAATATCCATATAGCACACCTGTGACGATCGGCTCGGGGGGGGGGGGGGGGGGGGGGCGGTGAAGCCCCGGCAACGGCAACAACAAAGACGATGCCGGCGTGCTCCCCGCACCCGGCTGGGTTAGTTGCCAGGGACCCTGCAGGGAGCAGAAGGAGGCCGGCCATCACGCTAAGCTCCTGACACATACTGGTGTACTACTGCTTTGGTTGCCCTGATGATATAAATTATAGCTAAGGAATTTTATATCAGCTCATAATAAGGCAGAAAAACAAATGGCTAGTAGTGCCGGTTTAAGACATTGGGTATTTGTAACTTCAATGAACCATTATCATCGAAACTGGTTGTATTTGACAAATCATAGCATCCATACCATTAAAGTAAGGTCATGCTCACCCACTATGGGCCCTGAAGAGATGTATTCTCTGACACTTGGGGTTTCTGGCCTCAGGCCATGGTTGTACCTCTAAGAATTCTCCATCGAGCAAGTTCTGGTCCTTCTCTGGTACCTAAAATGGTGTTTTGTGTACTTGAGTTCTAGTGGTTGACAAGTTGTCTGGTTAAACCTCAAGATACTATGCAAAACAAGTAGAGAAATGTACTCAAACCACACGGGACTCCAGACTGAGATGGAAACATTTTTCTTTTCCACTGCAAATAGTCGAAGACATGTTTTGGGACTCAATAAAGGTGACAACTCGATTTCGTGAGGCTTCCAGGTCTGTTCACGTGAAGCTATAGTGATTTTACTTAGGAGAAAGTTGGGCTCAGGAGCAGAAGGGATGTCTAGCCAAAATGCAAAAATTTACCACAGTATACACAAGTGTACTGTGTTCCTTCGAGCTGGGAGCAGTCGTAGACCTTTCAACGCCTATATCTCCACTTGTTCAAGAATGATTTAAATTGGAGCCAATAACTCTGAAGCTTTAACATCTGACAACAAGACTCAATGAGTCGTAGGCTTAAATAGCATCAATTTTCTAGAACCGCTCCTCTTTGGAGCCAGCAAGTGTGTATTTTTCCAAAAACACATGTACCTCAGGCAACTTTATGTAAAGAACGGGGATCTTTCTCTCTGTCGGGGAACTGGTTCAGATTATGGAACAGTTAGGGCTTCCTTCAGCATTCCGGATTAAGATCTTACTCCATGTGTTAAAGACTTGTGTTTCCTGAGGAGACTTGGGCAGATGGAATTTTGTCTCTAGGACTAGAGAAACACATTCTTGAAATTAACCCCTAAACTGAGACCTCAGTAGAACACGATTGTAGAATACGGGAAAATGGTCTCGGTAACTACGTGGGGGGAATCATAGATTAAGAGAATAGTAACAATAAGATTATACTCAGTGACTGATATAATTTGAACAATTGGAGTAGTTTGGGGGATCAAGACCACCTGCCCGCTGGCAGAGAACAGCATTGGCGGGGAGGAAGGACTCCATAGAGCATCCAGGTCAAGCCCACTTGGCTCTGGGTCACACCAACCCCCAGGCACAGAACCACAGCAAATATGGCTGCCATAATGCCATAAAAGCTTCTATCCTACTGCCAATGCCGATACTGTAGTATCTAAAGGCCCTATTAGATGGTCCAAGACCATTTGTTAAGGAGCACCAATCCCAGTGATCAGCACTTCTTTGTAATTGTTGGGCGTGTTAGAATGGACCGATCAGCCGAAGAGTGTCCATGTGCTTATTTGTTGGCCGATTGCTAGCTCCAGCTACCAATAAAGGTTTTAAAAAACGTTTTTCAAATATAGAAATTTTTTCAAGCAAAAACACAACAAAAAAATATACTAAATTATTATCACCATATGATCATGTTATTTATCCCACAAGTAACAAGTAACATTAAATATTGTCCCAAAAATATAAAAAATAATATTAATAAAAAAAGTTATGTAATAGTACAAAAGTGACAGAACATACAAAATATATGACTTCATTGTATCTCAAAAAATTCTTCACAATTTTTTTTTTTTTAAATGATGGTTTTTGGAATGAGATGATGAAAAAAAATTGCTGCATTCTTAAAGTTTTTTTTTTTCTGGGATTGGAAAAATACAGGGTAAAGGGAGGCCAGAGGATAATAGAACCATTACTCACCCAGCACAGCTGATCACCTGATTCCTGCTGATCTTTGTATACTTGCTTTTGGTGAGAATGTTTCCGTATGGCCATGTGACTGTTGCAGCCAATCACAACTCACCGCCCCCTGCCAACCTGAAGGGGCTGGCAGGGGGAGTGCCGGATCCGTAGTCTCTGCCCCCAGTGCACCAAACCACTGTACTAGCTTAGGAATTAAACTACAAACTGGGCAGAAATGGCACCAAGGATAAAGGATGACACTTACCTGTGTGTGCATTAAAGTGTTTGCAGACGTTACCTGTGCAGAAACCTTATGATTTTGGATGTGGAAACTCGTAACTTTTCAGTTTCCCTGCAGCGCCACCACAGGTTAAATTAAGCAGTACACAGCGCCCATTATAATCAATGGGTTGTCTGTGTAATGCAGGACAGTTCTTCCAGAGCAGGAGATGATCCCAAATAGGGGATCCCCCTCTATTAGCTTAGCATTACATAAGAAGTAATTAGAAAAAATAAATAAATTCTAAAGCAGAGAAGCCCTTTAAGTATCTATTCCACAGGCTGAAGGTCTATGCAGGGAAGCATCACGCAGTGCGGCCTTATCCTAACTTTGGTGGGAATTTTTGATCTATCGAGAGGAAGCCAAGCTCCCATTTCCCTGTCAGTACATCATAACCAGGAGATGGTTTAAAGGCTCAATTTATCCCTGGTTTGTGGTTGAGAAAACATGAAAACCCAAAATGATCTGAAATTGGAAGCGGCAACAAGTGGACGGCCTGCCAGCTTTCACGTCTGACTTTCTCTCGCTTATTTTTAAAAAATGGATGAAAAATGTCCGGTCTTTGAACGTCCGCAGGAATGAGTGATTGGAGACTTTTTCATATGTGATGATTTCTCATTATATAGTGGTCATTTAGGACAGCTGTGTATATGGTTATTGTATTACAGTCATATTCTCATGATATCCCGTCTCCAATGTGAACCATCTATTTACAGCATATCGGGTGGGAGAGACCTCGGATACTACACCCCGGGGCAAATGTAACTTCTATTTAACTGGCCAGATGTATATGAACGTTTACCCCACTACTCCGGACATGGTGATCTCCAAGTGTGGTCACCATTACTTAAAGGGATATTCAACTCAATCGCTGACCATGGTGAGACTAACAATTCCTTCCATGCTTGTTATTGTCTATTCAGTCTCCTTCCCCCAGTTCTCAGCTGCTGCTTTCTGCTGAAGACACAAATATCTGTGTGTGAGCTTTTCTCTCTGTCTCCCCCTCCTCCCCCCTCCATTCTGAGACAGCTGATGTAAACAAGTCCCGGGCAGGCTTTATCTGCAACATTACAGAAAGTGCACCAGCAACCTATAGGTGCACGTGCTTACCGTATATACTCCCCTGGCATACACATGATAAAAACCTGCTCTATAGATATTAAAAAAATGAGGGTCTTAGCAAACTATTTGATCAGAGTGTCCCATGTCACCACGTTAAGGTGTCCTCAGAGATATGGTCCTACTCTAGCATTTTCACACTAGCAATGGACTCCCCATAGAAAACCTCTCCTGCTCTGGACAGTTACTGACATGGACAGAGGTGGCAGCAGAAAGCACTGTGCCAGACTGGAGAGAATACACCACTTCCTGCCGGACATACAGCATCTAATAAGTACTGGAAGACTGGAGATTATTAAATAGAAGTAATTTACAAATCTATATAACTTTCTGGTAACCGCTGATCTGAAAATATATTTTTTTTGTCAAAGTTTTCCTTTAAAAGCAAATGATCAATAAAATTCCAGAATTCTGTACACAGTCTTTAACATTACTGGTGTAGGAATGACCAGTATGTTTGTTTAATGGAAACCAGTTTGCAGTAAAAAGTTGTTAGGCAGGCAGCGGCTATTGTTTACTAGCGGTAAGAAGCGGTAAGGAGCGGTAGGAGCGGCAAGGAGTTGTGAGGAGCGGTAAGGAGCGGTGATGAGCGGTAAGGAGTGGTGAGAAGCTGCAAGGAGTGGTCAGGAGAGGTGAGGAGCGGTAAGGAATGGTGAGGAGCGGTAAGGAGTATTGAGGAGCGGTCAGGAGTGGTGAGGAGCGGTAAGGAGTGGTGAGAAGCGGTAAGGAGTGGTGAGAAGCTGCAAGGAGTGGTCAGGAGTGGTGAGGAGCGGTAAGAAGTGGTGAGAAGCTGCAAGGAGTGGTGAGGAGCGGTCAGGAGTGGTGAGGAGCGGTAAGGAGTGGTCAGGAGTGGTGAGGAGCGGTAAGAAGTGGTGAGAAGCTGCAAGGAGTGGTCAGGAGAGGTGAGGAGGACCACTAATGCATTCCCCCATGTCCCCATGGTAAGACGTCTCCTGATGGGATCCATGTTATGTTTCTGCTCAGCACATAATTGTTTCCATACTCCTCCTGGATATATGAAGCATAGATTTATTGATATGTATTTATCTGCAGGTCGGTCGAGCGGTTACATAGATGCTCGGAGTATCGGCCGTCTCATCATCTCTGGTGACATCTGGAGGCCGCTGACCTGTCCGTGCATTGTGGACCTTTGAACGTTGAGACATTGATTAGATTGGGCAGAAAACATCTGCATTAATCTTCAAGAAGTGAAGTTAGTAAATACTGGACAGAAAGCGCTGACGTCTCGGACACGGAAAATTCCTGTTGCGTAAATAACACGGACTTAACTGCTGCTTCCTACATCTTTAACAGCAAAAAACTGGAAATAGAGTGTGTATGAAGGAGAGACTTAGCACAATGGTTATTTACAGGGATCCTGAAAGATAACATGGTGTGTAACATGGTGTGTCTGACACAGTGCTGCTAATTATTATACCTGAGGTGTGACACCTCTCAATATCATATATCATCAATGGCAACCAGAAACCGTGATTTTGACCGATTTCACATGATTTTTTTTACATTTTAAACAGCAATAAACATATTTTAAGGGGTGAGGTTGAACAAAGCGCTCTTGTACCCCAGGCCTTTGTGTCTTGTACCCCAGGCCTTTGTGTCTTGTACCCCAGGCCTTTGTATCTTGTACCCCAGGCCTTTGTGTCTTGTACCCCAGGCCTTTGTGTCTTGTATCCCAGGTTTTTGTCTCTTGTACCCCAGGCCTTTGTGTCTTGTACCTCAGGCCTTTGTGTCTTGTATCCCAGGCCTTTGTGTCTTGTACCTCATGCCTTTGTGTCTTGTACCTCAGGCCTTTGTGTCTTGTATCCCAGGCCTTTGTGTCTTGTACCCTAGGCCTTTGTGTCTTGTACCCCAGGCCTTTGTGTCTTGTACCCCAGGCCTTTGTGTCTTGTACCCTAGGCCTTTGTGTCTTGTATCCCAGGTTTTTGTCTCTTGTACCCCAGGCCTTTGTGTCTTGTACCTCAGGCCTTTGTGTCTTGTATCCCAGGCCTTTGTGTCTTGTACCTCAGGCCTTTGTGTCTTGTACCCCAGGCCTTTGTGTCTTGTACCCTAGGCCTTTGTGTCTTGTACCCCAGGCCTTTGTGTCTTGTACCCCATGCCTTTGTGTCTTGTACCCCGGGCCTTTGTGTCTTGTAGGGTAGGGTATTAGTGCAGCCGTTAGTTAAAAGGGTATTCCGGCCTGGAAAAACTTAAAGAGGTTGTCTGGAAAAATGAAAAACGAAAAATTAATTTTTCCCGTATCCACAGGATAGAGGAGAAGTAAGAGATCCTGGGGGTCCGACCCTTTATTGCTCCTCCCCCCCCTCCCGGCTTCCTTAATAGAGCCGCGGGTCACGTGCCGTACTCTATTCATTCCTATCGAGCCGCTGGAAAGAGCTGAGTTAGTGCTCTATTCATAACAAGGAAGCCAGGGGCCCAATAAGGAGATTGTCAGGGGGAAAGGTATGGAGGCCGGACCTCTTCTTGCAATACTTTTCTAGGGGAAAATAAATTTTTCCCGAACAACCTTTGTAATCGTATCATATGCACATTCCTTATCCCCCCCCCCCCGTGTGCCATATACATCAATTTTCCCTATTGGTATCGGCACTAACTCGCCCCCTCTGGATGGCCGAAATCTGCAGAACACATTCCCCTCTGTCTCGCTCCGATTCGCTCTCCGCCCTCCCTTCCGAGACAAAGGAAATGTGACCTCCGTCTCTGTGGGCCTGGGGTGAGCTATACAAAGAGATCACTAACCAGGCCCACAGATGACTAATAGACAGGTAGGGCCAACGCTAGAATAAACAAGGAGCACGGCATGGCAGGAAATGAAGTTTCACAGACGGCGCCATCTTAAAAACCTATGCGGATTTAGAAAAGTTTAAAGGAGCGGTTTAGAAGTGTAGAAAAAGGTCTTGTGGGGATCAGAGAGTGAGTCCAGGGGGGATGGGAGCTGTTTATGTTTTAAATAATAGCCGGAGTACCCCTTTAAGATCTATGGGCAGTTTCTTTCGCAGATAACAGCCGGGGGTTTTAGCAGGGGGACACTTTGCGATTTGCTCAGAGACTTGTTAAAGGACCCTTCTAGGAAGTGGGGATTGTCCAATTTGGAGAATTCCTTTAAGCATTTTCTGTCCAGCCATGTCACCAATGAATGTAAAGTTACAACCGCTAGGCCGCTAGGTCACATATGTGCTTGTGGGATAGGAAACATGTCTCTATAAATAGCCTTATGTCTTGTACGAGCCTGGGATATAGGGATGTAAGCTGGAATTGTTCCCGATATTACAGCAGCCACCCATCAAGGTACACCGGGGCCAGACACTGCGCTCAGACACTGCAACTCTCCACAGTGGAGGGGAAAAAAACCTTCTGACGCCAAGCTTTTTCCACCTGGCAGAACCCGTAGCCATGAGTGTATATTTTTAAACCCATTACACAGGGAGTGTGACTGGCTTTACATTTCTCACTGGGTGGGAGCTGCCTTTGCGATGTTATTCTTGTTACCTAGCCCATTATGTTGCGAATGACGTCTTTATTGCCTCGTCTGGTGGGAGAAGGGGGGGTTGGGGGGGGGGGGGGAGAGACGGACAGCGCAGAAAGCGGCTTTACCTGTAATTTTTCTATGTACTGTACATACGGCTATATGTAAACACACATGTACCGTTCCGGGCACGGAAAAAAGTGTTTCATGAATATTCAGGGAACTCGAAATCTTGTTACATAAATAATTTAACTGCTCGAAAAACATAATTTTACTGGAAAAAGACACAATGACGCCGGGGGTGACCTTTGGTTTACACGCAGGAGCTCGGAGGTGTTTGGGAGAGGGTTCTGCCATTAAAGATCGCTTACAAATACAATTTTACAATTATAAAAATAAAAAAAATAAACGTGTCGGGAAAAAGTGACGAATTACACAGCAGCAAGGGTGGAGTAGTCTCAGGAGCCAGTGCAGGTAAATGCTAGGGGTGGGTATATAGCAATAATATATATATGCACTGCCAACCGAGAAGCTGATGGTATAACGGCCGGTCTGGAGCCTAGTCAGCCCTCTGAGGTGTGTGTCTGAATAGGCAAAGGTGAGATATATCTGCTTATAAGCTAACAGGGACCAAGGAGGTAATAACTAGTGTTGAGCAAGCACTACAATGCTGTAGCGCTCGTTTCTTGAGTAACGAACCCCATTTAAATCAACGGGAAACTTGAGCATTTAAAGGGAATCTGTCACTAAATTTATGCTACCTTAAATCAGGGCAGCATAAACAGTTTCTTACATCATTCTGTTCAGCCGTTCTCCTAATATGCAGGAGAATAGGATTCTTGCCACACCCCTCCCCCCGCCCTCCTGCTGCTGATTGACAGCTGACTGCCTATATACAGCATGGATAGATAACTGCCAATCAGCAGCTGGTGGGTGGATTTTTCTGTTGCTCATGAATATCCAGGACTATTGGGCTCATGCACATAATGGAGAGGACTACTTATTGTCCTTGTTATCCAGGAGGAGATCTCTGGATCAGCTGCACAGAACAATGTAAGTGATCCATCATTCTGTTCAGCTTCTCTGTCGCTATTTTATGCTACCCTGAGATAGGACAGCCTAAGTCTGCTTGCAGAGTTACTTTAATCAGGGTGCCTGGTTAACCTATTAAATTTTTTCTTTAAAATTTTGGCATATTTCATCCCTTGACGGGATGTTTAAGCAAAATATACAAAAACTTGAGGGGAAAAAAGCAGTAGGTTACTGCAAGACACATTAGAACTCTGGCAGTATGCCGGCTATTGCAAGCATACTGCTGGAGTTCTAATGTGTCTAGCAAAAAAACTACTGCATTTTTTTCCCCTTAAGTTTTTGTATATTTTTTTAAACATCCCTTCAAATATACAAATGTATTGACTGCAGAATGATCGTCAGTTATTGAAGGTGTATGGCCACCTTTACCTAGAAACCATGAGGTGCTCGATTGATAACTATGCTTGACCGAGCATGCTTGCTCAACACTAGTAATAACTCTCCTTAAAGACCTATGGAAACGTATAGGTCATTCATGGTCCATTGGGAATTCTGGAAAGAAATTATATGCAAATGTCCTCTCTTACCTTTACGTCATTGTTTTACTCTAGCTAGGAGTCTTAGAACATGACTGGGGATGTATATCAAGCCATAAATCTCTCCAGAAGGAAAAATTATCCATTGGTAGACAGCTGATTTATTGCCCCTCCAGTAGTGTATAGAACAATAACCCTAAAACAGCTCTCTTCAGGTGGGAAATCTATACAGAACTATCTATTTAATATGTTACCCTATACCTATCTTTAATGTTCTAACCTCACTGTACTGCACCTATAAAGGCACTATATGAGTACCCCCTGGAGGAGAGAAGGTCCAGATGAGAGAAGGTGTTGGGTGGGTATGGGGGCAGTGCTGAGCTAGGGGAGGTTCGGGGAAGCAATTGTTGTTTCCCCGATTTGTCCAAACGTGGTCAATGGCTGTTGTCCATCAGACACAATGACATTTGTTTTCCCGTAAAACGCAACTGTCCATATGATAACACAAGACTAAACTCCATGGACATTTCACAGAAGTCGACAAAGATCTTACCAAGACTATTAGGCAAATGCATGAGACTTTAGTGCCATGGATGGGGTCGATGCCACCTTGGAGGATCTTAATTTCCCATAATGGGATCCAGTTCTGTCCTCGGCACAAATATGTTCATACATTGAGCGAAAGCATGGCCATCTACAATGACTTGTCGAAAAACCACCCTCCATTTTTATACGGTGTGAGCATACATTCACGTCTCAGCCTTCGCGAGCTTTGGTACTTTTATTTTTACGACATGTTTGTGACTTTCTCCGAGTACAGAACTCTTCCCAGCCAAACCGGGCACTTACTGCAAATTTTATGGAGTAAGCCGGCTGAACGAATAACCTGTTTTAGCACTTTGGAGCTAACAGGGCGGGGTGGATTTGAAGCTTAGAGTCTCCGGGCCTTGCAGCACTTGTTGTATGAGATCATATGAGAATTGGGATTCCCCATGAGTGAGTGAGACTGTGGGGAGGGGGGGTGGGGGGGCACTGCCTTGTACTGGCTGAAGGAACAATTACCAGCAAGGACACAACAAATCCCGAGAAGGCTAAATATAGACATGACTCCAGACTAAGAGCAATTGCAAAATAAGACCAAGTTAAATACTGAGTTCTAACTCAGTACAGGGTGGGTACACGGCAACATTACAGTGAAAAACCTTGAAGCCTTTCACACCGTCTCGGATGACCATACGGGTCAGTGTTTCCAGGTGTGTTGTCCATTGGGTAAGCACTGGTTTTATATGCATGTTCACATGGGACAAGGTCACTTATATTTGGAGAAGATCACGTAAATATGTCGCTACAGTTAACCACTACTTTGTGGAAGGTTAATTTTTTCAACTTTGTTTTGGAGCAAATGTGCGAAATAACATCAATGGCTTTCCATTAAGACCGATATTGAGTGTTGAGCAAACCCGTCAAAATGTTCGGTTTTGGCATCGATATCCGAACCCTAAAGCTCAACGTTTGATTCCCCGCGACTGTAGAAGTTGGATGCCCCCTTAGGGCCGCCAAGAAAACATGGATACAGCCATAGGCCATAGGCTGTATCCATGTTTTTTAGGACTCTCTAGGGTGGGATCCAACCCCAGCCGCAGGGAATCTAACGCTGAGCATTCGGGTTCAGATACCGATGCCAAAACCAAACATTTTGACAGGTTTGCTCAACACTATCGATAACCTAAAACCATCTGATTATGGGGGGCCCAGTAGCCTTGACCATGCAATAAGCTGCTATTGTAGGAAAAACTGCTTAGTAAAACCTCACTTTTTGGTGTCCATTGAATTTAGTGAGTATTAATGTGATATAAAGATGACAAGAGTAGAGAAGAGCGGGGAGACCCAGGGAAATCCACATGATGCAATTTAGAATATGGAATAGGGCTGTCTAGAGCAGAGACTCCCAATCCTGTCCTTAAAGAACCCCCAACAGGTCATGTCTTGAGGAGTTCCTTAATGTTGCAAAGATGAATTATTAACTTCCGCTAAATAATTAACAGGCAGTTTTTCTTCTATGGGAAATTCTCAAGTCATGGCCGATGGGGATACCTGAGGTCAGATTTAGGAAATACAGGTGTAAAGAATAGAGAGGCATACAGAGTGTACATTAGTTATATGATAGAAAGATAGATAGATAGATAGATAGATAGATAATAGATAGATAGATAGATAGATAGGAGATAGATAGATAGATAGATAATAGATAGAAAGATAGATAGATAGGAGATAGATAGATAGATAGATAGATAGATAGATAGATAGATAGGAGATAGATAGATAGATAGATAGGAAATAGATAGATAGATAGATAGATAGGAAATAGATAGATAGATAGATAGGAAATAGATAGATAGATAGATAGATAGATAGATAGATAGATAGGAGATAGATAGATAGATAGATAGATAGATAGATAGATAGGAAATAGATAGATAATAGATAGAAGATAGATAGATAGGAGATAGATAGATAGATAGATAGATAGATAGATAGGAGATAGATAGGAGATAGATAGATAGATAGATAGATAGATAGATAGATAGGGGATAGATAGAGATAGATAGATGATAGATAGATAGATAGATAGATAGATAGATAATAGATAGATAGATAGATAGATAGATAGATAGATAGATAGATAGGAGATAGATAGATAGATAGATAATAGATAGAAAGATAGATAGATAGATAGATAGATAGATAGGAGATAGATAGATAGATAGATAGATAGATAGATAGGAGATAGATAGATAGATAGGAAATAGATAGATAGATAGATAGGAAATAGATAGATAGATAGATAGGAAATAGATAGATAGATAGATAGATAGATAGAAGATAGATAGATAGATAGATAGATAGGAGATAGATAGATAGATAGATAGATAGATAGATAGGAGATAGATAGATAGATAGATAGATAGATAGATAGATAGGAAATAGATAGATAATAGATAGAAGATAGATAGATAGATAGATAGATAGATAGATAGATAGATAGATAGATAGGAGATAAATAGACAGACAGATAGATAGATAGAAGATAGATAGATAGATAGATAGATAGAAGATAGTTAGATAGATAGATAGATAGATAATAGATAGATAGATAGGAGATAGATAGATAGATAGATAGATAGGAGGTAGATAGATAGATAGGAAATAGATAGATAATAGATAGATAGATAGGAGATAAATAGACAGACAGATAGATAGATAGATAGATGATAGTTAGATAGATAGATAGATAGATAGATAGGAGATAGATAGGAGATAGATAGATAGGAGATAGATAGATAGATAGATAGATAGATAGATCGATAGATAGGAGATAGATAGGAGATAGATAGATAGATGATAGATAGGAGATAGGTAGATAGATAGATAGATAGATCGATAGATAGGAGATAGATAGGAGATAGATAGATAGATGATAGATAGGAGATAGGTAGATAGGTGATACATAGATAACTAGATAGATAGATAGGAAATAGATTAATAGATAGATAGATAGGAAATAGATAGATAGATAGATAGATAGGAGATATATAGATAGATAGGAGATAGATACATAGATAGATAGATAGATAGATAGATAGATAGGTAGATAGGTGATACATAGATAACTAGATAGATAGATAGGAAATAGATTAATAGATAGATAGATAGGAAATAGATAGATAGATAGATAGATAGATAGGAGATAGATAGATAGATAGATAGATAGATAGATAGAAGATAGATAGTTAGATACATAGATAGATAGATAGATAGATAGATAGGAGATAGATAGATAGATAGATAGATAGATAGATAGGAGATAGATAGATAGATAGATAGATAGATAGATGATAGGAAATAGATTGGAACATGATCTCTATCATTGACAATAACATGTTTTCGCTTTCCGCTCATGTATTATATATACACAGGGAAAAATAAGGAGCTGAAAAGGCTTCTTGATGAGGGCGGTGAGTGGCGTCAGGAGCTGCGCTCCTTAATGGAGGCTTTGATGCCACTACACGCTGATGTCTGCATGACTGCACTGTACTCTGTCATAGAGCCAGGTTACATCCAATATCCCATGTGACCTTGATGATCACCTGTAGTGGAGGCGACCTGTGTCTCTATGGTGGCAGGGAGAGTGTACTGCCATGTATGCTAACCATAATAATCAGGCAGAGCCCCTCCTGAACCCCTCTGCCCATTTATGTAGACCCCTGTGCCTCTCCCTCTAGCCTGGGCACAGTCGTCTCTCCCTCCATCCTGCAGTCATTTCTATGATCAGTGTATGGGAGAACTATCAGCGTTCAGCTTCCTGTTACAGGACAATGATGGAGCCTGGGGAGGCGAGTAACCCACTGGACACCGGATATGAAGTATTACACCTCTACTGTTCACCATCACAGACCTTACACTTTCACCTTCACTGCCCCAGTCCACCATACTTCCTTACATTAACTTTTTCACTGCCCCTAGACCACCTGGGATTCTCACACATCACCATGGATTCCACCATTAATGCCCTCTGACCACCAGGGATCCTTACATTTTGTAGCTTTTTTATTGTCCTAGATTACCAGGGAAATTAAATACCCCCCCCCCCCTCCTGCAACACCTTCACTGCCCTAGACCCCCAGGGATAATATGATTAGCACATAGAGAAAGCGGAAAAAAGGAGGTGTCTTTCCTGACCCAGGAGTCTTATGTCTGGATCACTGGGTTCCCTCAATGTTACCGGACACTGACTGCATGTTCTGGTGTAAAAGGTTCTTTATTCTGTGAAACACCTTAAAGGGGCTTTTAAAGGGTTTTTTAAAGGGGTATATCCTTAAAAACTTTTATTGTTTAATAGAATGTAGAAGCGTACTTACCTGTATTTTGTAATAAGCTTCTATTTTCGGTTTTTGTTTTTTCGTTGTTCCCCTTCTATCCAGGTCCACTCCAACACACTCCTCCACTTATACAGGGGGTCACATGATCCATTAGCTAACCAATGACAGCTAAGCCAGACGTGATCACCAGATCTGCCTGACCAAATAGAGCGTTTCTATCTGGGAGATGCCCTCCCCCCGGGGTTCTAATCAGCAGTCACCGGCCCCCCAACCCCACCGGATTCTATGTTGTCCGGTAAAGGTTGTATTGGGTGTAATATATTTATGTATCACCAACGTATTCAGCAGCGGTGTACACAGATCTTTCATACTGTGGTGTGATCCACAGCCGCCCTCTTGTCGAACTGGAAGGGATCAAGGGAATCCTTCAAATTATCCCTTTAGAAACCAACTATGTGAAATACTGAAAGCCGCCATCATGCCGCATCCGGTGACATTTACGGCTATATTCCTGGACGATATTACGCTACAGCTCCGGACTTGTTTATTACAGCAGCATTTTTTAGATTTTTTTCAAAGGAATTCAAACAGAATAGAAATACCGTGGATCGGGAGTTATTTGGCATTAAGAAAAGGCAAATATTGGCTAAGGCTTTCAAGCATGCCGTGTCCGTCTCTGTGTGTATACATGCACCATTGTTAACAAAGGGGAAAGCTGCATCTGTGCACAAACGGAAGGAGAAAGGGGCTCTTGTCTTCCATCAGTAATGATCTTGTTTTACATTGTGTTAATGGTATTGTAATTACCCCAAGTGAGCAAACACCTCGCAAGATACCGGGCCAAGCAGACGAGAAATGGAGGAGAAACAGAATCACTGCTACCTGAGGTACTGAGAGTCTGGCGTAAACTCTGTGCCATACACATCTGGTGGAATCCTTTAAAGGGTGGTCTGGTTTGGTGCTTCCTTAAGGTCCCCAATCCCCATACACTTTATACTTATTCCTAGAAGTGTCATCTTGTTTGGTGGCATCCGTAGAGGTTTCATTTGGTTTGGTGGCATCCTTAGAGGTTTCATCCAGTTTGGTGGCATCTTTAGAGGAGTCGTTGGGGTTGGTGGCATCCCTAGAAGTGTTATTTGGTTTGGTGGCATCCCTACAGCAGTGGTTGGTGTTGGTGGCATCCCTAGAGGTGTCATCTGGTTTGGTGGCATCCGTAGAGGTTACATTTTGTTTGGTGGCATCCGTAGATGTGTCATCTGAGTTGGTGGCATCCCTAGAGGTGTCATTTGGTTTGGCGGGATCGTAAGAGGAGTGGTCTGGTGAGATCCATAGAGGCGTCTTTTGGTTTGTTGGGATTTTTAGAGTTGTGGTCTGGTTTGGTGGCATACCTAGAGGTATAATTTAGTTTGGTGGCATATTTAGTTGAATGGTCTAGTTTGGTGTCATCTGGATTGGTGGCATACTTAGAGGTGTCATCTGGTTTGGTGGCATCTTTACAGGAATAGTCTGATTTGGTGGCAACTCTATAGGTGTCATCTGGTTTGGTGGCATTCCTCGAGGTGTCATCTGATTTGGTGGCATATGTAGAGCTGTCATCTAGTTTGGTGTCATCCCTAGAGGTTTTATCTGGTTTTATGGCATCTCTAGAGGTGTCATCTGCTTTGGTAGCATACTGTACCTAGAGAAGTGGTCTGATTTGGTGGCATCCCTAGGGATGTCATCTGGTTTGGTGGCATTCATAGAAGTTTCATCTGGAATCTGTAAAGGTTTCATCTGGTTTGGTGGCATCTTTAGAGGAGTGGTTGGGGTTGGTTGCATCCCTAGAATTGTTGTTTGGTTTGGTGGCATCCCTAGAACAGTGGTTGGGGTTGGTGGCATCTCAAGAAGTGTCATCTGGTTTGGTGGCATCCCTAGAAGTGTCATCTGGTTTGGTGGCATCTGTAGAGGTTTCATTTGGTTTGGTGGCATCCCTAGGGGTGTTATCTGTTTTGGTGGCATCTGTAGAGGTTTTTATCTGGTTTGGTGGCATTCCTAGAGGTGTCATCTGGTTTGGTAGCATCTTCTGAGGAGTGGTCTGGTTTGGAGACATCCCTAGAGGTGTCATTTGGTTGCATCCCTAGAGGTGTCATTTGGTTGCATCCCTAGAGGTGTCATCTGGGTTGATGACATCCCTAAAGGTGTCATCTGGTTTTGTGGCATCCCCTGGGGTGTCATCCGGTTTGGTGGCATTCTATAGCGGTCATCTAGTTTGGTGTCATCCCTAGAGGAGTGGTTAGTTTGGTGGCATCTTTAGAGGAGTGGTCTGGTTAGGTGGCAACTTGTTTGTTATCATCCATACAGTGGGGAAAAGCTGGGAGGTCTGCGCTCCATAGGCTGCAGAATAGTAATTGCAGCTCTGGATGAGATCTACCTATGATACATAATAGCTCCAGCTTTTCAAAGCTAAACTTTCTGTGTAGCATATATCAGGCTCTGGCATCACATCTCCAACTATGGTGATTATATTGGATCCATTGTGTAGCATTCCTGTTGACTTACGATAGGTCCTTCCTTTGCTATCTGGACCATTGGTAAACAATGGTAACCTGACTAGACAGGCTCCAATACTTGTGGTAGTTGTGATACACTAGAATGATGATATCCAACCTGGGGCTCTAAAGCAGTTGCAACACTACAACCTCTAGTATGCTGGGAGTTGTAGTCTTGCAACCTTTGGAGACCAGTGAACTATCTGAGAACCAGTAAGTCTCATAGAGCAAATGCTGTGGGTTTAATGCACCCTACGATCACCCGTATGCCGCGCAGCAGATTTATTTTTGCAGGAGGAGCCGCTCTTTCCATGAAGACAATTGTTTTTTTGTCCATTCATATAATCTAGTCTATGCGTCGTCGGGGTAGAACTGGTGAGACCCCAGGCCCTAATTCAATTAAGTTTTCCATCAAATCAATGGCTGAAGCGAGTCAAAACATTAGTAAAGTGTGGCTGTCCATTAGGAGAATATAAGCATTCATTCACCAGTGCGGGGAGCGCTTCCCATATCCCGCCAGCTCCACAGACGGCCTTTGCCAAGCACTGCAGCGCACATATGATTCAGCTCCTCAAATCTCATGTGGAAATCTCGGCTCGGCTATTTGTTTAGTATTATTTTATTTTAGCTTTTGCCAATGGCATAGGCAACACTATACAAGGTAAGCACACATAGCACAACATTGGGGAGCTGTGTGTAACAAACCCCAGTCACCTAGGTGGACTCACCGCGCAGACGGCTCCTGTGCTCAGCACAATCCCCAGCTATTACAGGGCTTTCTCTCTCTCTCTCTCTCTCTTTTTTTCTATGCAGAAGTTTATTTTTTTTATTTCTCTGGCAGAATTATTTATTTTTCCTTTTTACCATTAACCTAAATTCCAATGACAATGAATAGCATTGCCCATTCAGAATGGCTGCGCCCGGTTCTATTAGTGTGGGACGTTGGGTTATGAAGAGCTGCTAATGGAGCTGCATTCAAACTGCAGTACCAATTGCCACCTCCTGGGCAAGAGTGGCGCTGTGATTTACAAAGTACAGTGAATGAACTTTGGGATTCATTTAGAACAGGGATGGGGAACCGTCCGCCCTACAGCTGTGGCAAAACTACAATTCCCAACATGATGAAAATTGTAGTTTTGCCTGGTTTACACTAATGTATAGTGGGGCAGAATGCACAGTACCCACTATATAGAGGCAACTAAAATCTTTTTCTTTCAAATCCACTGGTTTCAGAAAGTTATAATGATTTGTAATTTACTTCTATTTTAAAATCTCAAGTCCTCCCATATTTATCAGCTGCTGTATGTCCTGCAGGAAGTGGTGTATTCTTTCCAGTGTGACACAGTGCTCTCTGCTGCCACCTCTGTCCATAACAGGAACTGTCTAGAGCAGCAGCAAATCCCCATAGAAAACCTCTCCTGCTCTGGACAGTTCCTGACATGGACAGAGGTGGCAGCAGAGAGCACTGTGACAATGATTAGCTGATGGCTCCTTGGCTGATCATTGCTTTTATTACATGGGGCAATATGTACCCGGATGAGCCTGATTTAGCAGATAACCGCCCCATGTAATAGGGCCCTTAGACTCGGACGTCACTACCCCATCATCTTGTTAGAATTGCCTTTGATAAATTAATAATTCTAGCAAAACCTTTAAAAAATATTTGCGCCCAGGACTGATGGCACCACCTATGTTTCTGCAAGCTCCAGTATATTGTATATTTTAGTGAGAACCGCTATACGATAAGGTGTTTTTACCTCCCTACATAAGCAGAGTTCACCTATCTTCGTCCTTCGCTTCTACCAATAGGGTAGAACCAATAGGGATCAGGACGCAACATGGCAGGTCAACAGGATACACTAGTTTCCTCAATATGCAACCTGATCGCTGCCCAGTGCCGGGAAAAACATTGCAAAAAGAGTATTGATTTGTTGTTTTCCATCTACTGAGCTCCAAGTCACCCCGCTGATCCATAGAGAGCGCGCTTTCGAGGCCTGTTATTAAGGCAGTAGCTAAAGTGAATGAAAACACTGCCGGCTACTTCATTTACATGCACTTGGTGTTTAATATAAGACTGCTGGGATTATGAATACTTTAGCAGCAGGACACTATAGGAATTGGGATTGTGGACCTTGTATGTGCTGCACCGGCTGCCTCTATAGTGCACACACTCTAATAGCAGAAGGTCCTGTAATAGCAGGAGGTCTCCGTGCTGTTTAGGTCTGTTGTAGGACGTATCACTATATATTCCCCAGGAACTATAAAGATGGATCACTGATTACAGTGCAGTTATGTCCAGTTATACATTTGTGTCATTATCCCATTTCCGGGGGAAGAAAAAGCTTATTATGGAAACAATGCACTCAACACATTTTGAGACGTAACCAATCTCTTTGCGAGGTACCCTATCTTCCCGTACCCGTCTGGTTTTATGCTTTTCTTTTTTCGACTTATTACATAATGTAAAATATAAGTATAATATAATATGAGAAAAATAAACTAAAAACTTTGCAGAAAGAAAAATGAAACAACGGGGACATGCTTAATGGCCGCCATGGTCAATCGGAAACAAAGGACAAAACCAGATTAACCTGTTTAATAATAAGAAATAAGCCTCATCTGTGATCACATGACTTTCCTCAGCTTATGATTGGTGGACAGTTTTAGGCTCTGTTCACAGTGGCGAAGACGAGACCAGAAATTTATTATCACCAAGCACAAGCAGGATTAAGGACACCAGGCTATCTACAAAGACCAAGACATCCCGGCTTCAATAGCTCCAGACACTATCAAGCAGTTTGCTACTTATGGAACAGTCAAGAACCTTCCAGGACATGGTAGAAAAGGAAAGTCAATGAAAGAACTCGATAGCAGCTGGTTCGAAATGTGACAAAGAAATTATTTACAACATCCACAGAGGATCAGACTTATATGACAGATCTGGAGTGATCGTTTTGACTTGAGATGACTGAAATACGTCTTGCGAGCTTCATAAATTTTGGAGCATGGTGGAGGACCCATAAGGTTGTGGGACTGCTTTGCTGCCTCAGGGACTGGAGGTCTTAAATTTGCTGCAGAAACGATAAAATCGGAGCGTTTTAGAGCAAAACTTCTCCCGAAGGGTGAAGAAACAAGGTCTAACAAGATGTGTCCTACCAAACTAATCTTTTATACTGACCAATAGTGTTGAGCAAATTTGCCAAATTGTTGGGGTTTGGCAATGTTCTCCGACTTCAAATTCTTGACATTTGACTGCTGCTGCCCGGAGAAGTTGGAACAGTTGGGCAAGTTTGCTCAATACTACTGACCAGCAATGAGACCGGATCTGACCTGACCTGATTGAAGGGCTGAACTTTGCTATTGGGAATGGAACCTGCAAACATTCAAGAACTTGAGAGACGGGGGCAAGAAGGTCAAAGAACATATGGAGGTATCATTGATGACAAAAGTACTAGGGAAGGTAGATACGTACATTTCAAGCTTTATTGGTCACCTTGTAAAAAGCATCACGAAAGGGCCAACAGGTTTTGGACAAAAGTGTCCTTTGCCGTGACTGTTACATGCATAAATGTGTGTATACCTAGGTGTATGACGTCTCTGCATGCACACCATGTAGGTATAAGATATTTGCCAATATATCTGCTTCCAGACCAGCCCCGACCTTAGGGAAGGTGCCTGCAATCCTGTCCAGGCCGACTTTTTGGAAGATGTATTTTGGCATGATATAGAAAAATTTTAAGAATACAAAGTTGTTGCATATCCACTTATTTCTGAGGATATTGTTTTTTTTATACTATGTTTTTCCTCTCCTGTCATCACTCTCATGGTACATTGGATGGCCCTCGGAGAAATCTATCGATCACAAGTGGGACAGCAGAAGCCACTGGGGACCAGTCCAATGGTTAATGGTTCAGGCAGCATGATAACATAACATATGGGGGCTCACAATATAACTTCATACATATAAAATTTTATTTCATGGGAAGCCAAATAATAGTTTGAGCATGTGGGGAGAATATACAAGACACAAGATGTGATCACGGCTGGGCACAAGCATTGCAAGGGAGTAGTGTTGAGCGGACCCAACTGTCCAGTTTTGGCAACTTCTCCGAACCCAAACACTCTGCATTTGATTCCCGGCATCTGAAGAAATTGGCCGCTCTAGGACTGCCAGGAAAACATGGATACAGTCAAAGGCCTTAGGCATCTAACTTCTCCATACACTGGGAATTAAATGCCGAGCATTCGGGTTCGGAGACGTTGCAGAACCCGGACAGTTTCAAGTCTGCTCAACACCAAAAGGGAGTAGTCTTAGCCACCTGTGCCATATCCTATAAACAATCTGTGACATGAACTCCTGCTATTCGATATTCTCCCCGAGGATTGCACTAGATGACCTCCATTGAACTGAATTGATCTCAGAAAGCGGGAGGCATGTTCCCGGTGCTCCGAGGCGTGGAAGGCTTCACCATTTTTAAGTGTGAAGGTCATGATCACTGGTGTGGCGAGTCGGTGGCTGCTCCCCATCAGGCAGGTCAGGTCTGATTTTCTGCCTTGTGTTTCAGACTGGAATGAGGTGGAAATCAGATGCACATGTTATGAAATTCACAAGGTGGACTGGAGAGGATAAGGCCACTCAAGAAAGAATTAGTGATCCTTCTGTGTATCCACTAGCCGCCATGCGTAAATCAAGGCGTACAGGAAAAAGCGTCAGGGATTTGGCCTTGAATTAGATCCACGTGTTGTGAGGAAAGGACAATCTATCAGCGGGATTGGGGAAATCACAAAAAATGTGAAATATGACTTATTCTAAGTCTGACTTTTAATTTCCAGGACTTTACCTGCTGTCAACTCCATCTCCCTGCTGATCCCCATGTGGTGATTATTAACCATACAAAACTCCCGACACCCAGGGATATAGGCCGCTGCTGAGAGCTTCCATCCTGGGGGTCTGCACGGGGCTTAGGAAATCTCCATTTGTTTTTAGGGGGAGATGTTTAATGTTCATATGCAATGGCCACTTCTCTTTGAACTTTATCCAACTATTCTTAGGATTCACTGAAAAAAGGTTATCATAGATAGATAGATAGATAGATAGATAGATAGATAGATAGATAGATGGATAGATAGATAGATAGATAGATAGATAGATAGATAGATAGATAGATAGATAGATAGGAGATAGATAGATAGATAGATAGATAGGAGATAGATAGATAGATAGATAGATAGATAGATAGGAGATAGATAGGAGATAGATAGATAGATAGGAGATAGATAATAGATAGATAGATAGATAGATGATAGATAGAAGATAGATAGATAGATAGATAGATAGATAGGAGATAGATAGATAATTTGCTAAGAAAAGTATATTATTGAACAGCAAAAGCAGATGGATAAATAACTTTAAAAACAGTTTAAACATAAACTTATCATTTAAATAACATACAGGATGGAGCAAAGATGTGATATTCCTGTCCTCACAGCCGCTTCTACTGATTTGTATTACACCAGCACTAACAACTATATTACTACCCCCGATGTACGAGAAAATAATTACTATAATACCGCTCCTATATACAGGAATATAACTACTATAATACTGCTCCTATATACAAGAATATAACTACTATAATACTGCTCCTATATACAAGAATATAACTACTATAATACTGCTCCTATATACAGGAATATAACTACTATAATACTGCTCCTATATACAAGAATATAACTACTATAATACTGCTCCTATATACAGGAATATAACTACTATAATACTGCTCCTATATACAAGAATATAACTACTATAATACTGCTCCCTATATACAGGAATATAACTACTATAATACTGCTCCTATATACAGGAATATAACTACTATAATACTGCTGCTATATACAGGAATATAACTACTATATTACTGCTCCTATACACAAGAATATAACTACTATACTACTGCCCGTATATTCAGGAATATAACTACTATACTACTGCCCGTATATACAGGAATATAACTACTATAATACTGCTCCTATATACAAGAATATAACTACTATAATCCGACATGGAGAGAGAGGAGCGGCTGCACATCACACCTATGGCTGATACTAATGCTGCTAGGCCTATTTTAAAAAATCTACTTCAGGATGTTGGAATATGAATTGATCAAGCCATATCGCCCCACTGTACCAACGTGCAGGTCTCCTGGTCCACACGGGTCCCTACGCTAACTCCACACTGAGTCGGTCAGTGACCGCCACCACCGCAAAGCGTGCACATGCAGGGAAGGGAGGCCATGGAATGGCCCTGCAACCCCCATGTCACAGGACCAGACCCAAAATGCCACAAGTGTAATACCATATCCATACTTGTGTTGCTTCGGGGCAGCCTTCCTCGCCGGTGGTGCTGGCTGGGACTTTTTGGGGGGGCACTTTGGGTCTGGTTCTGTGACATTGGGGTTGCAGGGCCATTCCATGGCTTCCCTTCCCTGCATGTGCACGCTTTGCGGGGGTGGCGGTCACTGACCGACACGGTGTGGAGTTAGCGTAGGGACCCGTGTGAACCAGGAGACCTGCACGTTGGTACATGGGGCGATATGGCTTGATCAATTCATATTCCAACATCCTGAAGTTGGTTTTTTAAAATAGGCCTAGCAGCATTAGTATCAGCCATAGATGTGATGTGCAGCCGCTCCTCTCTCTCCATGTCGGATAACTACTATAATACTGCTCCTATATACAGGAATATAACTACTATAATACTGCTCCTATATACAGGAATATAACTACTATAATACTGCTGCTATATACAGGAATATAACTACTATAATACTGCTCCCTATATAAAGGAATATAACTACTATAATACTGCTCCCTATATACAGGGATATAACTACTATAATACTGCTCCTATATACAGGAATATAATATACTATAATACTGCTCCTATATACAGCAATATAACTACTATAATACTGCTCCTATATACAAGAATATAACTACTATAATAATGTGTAGGAGAAATTCAAGCACTCACCGATCTCGTCTTCAAATCTTTATTACATCGAAGTAGTAGCAGGGAGGGGATGGTGGATTAGTGGAGGTGCAGGCGCATCACCTGGGATAGCTATTTCGGGACTCCTCCCTTCCTCTAGCCAGGTCAAGACACACCATATGCTCCATCTTATCTACTAGGGGTTTATGTTGTAAGCAGTGCGGGCTAGCTATACCTGTTACCAGTATCCATAACTACTATAATACTGCTCCTATATACAGGAATATAACTACTATAATACTGCTCCTATATACAGGGATATAACTACTATAATACTGCTCCTATATACAAGAATATAACTACTATAATACTGCTCCTATATACAGGAATATAAGTACTATAATACACTAACTGGAGAGAATGGAACTGCTGCACATCCTATCTATGGCTGATACTAATGCCATATCAACACCAGAGTGTCTGTATAAGAATTGATCAAGCCATATTGCCCCGTGTACCACCGCGCAGGTCCTCTGGTCCACACGGGTCCCTACGCTAACTCCACACCGTGTCGGTCAGCGACCGCCAACCCCGCAAAGCGTGCACGTGCAGGGAAGGGAGGCCATGGAACGGCCCTGCAACCCCAATGTCACAGGACCAGACCCAAAAAGCCCGACCAAAACCCAGCCAGCACCACCGGCGGGGAAGGCTGTACCGGTGGTACACGGGGCAATATGGCTTGATCAATTCATATACAGACACTCTGGTGTTGATTTTTAATATAGGCCTAGCGGCATTAGTATCAGCCATAGATAGGATGTGCAGCGGTTCCATTCTCTCCAGTTCGTGTTCATAACTACTATAATACTGCTCCTATATACAAGAATATAACTACTATAATACTGCTCCTATATAAAAGAATATAACTACTATAATACTGCTCCTATATACAGGAATATAACTACTATAATACTGCTCCTATATAAAGGAATATACTACTATAATACTGCTCCTATATACAGGAATATAACTACTATAATACTGCTCCTATATACAGGAATATAACTACTATAATACTGCCCCTATATACAGGAATATACTACTATAATACTGCTCCTATATACAGGAATATAACTACTATAATACTGCTCCTATATACAGGAATATAACTACTATAAATCAGCAGAATATACCTGTGTTCATATGTCAGTACCTCCATGTTTTTCCCATTCTGTTTGCAGCAGCTATGGTGAGTGCAATACCATATTCGTACTTGTGTTGTTTGGGGGCAGCCTTCTCCGCCAGTGGTGCTGGCTGGGTATTGGACCCGTGTGAACCAGGGGACCTGCATATGGTACACGGGGCTATTATGGTTTGATCAAATTATATACAGACACCCTGGTGTTGATTTTTAAAATAGGCCTAGCGGCATTAGTATCAGCCATAGATGTGATGTGCAGCCGTTCCTTTCAGGAATATAACTACTATAATACTTCTCCTATATACAGGAATATAACTACTATAATACTGCTCCTATATACAAGAATATAACTACTATAATACTTCTCCTATATACAGGAATATAACTACTATAATACTGCTCCTATATACAAGAATATAACTACTATAATACTGCTCCCTATATACAGGAATATAACTACTATAATACTGCTCCTATATACAGGAATATAACTACTATAATACTGCTCCTATATACAAGAATATAACTACTATAATACTGCCCCTATATACAAGAATATAACTACTATAATACTGCCTCCTATATACAGGAATATAACTACTATAATACTGCTCCTATATACAGGAATATAACTACTATAATACTGCTCCTATATACAAGAATATAACTACTATAATACTGCTCCTATATACAGGAATATAACTACTATAATACTGCCTCCTATATACAAGAATATAACTACTATAATACTGCTCCCTATATACAGGAATATAACTACTATAATACTGCTCCTATATACAAGAATATAACTACTATAATACTGCTCCTATATACAGGGATATAACTACTATAATACTGACCCCTATATACAGGAATATAACTACTATAATACTGCTCCTATATACAGGAATATAACTACTATAATACTGCCCCTATATACAAGAATATATGTTGCTTCCTTATTTCCACCTTCCCAGAATTTCCAGGAAACCTGAGAATTTCTTACACTTATTTTAACAAGCCCACAATGCAATGCAGAGTTCTACCTATCCCAGCTGTGGATCAATTTTGCTGAGTCCGGGATAAGCAGCTAAAGTGTTAATATGGGCTCCGACCCCTTCCACCAACTGTCCGGCTGAGTCCGATCCCCCCCCCCCCCCCCATAGACCCCTGCCCCCCCTGGTCTTCACCCCTCCTCTGCGGTTTGGAGCTAAAATATCCTTCTCGCCTACACTGAAATAATAAGTCTTTGCTTTTCCAGGCCCCGGGGAGCACAAAGTTTCCCCCTCGTGCCAAAGTTTTCTTCATAAATGAAGGCGGTTTTCTAACAAACCCGAGCGTGTAATTCACGGACAGGGAGCTGGAAGCTGCAGGTAAAGACTTACATTGCTCTTTCGGGTTCCACAAACAGCGGCCAAGCCATACACAGTCTCCTGGCGGTGTACGTGGACGGGATGTATATTCTGCTGTAAATGTTTCTCTTTCCTCTAGTAGTACTGTTTACCCCTCTGTAAATAAACAGACGACCCCGTCCAACTTCTGAGAATGGTCTTCAGGGTGAGAACTGGATTTCGATTTTGGTGACCGTTTGGAGTATTGGCGGGCACACGTTTATTTATATACATGATAGGTCTCCCGGTCCCGCACTGAACTGATGCCGAAGAGGCTGTGAGGAGCTATCGTAGGACCGAGTTGTGATTGCAACCCCTAAAGCTCGGCTAGGAACTATGATTGTGGATGGAGATGAAAGTAGTCCACATATGGCCGCTGTGAGGACATGTAATTCATTCATCGTGTAGAGATGCGTAGAAGTCCGATTCTTTCCTGCGGGTGCTTTCTAGCAGATTCTAGGAGCGTTTTACAACCAGGGATACCATAGGATAGATGATACATGTCTGAAGGATGGGACCCCCACTGACCCCAAAGCCAATCCTGAACTCCTCATTTTTTGAACAACGTCATGATGAGGAACGTTAAAGGGGTTTTCCCATCTCAGCTAATATAGTTAATCTGGTAGGACTGGTTAAGTTAAATATTTTTGCAAATTTATTTCCATTCTATTGTTGACAGCTCATCGTCTAGGTTACCGACCACCTATTTGCTCTAAAAGCAGTGGTCTGGTTGGTTATGGTGCAAGTTAAGTCAGCTAAATTTAGCCCACACAGTCTAAGACCATGTTCACACAATGTAACTCTTCTATTAGTCATGGACGTTGTTGACAATTTGCAACCCGGCCGTTATTAATAGAAAAGTTATGTTGCACTGCAGTCAGAGGAAATCCTGGCCTGAGTGTATACAGGGGCGCAGCCTCTGCATGAGCAGCATTTTTTATTTTTCCGGTGGAAAAATGATACTGAAACCTACGCCAGCTCTGAGCTGGCATAGGTTTCAAAATTTTTGCATGGACGGATTCTGTGCGATCAGGATGTATGTAGAGGCAATGCGCCTCTACATAAAGCCCCTGAGCTCCAGAGCTGCGGGGACATTTGTAATGCCGGCGTAAAAAAACGCCGGACTTCATAAATGTCCCCCATAGTATACACTTCTGCCGCAGGAAAAACTGACATGTCAGTTGTGTGCGGCCGCTATTCATTGAATAGAAGCTAAACAAGCCTGACAGATCACACAATGGAGAGTGCAGCTCTGGCCGCACTCTCTATTGTGTGCTAAGGTTAATTGGAATGCGCGCACACACGGATGCGCCCACATCCCAATTCAGCACCAATGAAGTTGATCCAGCAGTACCGGCTGGGATGAACTTTATCCGTCGTACTGTGACGTGGCCGGGTTTTAAGGAAGTTTAAACCCCAGCCTAAAGATGCAAAAAATTCTCAAAAGAGCCTGAGCTGCAATGATAACTCTTGTGCAAGCTCACACTGTCTAAGAATATGACCCATAAATATCCCATTGGCCACTGCTCCTTATTTCTCAGCCCAGGCTCATGCACAAATAATGAGAAGCTTGGGTGGTGGTCATCACCGGTATGGAGGTGAACCAACCGATGCTGCTGATCCTACTCACCAATCCCGCTATATTCTTTATCGACAGTTCAGGTAATTAAAGTTAGTAAATCCGGGCCAATGTATATTTTTTAAATGGAATATAAAAAAATCTAAAATTTAAAACGAATCGGCACAATTTGGCAATTTGTATAGGTGTCACAAACTCAATGCAATTTTTTGCCATGTTCCCCGTTGCTCACAATCAGCTGGATGAACAGTACGAGTCCTCTAGCAGAGATGTTTCCGCCTACGGGTTGACCTTACCAGAGGGTGTCTCTCACATGAGTGATATCATGGTTCTCACACCTGAGTAGAATTCTTCACGTAGGATTGAAAAGGGAAAGGACCGTCGGTCTGGACGGCTTCCTGTCTGGCCCAACTATATTAGTAAGACAGAAATACAGCCTAAAAATAGAGCCGGTGACTTCCATGTCCAGATCATCAGTCAGAGCCGGGTGGAAGGATCGTCGCTGGAGGCCGTTGGAGCCCAAGCCAGCTGCAAAGCAAAAGCAATGCGATGAGTTATCCGTCATCGGCCTCTGATGGATCACTTGTCAACAGCCGGCCTATTACACGGCCAGATAAGCCCCATTGATCACTAATGGTGGTCTGTGGAAGAATTCCACCCTGACATGGAATAAATCCCTTTACATTAAGCCGGAGGTTAATAAGCATCTCACCTACGTGGGCCTTTGTGCTTGTTTAGCCATCGCCCAGGGAATCGCCTTGTACCAGTCACTTAGGGTCTGAATGGCCCAGCAGTCTGCAGGGTAATCAGGGGGTAGTTTGGTAAGAAAACACCGTCCCCGCTGGTGATTTATCATGGCAGTAAACCAGCTTTTGAAGTGTTTAGACTGAAATTAGATTGTAAGCACGTCAGGGGAAAGATCTGACTGTAACTTATTCTATATTTCACAATGCGAGCTGTGTGACAAAGAGAAGGAGAGGGATTGCTGTATTTACTCGCAGGCGTCAGGGTGGAAAAACCAGCGTGATTACTCGGAGAAACCGACAAACACCAGCGATCGGGGAAAACACTGCGCAATGGATCACGCTGTTAGTAAACCGAGGGCTAGAGGTGGCCACTCTCGTAATCTATCATTATCATGGTGCATTTCGGGAGGTTCTGTTATGCCCGGAGTAGTGGATCCAATGGACCGGCACCAGCGATGGCACTAACCTCACCAGGGAGCGGAGTCTAAGGGGCCGCTGGTTTTCACCAGAGCCCGCCGCAAGGCGGGATGGACTTGCTGCGGCAGGCGACCCCCAGGTCGCTACCCTTGGCTTGGTTGCTGGTGTCGGCAGGTGAGGCGTGGCAGGAGATGTCACAGGCAATAGTCTGCAGATGAGAGAGCACGTGACAGGCTGGACACGGGAACAGGTGGAGTGACAGGGGAACAGGAACCAGGAACAGGGACTTGGGACCAGGTAACGGACAGGACTCAGGAACAGGGACTTGGGACCAGGTAACGGACAGGACACAGGAACAACAGGGAGCTGGGCCAAACGCTATGGGAAGCATGTAGAGGCTCCAACCCAGGGAACAGGGCAAGCTGGGATTTATAGGGGAGTGATTAGGTGCAACTACCAATTAGGAGCGCACTGCCCCTTTAAATCTGAGACAGCCGGCGCGCGCGCGCCCTAGGAGGCGGGGACGCGCGCGCCGGCCGGCACAGCGGGAGACAGGAGCGTGGAGAGGTGAGGCGCCCCCCGGGGCCGAGGTGATAGCAGTGCCGGGTCCCCGACTATGGACACCGGCTGCTGCATGGGGCAGGAAGCGGTCGCGGCGGCGGCCCGGAACGCGGGACGCCGCCGCGGCTGTGACAGTACCCCCCCCCTTTGGCCTCCCCCTCTTTCTTGCCTGCAGATGGCACAGGAAGCCACAAAGTCTTTGACATCTTGAAACAAACTGGACCACCAGTAGTGGCGAGAGATCCGTTGGCCGGTCTTACGGACTCCAGGGTGCCCGGCCTCCAACGAGGAATGACCCCACTTCAAAATACCTCTTCGAAGCGCAGGGTGAACATGAGTCTTTCCGGGGGGTACTCTCCGAAGCGAGGAGGTGACGACTGGTGCTAGGCGATCAGGCGGTAAAACATGGCAAGGGACTGTGGGTCTGTGGACGAGGACCTTCTGTAAGTTCTCCCGGTGGTGAGAGGACCCGACCTTAGTCTTGGGTACGGAGAGAGGGTACACCTCGGCAGAGAAGGCATCCGCCGAGTCTTGGTCTTCTGTCGGTAGGTCGGATAGAGGCTTGGCTGGGACAGGAAACGACATAGTACACTTGGTCTGAGGTGACCTGAGACACTGGTTGGAACAGTCCTGACCCCAACTGAGAATCTCCCCGGTTCTCCAGTCCAGTTGAGGGGCATGTTCTTGCAGCCACGGGAGTCCCAGGAGGACCGCGGGGGAAGAATGGGGCAGGACGTAGAAGGATATCCTTTCTTGATGTAAAGGACCCACCTGGAGGACTAAAGGTGCGGTCTGGTAGTACACACGGTCGGTAAGAATTTCGCCTGTGACCGAGGAGATAGTCAGGGGCCTGGCTAGTCGGGTCACGGGTAGCCGCCATCTTTGGACCAATGTTGCCGCAATAAAACTGCCTGCTGACCCAGAATCGAGGAAGGCAGTAGTCTGATGATTTCGTCCTGAGAGAGTCCGGATGGAAACTGGCATAGTCAGACTTGGAATGGTGGCATTCACACCTAGGGACACCTGTCCCACCGGACCTAGGTGCGAGCATTTTCCGGATGTTTGGGGACGTAGGGGACATCCCAGCCGGAAGTGATCGGAACCCCCGCAATAGAGACAGAGATTCTGCTCCAGGCGCCGGATTCTTTCATCAGGCGTCAGGTGAGCCCGTTCCACCTGCATAGGAATCTCAGGAGAGGGTTGGGACATCGAAAGGTCAGGATTCTGGAAAACCGGCGCCAGCTGGGGATGGCGACGGGAACGGGTTAGTAAATGTTCATGCCGAACCTCCTCCTCCCTCTCCGAAAAACGAGTATCAACTCGGGTGGCCAGTAGAATGAGTTCGTTCAGGGAGGTAGGCAGGTCTCGGGCAGCGAGCACGTCTCTCACACGACTAGACAGGCCCTTCTTGAAGGTGGCCAATAGGGCGGCCTCGTTCCAGTCCAATTCGGCTGCCAGGGTGCGGAACTGGATGGCGTAGTCACCAACAGAGGAGCTGCCTTGAGAGAGGTTGAGGAGAGCAGTCTCGGCTGAAGAAGCACGGGCAGGTTCCTCAAAGACGGAGCGAAACTCGAATAGGAAGGCCCGGAGATTGGCAGCAACTGGATCATCACGGTCCCACAGTGGCGTGGCCCAGGCCAGGGCTCTACCCTCTAATAGGCTGATGATGAAAGCCACTTTAGAGCGCTCGGTGGAAAACTGACTACTCAACAGTTCAATGTGCATGGTGCACTGAGTCAAGAATCCTCTGCACAACTTAGAGTCCCCAGAGTACTTGCTTGGGAGGGCCAGTCGGAGTGAAGAAGAAGCGTCAGGAGGTGGTGTGCGCTGGGCAGTAGTCTGCTGCTGTAAGGCGGCAGTGAGTTGCTGGATCTGCTGTGACTGTTTCTGGATTTGTTGCGCCTGCTGAGTGACCACTCTGGCGACGTCACGGAGATCGGGCACCTCGCCGGGATCCATGGTTGGAGCCTACTGTAACGCCCGGAGTAGTGGATCCACTGGACCGGCACCAGCGATGGCACTAACCTCACCAGGGAGCGGAGTCTAAGGGGCCGCTGGTTTTCACCAGAGCCCGCCGCAAGGCGGGATGGACTTGCTGCGGCAGGCGACCCCCAGGTCGCTACCCCTGGCTTGGTTGCTGGTGTCGGCAGGCGAGGCGTGGCAGGAGATGGCACAGGCAATAGTCTGCAGATGAGAGAGCACGTGACAGGCTGGACACGGGAACAGGTGGAGTGACAGGGGAACAGGAACCAGGAACAGGGACTTGGGACCAGGTAACGGACAGGACTCAGGAACAGGGACTTGGGACCAGGTAACGGACAGGACACAGGAACAACAGGGAGCTGGGCCAAACGCTATGGGAAGCATGTAGAGGCTCCAACCCAGGGAACAGGGCAAGCTGGGATTTATAGGGGAGTGATTAGGTGCAACTACCAATTAGGAGCGCACTGCCCCTTTAAATCTGAGACAGCCGGCGCGCGCGCGCCCGAGGAGGCGGGGACGCGCGCGCCGGCCGGCACAGCGGGAGACAGGAGCGTGGAGAGGTGAGGCGCCCCCCGGGGCCGAGGTGATAGCAGTGCCGGGTCCCCGACTATGGACACCGGCTGCTGCATGGGGCAGGAAGCGGTCGCGGCGGCGGCCCGGAACGCGGGACGCCGCCGCGGCTGTGACAGGTTCCCAGAATGAACTCCTATCTATATGCCTTGTTAGATGGATGCCATAGAAATGAAGCCAACCTCATGGGATGTTCTCAATGGACCGGAACGGAGAGCTACTCTGGCAGACCATGTACAATGCTGATGACCGTTCATATGAATAGCTGCTATATATAGTAATACTACAGGCACTGGAGATGTCTAGCCACATGCGACTTTTACCGGCCATATGAGCTGGCTTCTATTTGTCTCCTTTAAGGCCATCAGGCCAGATGGAAGTCCTGTGAATTGTGAGGTGAGGCCTCCATGGATGGGACTTGTTTCTCAGCACTTTCCATGACAAGGCTTGATCGAACAGCGGAAAAAGCTAGGTTTAATGCAACTCAAACCTAGCCGGACCTTCCGCATTTGATTGCTGAAGCCTTCACGGTCCGTGCGGAAGGAGGAGACATCCCTGGGAACGCCTGGAATTCCAGGATTCAGCCTAGGTAATAGGCTGTATCCCAGAACTACAGGCTGTCCCCGGGATGTCTCCTCCTTCCGCACGGACCGTGAAGGCTTCAGCAATCAAATGCGGAAGGTCCGGCTAGGTTTGACTTGCATTAAACCTAGCTTTTTCCACTGTTCGATCAAGCCTAGTCATGGAAAGTGCTGAGAAACAAGTCCCATCCATGGAGGCCTCACCTCACAATTCACAGGACTTCCATCTGGCCTGATGGCCTGATCAAGCCTATCCATGAGTTCACCATGTCTGCTCGATGCAAAACCTCATCCATCAGACCAGGCGCCATCTTCCATTTCTCCATGCTCCAGTTCTGATGCTCATGTGGCCATTGTAGACACTTTTGGTGGTGGACAGGAGTTGGCCTGTACCCTCTGACTGGTCTTGGAGACCCATACACAATAAACTGTGATGTCCTGTGTGATCCCACTTCTTTCTATCATTTCCAGTAGGAACTTCTTTTATGGTGCGTTCACACCTACAGGATCTGCAGCAGATTTCATTTAAATAACTGAACACAGCATCAAATCTGCTGCAGATCCTGTAGGTGTGATCCTGTAGCAGTTCTTCTGTGGGATCGGACTAGATGGGCTAAGCTTCACCCAGGCACACATCAAGTGCTGGTTCCCTGGTTGTCCATCCTTGGAGCTCTTTGGTAGGTACTTGTGTTGAGCGGAGTTGCCAAAGTGTTTTTGTTTGGTAATGTTCTCCGAACCCTAACGCTCAGCATTTGACTCCTGGCATCTATAGAAGTTGGATGCAGTCCTAGGGCTGTATATAACTTTTCCAGACGCCGGGAGTCAAATGTCAAACGCTCAGGTTTGAAGAGCGTTGACTCCCGAACAGTTTGGAAACTCCGTTCAACGATGGTAGGTACCACTACACTACACTACAACAGATGCTCTAGATGTTAGGATTTGGTCCAAAGTCCCTCAGATCCTTCCACTTCTTCATTTTTCCTGCTTCTCTGTCTGACTAATGTGTCCCGCCTTTTGGAAGGAGCAATTGTCACCAGATAATCCATGTTATGCACGTCACCTGGTTATGACTGAGCGGTGTATATAGCGTAACCTTTTAAATACATAACCTGTTGAATATTTTTTTTATCTAATATTGGAATGTACAGTATATACTATATATTATGCTGGTCCCTGACCATTAGAAGAGCCTGCAGACTCCATATATACATTATAAAGCCACAGAGCATTACTATGCCTCATCCCGGCTGAAGACTGGGATCTGTAAGGTTATAACTCCACTAGTCAGATATGTTTCATAGATGTTTCAGGACACATTCCAGTTATTCCATGGTGAAGTCTTGATGAAACTTGCAGAATGAAGGAATTCAGCTAATATACCCGGGGAAAGGATGTTGTTCCTTCTGACCCTCCTTCATGTCTGTGATCTGGTGAATCTAGTGCCAGGTTCCTGTCCTGAGGGTATCTGCCTATGTGAGTTCTCAGTTCTTCATAATGGTTTGTTGGCAGATCCCTCATTTAAGATACATTAATAGGTTTCAGCCGTTCCATCTCGTTGTCTACTGAAGTTATATTCTAAGTTTTCTATGGCAAACAGATGCAGAGGAGGGTTAAGACTTGAAGGGATTGTCCAGCATTAGCAAAAAGCATTTTTTTTTTATTCCTGAAACAGCGCCACCTATGTCTATAGGTTGTGTTTGGTATTGCAGCTTAGCTCTATATAGGGCTTTGTGGCTATGTCAGATGTCAGATTCCGTTACGAGCATTTATACCCTAATAGGTGATGTAAAAATCTGCATTAGATATTTGCTATGGAATAACTGGGATTTCTTTTTTTTCTTTTTTTCTTTTTGCATGATTTGAAGGAAAATCCACACCAAATCTGTGCAGTTTTGTGCAGATACGTTTTGCAGATTTCCCTACGAATTTTTACCAGATTTTCTATGGAAATATCCAGCAACAACTCTAACCTATTCGTACTTGGAGACTTTTATTCTGATTTTGGGAAACTGCTGTGTCATGGTCACATGTGATCACACTGACAATCATGAAATGCAATGCAACATTGTCCAAGCCATGAGTCGGAGACTAGTGTTGAGTGGTCACACTGTTCGCGATTGGCAATGTTCTTCGAACCCAAACGATCTGCATTTGATTGCCGGTGGCTGCAGAAGTTGGATGCCGCCCAAGGAGTCCTGGAAAACATGGATACAGCTTGGTTGGGTCAGAGGTTGGGGGGGAACAAAACTTGCTATGTTGCCCTACAGTGAATGTGCTGCATGTGCTCCAGTCTAGTTAAGTAAATGGGATTGTGCTCCGACTCATAACTGCAACCCGGGAGTCACAGGAAATCCATGGACCCATTTCACGGCCAAAATGACTGTGCATACATTAATCAAGTCTTAAGACTTCCACCCAAAATAGCTGTGTCTCATCTTGGTTTTGAGGTTTTCCGAACTTAGCAAAAAGTTTGGTTCAGTACCGAACCAAACTTTTTGCATTGTTCGGAACAAGTTCAGAAAGATGGCAACCACACATCTAAAAAACAAAAAAATGTTTTTCTCACCTGTCCGAGCTCCCCTGGAGTTCTCCTCCGGGTCTCCGGTGTCTTCAGCTGTCTCCAGCCCGCAGATATGTGATTTTTTTGAACAGCACTAAGACAGCTAAACGTCTCAATCATTTAACTATTTTAGTGCAGTCCGTTTAAGAACTCAAACTTTTCTTCAAAGTTGGCGAACCCTGCCCAACCAAACTTTTAAAAGATCACTCATCTCTAGTTTTAAGTTTTCCCATTGCAAATATGGTGCCATTTTGGCACAATTTCCTGAAAATTGCAGCGACACCTCTTAATAAAATGAATTCAAATGGCAAACTACAGAATACAAAGAGAGTCTTATCTGCCATGGGCCTTAATGTAATACAGGGCAGAATTCAGTAGGATGAACGTCCGCTCCTATTTGGTCTAGAATTTGTCTTATTCCATGAAGGTGAGAACCAAGGCGAGAGCAACCAGATACAGGATGGGGAATGCGCCATTAGTATAATTCTATTAAGACAAGTTTTCCTCCTGTTTAGTCTGTATTCATGGTGCTTGATCCAGTGTCCAGGTTGTGATCATCTTAACCATTACACCATAAAGTACACTGCCAGCACCAATTTCATTCAGGGCATCGGCTCCGACTCGCAAGGCAACAAAGCTTAACACTCGACAGTGCTGACTTCTAGAGTCGACTGCAAACTGAAAACATGTGGAGCTGTGGGGGAGAAAAAGTCATGTACGTTCACAATGCAACCCGCGAAGGAGGACATATACGTGTGATGGCACGGAAAGGGCACTGGTGAAAGATCGCGACAACATGGGGCCCCATAGAAAAACTTACAACTGGGGCCACATTGTCCCGTGGATAATATTGTTAGTTCTACAAGCAGATTAAGACAATTGTTTTTACTTTAAGATTTTCTTGCCTTGCGTGACCTCTCCTCAGTATATTCCTCTATACAACTAGGTTATTTGCAGGATGCTTCTACAGAGAAAACTGTACTTGACTATACCTTTCTGTACATTTAAAGGTATATTAATGTTTCCCCGTCCAACCATGGCCATTTGGACACACGTGCTTGTATCTTTCCTGGAGTGGACAGAATACGTAGGGCTTAAATGCAATGTGAAGCAAAGTCCACCACCTTGGGATGACCTTAAATGTTGTATTAGAACCATATAGCCAAGTCCTTACCACTTCCAACCACCTCCCCATCCAAGATATTTCTCATGTTTGCTATTTTCTCAACATTGACTCAACAAAATTGTTAATGGGTAGACTTCATCTGCATGGACTACTGCAACCTTCTTCTCTGTGGCCTACACCCTTGATCCTCGGTGCTGCCCTTAGTAAGAACACAACAAACAACCTATTTTTATCTTTGCACGATCTCCCAGTGTCCTCCGACATCATTTTGGGATCCTGGGCTGAGTGATCCCTCCTCCATTTTTGAGACGGTACAGCACCGTTGGCTAAGCAGGCTGTTAGTGCCAGACGTGTCGGTCTCGGAAGTGCAGACAGGATCGCTCAGCCAGTACATGAAGACAACGTAGAAGGACACTGGGGGAGGCAGAAATGTAAGAAAAGGCTGTATGTTATGTCCTCACCAATACCCCTTTCACTCTGCTGCTCCACTTATTCACCTCTGCCAGTCCCTTCTCTATGTACCCATTGGCCAACAGTTACATACAAGGCTATCCTCATCCTGTCCCTTCCATACAGTACAACTCTGTCCTGAGCTCCCCATACTGGCCCTCACATAATCTCTGCTCCTTACAAGATCTGTGCCCTCCCATTGTCTGCCCCTTACACAACCATCTCTAAAGGCCCCATTACACTGAAGGATTATCGGCCTTAGTGAGCCAATTACTGACCGTTCAGGACGATAAACATTCATCGTAATACCACATGTTGAAAGGTAGCAATCAGTTTGCAGTATGTTGCTCCACGTAATAGGAGTGGCGGTAGCAGACCGTCGCTTACTTCAATGGGCCACCAAAGCGATCTTTGGGCCTTTGGACTTCACGGACTCCTTCTGCTGCTCCCCTATGGCTGTCTAAGTGTGTAATAGCACAGTGCAGCGATCAGGAAACAAGGAGGTATTGAGTGCTGAGCTGACAGGTCGACGCTTGGTTCCACAGCACATCACACTGTGTAATCCAGCCTTAAAGGGGTTATCCAGCGCTACAAAAACATGGCCACTTTCTTCCACTTCCACTTGCAATTAAGCTCCATTCACTTCAATAGAACTGAGTTACAAAACCTGCCCCCAAACTGGAGACAAGAACGGTGCTGTCTCTGGGAGAAAGCAGCCATGTGTTTTTTTAGCGTTGGATAACCCCTTTAAGACTTCTTCTGTGCTCTGGAACTCTTCCATACTCTGGAACTCTCCACCCAGGGACATCCATCTCTTAACCACCATCGAAACCATCAAAGGCAACTTGAAAACCCATCTTTCCAGAAAAGACTACATTTTAGTAATCCTGCTACCATTGCATCGCTATGTGACCATTTGCTTCCTAATATCTCCTTTGTAGATTGCCCTCGCGGGCAGGGTCCTCCGTCACTTTGTACCATTTACATTGTTCTCGTTTATTGTACCTGTTTTTGCCCTACATTATATAGTTTAACCCTGTATCAGGCCGATCTACATAATAATAACAACAATAACCTTATTTACCACCAGAAACACCGGGGCAGCTCTTTGAGAAATTATGAGCTGCACGATGGGGAGGTTTTCTTGTTTTATATCTTTCTATACTATAAAAGTGCCCAACCTCAGAAATAAAAGCATCTGCGCACCCTACTATTAATGATCCTATAATCTGTACAATAATATTTGCTTAAAAACGCGCCATGGTTTTCTCCAACGTCGTTGCCGGCTCATGTCGTAACACTGGTAAATTATTAGGATTAATGATGAAGGTGCCCAGGTTGAAAAGGATTATTTTCCATTTCGTTTTCTTCTAAAAAGACAAAAGGCCATCATTGTTCTTGGGAGCCTATTGCGTGCATGCAAATACCTTGTTTAAAAACAGCTCGGGGAGAAATCTGAGGTATGGAAACATGTCATACATAATTTTACGGGACAGCCTGTATGTGTTGGTGTATTAAGCTACGCCCAATAGGTTCAATCCTAGTACCAGCCACAGGTGGAGACTAGCACGACTCGACTAGAACAAACATTGCACTGAAAATGGAGTATTTTATTGGATAGTGCACCAAAAACAATGTTCATATTGTATGGAACACTTATTGTAATGGGGCCTCGGAGCCTTCTATACAGGGAATCTTTTAGTAGGTAATGAGATTCTTCTTCAACATCATTTTCCTCCGAAAGTAGAGGAGTAACCCGAAGCTCCTGGAGCCCAAAGCAGAATAAAAACAGCTGCAAAAATAAATAAATAAATAAAAAATAATAGTAATATATTTTCAAAAAAACATGGTATATGTAATTTTGCTATGAACTGGACTTTCTAGGTAGTCCCAAGCGAGTGCCGCAGTGAAGTCCTAGCCACTTCCTTGATACCCCCATGATCCTTCTCTTTCTTAAGCCCAACACTGTGCTGACACCGGCAAGAGAGCCAGGCACCTTATAATATTCAAAACCCTAGATAACGTCTCCCTGCTCTTTATAACCGTGCCAATTTATTTAGCGGTACAGGCTTAACCACAGGTGGGTGCCCAGGTGGCAGTCACTCCGGGGCCCTAGTACCACATATAAAGATGCCAGTATTATAAATGGCCCATGGGGACCCCATATTTCTAAAAAAGATAATAAACAAGGCTACCTATCTGGTTTTTGATATAATGGAAGTCAACGGAAAATTGATGAAAAAAACGGACTGAAAGAACACCGGGAGCCCTAGCTTTAACTGTTTTAGTACAGTTCAGCTGTATCAATACATACCTGTCTGCGCTCCCCTGATGTCCTCCGTCTCTGGTCTCCGTTGTCCCCCTACGCCATCAAAAAGCCAGTTTTTTCATGTGTATATAATTGTACGAACGCCATCTTTATGAGCTCATTCCAAACATTGCAAAAAGTTTGGTTTGGTACTGGACCGAACTTTTTGCTAAGTTCATAAGATTTAGTTCGTAGATTTGGTTTGCTCATCTCTAGTGATTCTATAAGGCTGAAAGGGGTTGTGTAGAATCTAGCAGTTTTTTGGGGATCTGGCCCGGGCTGTGGGAAACATAATAAACAGGTAGACTTACCTGTCCTGCTCTCCCACCACTGGTGATTTCCTGACCTTCTTCCTGTCTTTTTCTTCAATGCTTCTGCTGACACGCCATGTGAACAGGAAATACCGGCTTAGCATAGTCAGCATTGATTTTCTCTTTGCTGTCAATGTTGAGCAGGAATTTCTTGTTTGTAGAGCACATCAGCAGAAGTATTGAAGAAGAGACTGTGGCAGAGACTAGGCGATTGGGGAATCGGCAGTAGAGATGAGTGTAAAACGACCATCCTCGAGTCGGATCATTCGGCATTTGAATAGTAGTGGCTAGAGAAGGTGGATGCAGCCTTAGCGAGTCTTGGGAAACATGGATACAACCTATGGCCTGAGGCTATATGGCCTATGGACATGTTTTCCAGGAAGCCCTATGGCTGCATCCAACTTCTCCAGCCACCATATTCATATACCGAATAATCAGACTTGAGCATGCTTACGTTGCACTCTCCTCTAATCAGTGACAGTCGGGCCATGCAAGTCTACCTGTTTATTATGTTTCCCATAGCCTGGGCCAGATACTAAAAAAAAAATCTGTTACAACCTAGACAACCCCTTTAAACAGGCCCAGTCAACATTGCCAATCCCACAAGAGACATAATGTGGCACCATGTCATGATATCCGGCTTTGTTACCATATAGAAACGTGATACGGCGCCAAAAGTGATGGAAGTTAGTCAGTGAAGATGAGGATGAACTTTTGCAGTTAACTTTTTTAATGTGAAGGGAGGAGGTAAAAACATGGATCTTAAATGTGGAAAACCACTCATAGTTGTAGGAGAGGCAACGCATGGCTTCACGCCGAAGGAAACGCCAATAACATCGCGTACAGGACCTAAAAATAACAGTTACATTTGACATCTAAGTTCTAAAAAAAGTTTGTAAAGTAAGTGCAAAAGTTATTTTGGTAACAGCGAATCTCCCCCCGATTTTTATAAAGGTTTTCTTATACGACGGAGTCCAGAATATCTTCATTATGATACCCAAACAAGCACATTAAAGTTCTAAATTAGGATTTCTGGGAGAAAGTGTTACAGCTCTAAAATTATAGTCCGACATCGTAACTGTTTCCCCAAATCCAATCACTGCCTATAAGAAGGTTTTATAGAAAACACAGAAAACGTTCCACTGCTTCGGTGCCAACTTGGCTCGGGACACAGGCTGAAGAGATATGTTAAGTTCACTTAAGACTTGGCTATGTTTGTCATTTATTGTCTACTTTTTTTTTTCCATGCCCAAGCTGGCGACACTCAGACTTTCTCTTGCCAACTCTCTTTCTGGCGTTGTATTAGTTCGGTGTGTTGTGTGTCAGTAAATCCTTTACGACTGGTTTTCGATCCTCGCAACAAATTCAAGTTTAAGAGCTTCATTTCCAGTTTTGATTAATAACAGAACCAAGAAAAACTTTTTAAATATTTTGTTAAGACAACAAAGGCTACAGGGGAACGATCGGGAGGGAAAAATTGTGGGATTGCTCCAATATAATCTTATTGTCTGCCATTTTTAAGATGGTTGCATGGTTGCCTATAACTAGAGATGAGCGAATCTCGAGTTCGAACCCGAATGCTCTACATTTCATAACCGATGGCTGAAGAAGTTGAATGCAGTCCTGAGATTGGTTTTCATGACTCCCTATGGCTGCATCTAAATGCTTCGGCCCCAGAGCATTCACAAATCCAAGTGTGCTCAAGATTTGCTCATTTCTACCTATAACCTTTTTCCCCCAGCGGAAATATTGGGGTCATTGTGATCCCGTGATTGTACCACAAATAGTGTGCAGCCATATGCTGTGTATAATTTATTAATCCTGTCTAATTCAGTAGTAGTATGGCCGACAGCTATCTCCCTCAGCTCTGGTGAAGGCTTACCTGTTCCAGAACAATAGCGTTAGGTGTTGAAAATCCATCAAACCCAACCCTTCTATACACCCACCAATGATTTTGAGAAGCCCCCATACACCTTTTATTGATACTGGTGGTTTCAGCCAACTTTAATATAAGTTGTATGGGCAAATTTAAAGTGTCTTTGCTGTTAAGAAAATTTTTGAAACTTTTTGAAGGGACATGTCAAAAGTTTTGAGGGCTGAATGTTGAGGTGTCACTGCAGAAACCCCCATTGATCAGGAGAACGAGCGGGGAGAAGCAGACTGCAGCTCACTTCACTTGTCAATCATCTCTTCCCAGCAAACCTGTAGGCTTATAATGGAGCCATCTAGATGGAGATGACTTCGAGCCAAGAAGTAAAATGTGCCACTGCACGGTCTTGCCCACTAGGTATCCTGATTGGTAGGGATGCCATCAGTGAGACCCCACTTGATCAAAACTTTGGACCTGCCCCTACCCATGGCTTTTTATTAGCCATGGAAAGGCCAAAGTACAGTGTAGGGTCCATCCTGGGCATGAGGCCACCTTATTGTAGTGTGAATGGTGTTGTATGAGAGTTAACCAAATTATCTTTTTGCCTGTGTTCCAGATGGGGGTAGCGGCTGCCTCTACCTGGCCGTGCACTCCACCCATCCCAACTGGGTGGTTATTTTTGCCAGTATTAGTTGGATCCTGCATGCCCAGAGCATAGGCTTATTATATGCCATGGAGAGGCCAAAGTACAGTGTAGGGTCCACTACAGTAGTGTGAACATTTAAACTGTTTCGGAGCTCCCGTCATCATAATGATGCATAATACCTAAGTTCCTTATTCCGGTCCGCAGCACATCCTCCGTGCACGGACCTTTATCATGGAATGGTTGAACGCCCCCTTTTTCTTCATCACAGTGCCCACCTAGGTTTGGGCAAGGTATTAGCTTACTTCATGCCAGAATGGTGTGGCAAATTTTTGGCACATGGCTTCATATTTTGGCTACATTATTTTCTGAATAAGTCATGCCTATTTGTAAGGTTAAGCACAAGAATATAAAATAAAAGTTATAAATATTGGACAAGTCATAAAAGGCACAAATTTTCCCCCAAATTATGGCAAATTTACGATAGTAAATCTGTCCTATTGCATCTATGTATAAAATATGTTTGAGGAAGAATTCTTATTATTTTTTTGTAAACTTTATTCCCTCCTGGCAGTAAACCCAGAAGCCTCATTCTGCCGAGTCTATAAGAACATATTCGACTGCTACTGCTACTTACATTTACATCATATAAAGCCGCATGGATTCACATTTCATGGTAGAAGCCGGCACCAAACAGTCTGCTAGCTGGCATATTAAAGATGGCCGTCTTTGTAGCTCCCCGAAAGCAATAAATAGACAAAACGAACAACGTTAAAAACTCTCAAATTTATAAAGTTAACAAAAAAAAATAAAAAAAATCAATTATGCCTTATTACAAAATTAGAAACCAAAAGCAAACAAGGCAAAATGTCTATAAAAATCTATAAACGTATCGAACAGTAGCTTAACAACATGCAGAGTCATTGGATTAGGGGCCTCTGGGAAATCTTAAAATCCATTTTAATAGCTGGGGCGCTTAATAATTTGGTCCGGCAACTTTTTAACAATACTCTTTGGAGCTTTCAAACGTGCTGCGAGTAGCAACCCGAGGACTTCCCATCCATTCTCTCCCTCCCCGAAAGAGAGTCTGAAAACAATAAAGTAATGGAACGCTACCATTTACAAGGCCACGGTGGACCGGGCCAAAGGGGGCAGCTTTTCCACCCACTCAGCAACGAGCGGCCGTGATAATGAAACACATGGAACGTGTAGAAGGAGCGGCATTAGGAGAAACCATGAAAATAGAAATAAAATAAATGCAATCAGCTAGGAATGAGGCCGTCCTCGTAATGATTTGTTTTTATGGTAACATAAAACTCGGCTGTTCCCACCTCCTGGAAAAAAAAAAAAAAAAAAAAAAATCTGCTGGCTTTAACAAGGTGACCGGCTGTAATTGTAGTTCTCTCCAAAGCCTTTACGAGGGTGTAGTGTACGGCAATATTTCAATATTCCCCAATTTTTTTTTTTTTTTTTGCATGTTGAGGAGGAGAGGAGGGTTGGGCGCCATTAAAGTCTTTCTTTTTGGCATTAATTAAGAAGTGAGTTTAATTGGAAAAATGTTGCAAGCGGCCAGTCTAGACGTAAGATCACATGATGGCAAATGTGATTAAGATATTAGGAGAAGGTTTAACCCGTTTTGTGCACGTGGGGTTGGATGTGGAGCCGCTGCCACCTGGAATGGTCAGTCTCCCCGCTGCCGCATTGTATAGAGCACAGATCTTACTCAGTAAGATGGCGGCTGGATCCACAATATGGCTGCAACACGTGTAACAAAAAGGGTGAGATCCACCATATAGTCCTGCTACAGGTCATAGAGAATTGATATAGGGAGTAATAATAAATCTGCAGCATGCTCACCATACTCACCCTGACCCTGATACTGACATGTAACTGACCCCTGACCCCTTAAAGGGATTATCCAGCACTACAAAAACAGGGCCACTTTCTTCCAGAGACAGCACCGCTCTTGTCTCCAGCTTGGGCACAGGTTATGTAAATCAGTTCCATTAAAGTGAATGGAGCTTAAAGGGGTTATCCAGTGCTACAACACATGGCCACTTTTGCACCACTCTTGTCTCCAAATTGGGGGCAGGTTTTAAAACTTAGTTCCCTTGAAGTAAATGGAGCTTAATTGCAAACTGCACCTGACCTGGAGACAAGAGTGGTGCTTATAGATTTTTATTTGTATAGATTTATATAGATTTCTAATTTACTTCTGTTTAAAATTATTCAATCTTCCAGTACTTATCAGCTGCTGCATGTCCTGCAGGAAGTGGTGTATTCTTTCCAGACTGACACAGTGCTCTCTGTCCATGTCAGGAACTGCAGCAGCAAATCCCCATTGAAAACCTCTTCTGCTCTGCACAGTTTCTAAAATGGACAGAGGTGGCAGCAGAGAGCACTGTCAGACTGAAAAGAATTCACCACTTCCTGCAGGACATACAGCTGTTGATAAGTACTGGAAGACTGGAGAATTTTAAATAGAAGTAAAAAAAAAAATGCTGCATAACCCCTTTAGCATTTAATTCTGACACCTGACTTTAAAATATACCTCTGAGATGCCATTATGACTCTGATTTCTGACTCTAAAATCCCACTCTGACACATGCCTGATACTGACATGCGAGTCTGATATCTGATGCTGATCCCTGATACTAACATATGACTCTGACTCCTGATGCTGCCATCTACCTGTAACTCTGATATCTAACTTTGGTAACTGACTGATGTCCTGATGTGACCATACACTTTGAACAACTGTTTGAGAGTTATGTCTCCCGTCCTCCCCATGTGCGTAGTATGAGGTGTATTATGAGGTTCTGCAGCAGCTGAGGTGTATTATGAGGTTCTGCAGCAGCTGAGATGTGTGATGAGGTTCTGCAGCAGCTGAGGTGTATGATGAGGTTCTGCAGCAGCTGAGGTGTATGATGAGGTTCTGCAGCAGCTGAGGTGTATTATGAGGTTCTGCAGCAGCTGAGGTGTATGAGGTTCTGCAGCAGCTGATGTGTATGATGAGGTTCTGCGGCAGCTGAGGTGTATGATGAGGTTCTGCAGCAGCTGAGGTGTAGGATGAGGTTCTGCAGCAGCTGAGGTGTATGATGAGGTTTTGCAGAAGCTGAGGTGTATGATGATGTTCTGCAGCAGCTGAGGTGTAGTATGATGAGGTTCTGCAGCAGCTGAGGTGTAATATGATGAGGTTCTGCAGCAGCTGAGGTGTATGATGAGGTTCTGCAGCAGCTGAGGTGTATGATGAGGTTTTGCAGAAGCTGAGGTGTATGATGAGGTTCTGCAGCAGCTGAGTTGTAGTATGAGGTTCTGCAGCAGCTGAGGTGTATGATGAGGTCCTGCAGCAGCTGAGGTGTACGATGAGGTTCTGCAGCAGCTGAGGTGTATTATGAGGTTCTGCAGTAGCTGGGGTGTATGATGAGGTTCTGCAGCAGCTGAGGTGTATGATGAGGTTCTGCAGCAGCTGGGGTGTATGATGAGGTTCTGCAGCAGCTGAGGTGTATGATGAGGTTCTGCAGCAGCTGGGGTGTATGATGAGGTTCTGCAGCAGCTGAGGTGTATTATGAGGTTCTGCAGCAGCTGAGGTGTATGATGAGGTTCTGCAGCAGCTGAGGTGTATTATGAGGTTCTGCAGCAGCTGAGGTGTATTATGAGGTTCTGCAGCAGCTGAGGTGTAGGATGATGTTCTGCAGCAGCTGAAGTGTATTATGAGGTTCTGCAGCAGCTGAGGTGTATGATGAGGTTCTGCAGCAGCTGAGGTGTATTATGAGGTTCTGCAGCAGCTGGGGTGTATGATGAGGTTCTGCAGCAGCTGAGGTGTAGTATGATGAGGTTCTGCAGTAGCTGAGGTGTATGATGAGGTTCTGCAGCAGCTGAGGTGTAGTATGATGAGGTTCTGCAGCAGCTGGGGTGTATGATGAGGTTCTGCAGCAGCTGAGGTGTATTATGAGGTTCTGCAGCAGCTGGGGTGTATGATGAGGTTCTGCAGCAGCTGAGGTGTATTATGAGGTTCTGCAGCAGCTGAGGTGTATGATGAGGTTCTGCAGCAGCTGAGGTGTATTATGAGGTTCTGCAGCAGCTGGGGTGTATGATGAGGTTCTGCAGCAGCTGAGGTGTATTATGAGGTTCTGCAGCAGCTGAGGTGTATTATGAGGTTCTGCAGCAGCTGAGGTGTAGGATGATGTTCTGCAGCAGCTGAGGTGTATTATGAGGTTCTGCAGCAGCTGAGGTGTATGATGAGGTTCTGCAGCAGCTGAGGTGTAGTATGATGAGGTTCTGCAGTAGCTGAGGTGTATGATGAGGTTCTGCAGCAGCTGAGGTGTAGTATGATGAGGTTCTGCAGCAGCTGGGGTGTATGATGAGGTTCTGCAGCAGCTGAGGTGTATGAGGTTCTGCAGCAGCTGAGGTGTATGAGGTTCCGCAGCAGCTGTGCTGCATTATTCCACTATGACATGTAATGCAGGTAACATAGTGAATGGCTCCGGCTCTGCGATCTCTCTGGGGCTCCGCACTCACCGAGCAGGAAGAAGAAATGTGTTTCAGATGTGTGTAAGTAATGGAGACAGAAGGAGCTGAGAGCAGACGCGGAGTATAGAGCGCAGGAGGGGCACCGAGGACATTGTAAAGCCCCGATATTAATGTTCTCTACAGCTGTAATCTCCTTTAGACATTGGAACTCAATTCACAGCTTGCATTTGAACGTGTCACCACTCAACCGTGTCCTTTTAAACTGCTCCCCCCCCCTTATATAATGTGCGATGATCCACCGTCAATTAACTGCTGGAACCAGACGTCCTCCGCTCGCGCTGCCAATAGGGGTGTTATAGCATTGTGTATGTTATAGACGGAGGGAGACCTGATAAAGGGCTACAGTACACAGAGAGCCCTACTGTCAGAGCCAAGGACTGTCGCCGGGGGCCATGCAGGGGCCATGACCTTGTCCTCAGTAGGATGGGGGCATCAGAGACGAGAACTGTGTGCCAACAGCCAACTCCATGCCATAAGTTCACTTAAAGGGGAAAAAATGTTTTCAAATCAACGGGTGTCCGAAAGTTATATGGATTTATAAACTAATTCCATTTAAAAATCTCCAGTCTTCCAGTACTTACCAGCTGCTGTATGTCCTGCAGGAGGTGGTGCATTCTTTCCAGTCTGACACAGTGCTCTCTGATGCCACCTCTGTCCATGTCAGGAACTGTCCAGAGCAGGAGAGGTTTTCTATGGGGATTTGCTGCTGCTCTGGACAGTTCCTGACATGGACAGAGGTGGCAGCAGAGAGCACTGTGTCAGACTGGAGAGAATACACCACTTCCTGCAGGACATACAGCAGCTGATAAGTACTGGAAGACTGGAGATTTCTTATAGACATAATTTCCTATTACACGGGGCGATATTGAGGAACAAACGAGCATAATGGCCAATATCAGCCAAGTACGCCCGATAGTCGTTTAGTGTGATAGGGCCTTAAGTCTATGAGCCTGACTCTTTTCGCAGATCTGGGAGCGGACCACACAGCATCTTGTTTCCCCGATCGATCAGGGTCTGATCGATTGATCAAAACTTTTGACATATCTCTCTGACGTACCATAAAGAAAAAATGTCCAACGTGATGAATCAGAAAATTGTGGGAAGAATGTCTTCTTGTTGAAGTAGATGTGAGACGCACATCAGACGCACAGGTCTCCAATTCAAAGTGAAGACCATAGGATATCACAGAAAAACTTGGTCCAACAGCATCCAAAGAAGAACATATGGTAACGTTTTTTCAAGCATCTTACAGAGTGGTAACGTTTCGACCCCATTGGGTCTATGCCTAGCCTAGGCTTGACAAAGACAAAATGGAGTTGAAACGTTGCCAGTCAATGCGTTGCTCATGGCTATGTCATTCACTCAGTGGCTTTCGGTAATAAACTTGATCATCTGAGTAGTTATTTCCAATTGCACCAATATATTCCACAGCACTGTAGCCTCGGGTTAAGATGGCTTCCTCCATCTCCCCTTCAGCCCAGCTCCTCATACATACATTTTCCCACCACCACCATTACAAATAAATTTCAACAAACGTGAGTATGGCAGAAGACCAGGAGGACGTTAGAAGCCATACATAGAGCTCTTCTAGTGGGGATGTATTGAATAGCAAAGCTAAGCCTGCTCATGCCAAGCAATGGCCATGATATGGTAAGGCTCAGCTTACATCACATTTGAGTCCGACATTTGGCGTATACAGCACACTGGGAAAAGTTCCTAGCGTATGTGCCAAACATATTTATAGGGCTCCAGTTTCCTTTTGGCCTCATTCGGGGTGTTATACAGTATGGTGGTATATACCCCTCTTTTTCCTTTTAAATAGAGAAAGCATAGCTAACTAAAGGTAAAAAGCCTATGAAGCGCTTAGACTCCCATGGTAAATCTATGTCACGTAACTCTACTGGAAAACGCCATGTAAATTATAAAACGTATGGCTTCTAATTCCTGCTACAATGACCTCTCTGGTCTTGTATACACATATGCATGTACAGTGAATGGCCACTTTATTAGAGGCACCAGACTATAAGCGTGATGGACCAGGATGCACCAAGAAAATATTCCCAACGTCATTATGCCTCCTTCACCAGCCTGAACTATTGACACCTGACAGAAAGGGTTCATCAATTCATGTTGCTTGTGCCAAATTGTGACCCTTCCATCAGCATGGTGCCAAGTCATGTTTCTCCACAGATATCTGGATCCATCTGACCAGGCCATATTCCTCCACTGAGATCTTCGGTAATCTGATTCGTCATGTTTCTCCACTGAGATCTGGGTCCATCTGACCAGGCCATATCCCTCCACCGAGATCTGGATTCATCTCACCCGACGTTGTTTCCCCACAGAGTTTTAGACCCATCTGTCTGGCCATTTTTTCCCACAGGGATCTAGATCCATCTGACCAGGCCATATTCCTCCACCGAGATCTAGATCCATCTGACCAGGCCATGTTTCCCCACAGAACTTTGGACCCATCTGACTGGCCATGTTTCTCCACAGAGATCTGAATCCATCTGACTGGCCATGTTTCCCATCAGCGATCTGGATTAATCTGACTGGTAATGTTTCTGCACAGAGATCTAGACCCATCTGACCAGGCCATGTTTTAACACAAAGATCTGCATCCACCTGACTGGTCATGTTTCTCAGAGATCTGGATCCATCTTACCAGGCCATTTCTTCCATAGAGATCTGGATTCATCTGATCAGGTTATGTTTCTCCACAGAGATCTGGATCCATCTGACCGGCCATGTTTCTCCACTAAGATCTGGATCCATCTGACCAGGCCATATTCCTCCATAGAGATCTGGAATTATCTGATCAGGTTACGTTTCTCCACAGAGATCTGGATTCATCTGACTGACCATGTTTCTCCACTGAGATCTGGATCTATCTGACCAGCCATGTTTCTCCACTGAGATCTGGATCCATCAGACCATCCATGTTTCTCCACAGAGATCTGAATCTATCTTACCAGGCCATGTTTCTGTGTAGATGCTCTTTACATCACCAGTATTATGGAAACCTACTGTGTGTGAAAAGATTATCTAGCCATCGATTTGGAGAGAGAAGGACCGCTGCATAGATTTACACCCCTTATGGTGAAGACAAGGGAGACAACATGAACTGTCTTTCCCCCATGGGCCCATAGCAGCCGCACACGGTGACTCTTAGGGCACGTTCAGCCTTGCCTATTGCCAGCACATAATTTCAGTATTCGTTATGGTCCAAGGTAAACATTTTCCTGTTTTGCCCTTTCAATTTTTATTTTCTTTTTGGTGTCATCACAAAGTTTTCATTTCTTACCAGTAAAGCAGGTGTATTGCTTTCTTGCGTAACACAATTATGGGAAGTGGAATCTTCCCTTACGGGCGATCTCTTGACGCCAGACTCTTTACTCCATAAAAATCAATAAGAAAACCAGTCCTGCCGACCATCTCCAGGAATTTGAACACGGCTGAAACTAATCACCGGCGGAATTCGTAGGACTTTTTTTTTTTCTTTTAAGGGTCAACCTGGAATCGTGTGGTGTGGAGGCCATCCTAGCAAAGAGCGTCTGAGTGCTGAGAATGGCAGGATGTTTAGATGTTGTTCGGAGCACACTATTAATCGGTTTGGAGCGAATGCAGTGACGGGAGCCAAGTGCATTACAAAAGCCATTAGTCTGACCCCCTCACGAGCACATCGCACAGCCTGTGGAGAACGTGAGACTGGTGGAAGGGTGACATCATACTCTCACATTAAAGCTTCTCCCGGGGGACACCCAAGTTCTGCATGAGATCAGCCGTGAAGTAAATTTAGTGCCCTATAATGTACAATTTCACTTTTACACTTTACGTCTTGCTTTAATTGCTATCATTTATTCACGTAGCACGGCTATATATAACAGCATTGTTACATAAACAAAGAGGGGGACACAATTCATGTCTACAGAAATTAGAGATGGTGGCCCCTATAGGGCTAACTTCTAAAGAGTATAAGGAATGGGGAACCTGGGGGGGGAAGGGGGAATAGTATGTAGTCATTGGATTTACTATGCACAATGCATCCTAGGGGCAATGTATCATTTGTTATAATTATTAAGACTGGGATTATTTTTACCTTGGGATTGTCCCAATTCTCCAGACCTGTCCAATGATGTCATAGGTGCAATGGTATAAATCCAGAATTACATATTTGACTATCGCCCCATGGGTCATTTTGCCTATAGATCTAGTAATAAGCGCTCATACGGATGATTTATGATAGTATAACCACAACCAGTGGTCAGTCAGTAGGATGGCATGGGGATTAATGTTCAGTAGAATTTGGGTTCGACAACGTTCTCCAAACTTGGACACTTGGCATTTGTAAAATCTACTCCTGGACTGTGCCAACTTCAGTGCACGTTTAAGCCAAATCCTGGGATCATCCCCTACAGGATCGAAGCACCAATCAAACAAAGGTATCACAACCAAGCTCTCTATGGTGTCATGCCATCACCATTAGTGTTGAACGGAGATGCCAAACTTTTTGGGTTCAAAAACGTTCTCCAAACCCGAATGTGGCTGCAAAAGTTGGATGAAGCCCTAGGGAGTCCTGGAAAACATGGATACAGCCTATGTCTGTCTCAGAGGTACATACAACTTCTTCATCTATGGTGTAACTTTTGTTACTAGGGTTATCATATCACTATAGTAGATTTCACTTGCACTTCTACGCTAGAACCCTTTGTGGGTACAATAAGTCATCCTCACTATGAGAACCAATATTGTGCACGTCGTTTCGGTGATGCCTCCATATCCTGTTGTGTGACAAATTTTTATGAAGCGCGAACTTAGAACGTTTTAGTTTTAAAACAAGTCTAATTGGGTCGGAAAAAAAAATAGTTTGGACTAAACTTCTAAGCAAGGAACCCCATGCTGGGGTGTCTGGATAGGGCAAGAGGATACAAAACAAGCGGTGACCACAAGTTACTTTCTAGTGGACCTTCAACAAAAAGTCTTAAAGGAGTTAACACGTTTGACATATCCACAGATCGGACCCAAATCTATCTCTAGATCAAGACCTCCTTGACCCCTTCAAGCCTGTTAATGTCTGCCAGAGGTGGTCAGGGAGCCAAAAACAGCAGAAGCTGGGGAGCTACCCAATTTGTTGAGCATGCATCTAGGGGGCACTTATGGCATATTCTGGCCCAAATAAGTTTACCTATTATGGGACATAAAGTAGGGCTTTTCGGAATACAGATGAATAATCGGGTCAGTATAGCAGCAGATAACGTTAAAGTTGTTGGCTCCAGTCTAGTCACATTTCTTTAAAATTGGGTTGTGACCCAACCAGTTATAGATATCCCCCTTGCTTACCCGCAACTGTACTTTAAGAGCCCCTGGGGTCAATGGATCAGCTGAGTAAACAGTGGTGGTGTCCCCAACACTAGGACTTAAAAATGGTGGCAATCGCACGTTTTATCTATGTGGTCTTATTACAACCCATACCCACACGTTTGTGGCTGCAGAGATTTTACTATCCTCTTGGTCCTACGACTAACTTTGATTCCTAGCCAGAAGCAGGTGAAGCCCATGGTATCGTGCTTGACTCCCTGGCCGGCCACAATGTCTAACTCATTCGCTCCATAGACTATAATGGAGTAAAAGAGTTGGCTGTTGTAGGTTCCCCCACTAGGTACTTTCCCCGAATGGGTGGGTAGGCCTCCCCCATTTGTTTGGTTTAGGTATCTAGGTCCTTTAAAGGTTAGTAGGCTCCCTCATTAGATCGATGATGATCCAGTCTTACCGCCCACATCATATAGGTTATGTTCTCTCCTAATCACCCATATGGGGCACACCCTTCCTTATATCATGATACATAATGTGTCATGGTGTATGGGAAATTGTTGTTCCTACCTGTGTGATGCAATATCAGCAGTTTTCCCCTCAACCAAGGAGAAAACCGGTGAGAAAAGATACTATACATACAGTTGAGAAAACATTTGTGCCGGACAAACAACATCTGCAGAACGTCGGAAAACTTTAACCTTGTGGAGGTCGGTATGACAGCGGCGGCGGGGGCCTTTCAGGTGTGTCACCCTAATTCAAGTCATACTATACTTCTAATTGTACTTTTCCAGCCTGATTGGTTGGCATCACCTCCTGCGTGCCAGCGCTGTCTGCCAGAATGCTCCGGGATAAAATTGCATCCTCCTGTCTGCAATGTTTTTTTTTCTTCAGTGAATTGCTGCGGGGAACAGAGTCTGAGGAATGCGCCGTGAGACCATGTAACTGTTTTCCAAGGCAGTTCATTGCAACCACAGGCACACCGCAATTTAATAGGGTTTGTATTTGACAATTAACACAATAACACATTCACACAGACATCAGGGCTGACTATTTACGGGACGGGCCCTGCTGCAAACTGGTAAGGCAGTAAGGGTATATAATAGAGTATACAGCGTGTATACAGTCCGGGGGGGGGGGTTGTGTTATGGAAGACCCCTGCTGGGAGTTGTAGTTTTGCAAGGGTTGGAGGATTGCTGTCCTACAGTGTGTCTATGTACAGTACGGACCTATGAGGACTATGTAGCTTTAAAGGGGAACTATCAGCAGGTTAGACAAATCTTACCTGCTGACGGCTCCCTATAGCGGAGGAGTTTTCTCCATAGGTAAGCAGTTACCCCATTAGGTGGGTAAGTGCTTCCTGTGGGTAGGTTCTTCCACTAGGTATTTTCCCCTATCGGGTGGGTAGCCCCCTCCCCAGTAGTTAGGTTTCCCCTTAGGTATTAAAGGTTAGTAGGTTCCCTCATTAGGTGCACTGCCCGCCCCTATAGTGATGATCCGGTCCGGTTGATTATCTTAGAAGGGGCCGGATGGGGGCAGATCGGCGCTATGGGGTCTTACCGGACTGAGGAGTAAATGACTAAGTGCACCGGAACAGTGCCGAGGAGGAAGGTAAGAGTCAAACCTTCATCCTCTGTGTTTCCAGCGCAATAGGGATCCATCAGCCGCTTAGATTTGTCTAACCTGCTGATTGTTCCCCTTTAGTCGGTAATGTTATTTATCGAGACTTTTGACAGAAGTTCAGATTCCACCAGGTCTCAGTCTTGGGACTTGCTGCAATCGCTGGTCATAAGCAGGTGAACCCCACAGTACCGCGCTCTACTCCCTGGCCGGCCACAATATCTCATTCGCTCCATAGACTGCAATAATGAAGTGAAAGAGTTGGCTCTTGTGGCTTGAGGTGTGAAGATGCTTTACCTGTCTATGACTAACCCTATTAGGTAGGTTCTTATTTTGAGTTGGCAGGTTTCCAGTAGGTAAGTCGTTTTTCCCACAAGGCAGGTGCCCCCAGTAGGCTGTTTTCTCCATTGAGCATGTAGTTTACCCCATAGATAAGTCGGTTTTCTACATAGGTAAGCACCCTCCCAATAGGTGGGTAAGTGCTCCCTGTAGGTAGGTTCCTCCACTATGTAGTTTACTCACTTATATCGGATTTATCAGTAGGTAAGTAGTTTTCCCCATTGGGTGGGTAGGCCCCCCCCCCCCCCCCCAAGTAGTTAGGTTTCCTCTTAGGTATCTAGGTCCTTCAAAGTTTTGTAGGTTCCAATGCAACAATAAAAAGAGATGATCGGCACTACAGGTCCCAGAGTAGGTTACCAACAATGTTTCACTGGTTATTAACGTGTTCAGTGGTGCTCACTAAGCAAAAATGTGTCCATAACGGTAACAAAATTCAAGTAAAGAAACAATAGAGGCACTCACCGATGAAAATGCTGGTGCAGATTTCTTGTTATTAATAACACATAGACATACACTGGACGGACGCCAGGTAGATGCAGGGTGCAAGCTTGTTTCGCGCGACTGCGCTTCAACAGGGGTCTGTTGAATTGCAATCGCGCAAAACAAGCTTGTAACCTGCATCTACCTGCCGCCGCCCGGTCTATGTCCTTGCGTTATTAATAAAAAGAAATCTGCACCAGCATTTTTATTGGTGAGTGCCACTACTGTCTCTTTACTTGAATTTAGTCACAAATTTCAGTTGCAGGTAGTTTAGGTTAGTTTAGGACAAAACACCCTTCCCAAGAGCAATTATTTGTATCAAAGACCATAACAGTAGCGGACAAAGGGTGATGCCGCCTTAGAGCTGCCTGGAAAACATGGATACGCCCAGTGGCCATTGGCTTTATTCATGTTTACCAGGACTCCCTAGGGCGGCATCCATCTTCTGCAGCCACGGGGAATGAAACTCCAAGCGCTCAGTTCAAAATGTTCTATCCAGGACCAATGTCATTGGTGGAAGAGTGGAAGTTCTTTTGTTCTATTTATAATGACAAACCCTAATTGCTTCTATTATTTATTAGTCAGTGACTAACGTGATTTACATTTCAAGTAGGATATAAAATTAATTCTACCTGCATAAAAGAAAACAGCGGCCGCACATATAATCTGGATGCTAATAAGATACTAATAGGAGGACATGCATAGGATTAGAGCAGCCGCACACCCAGATGTAAGTCACTGAAGCTTCCATTGAAGTTTACATGTATCATCCAACATAATGATCTGCTGGCGGGACACTATAGAAAACGCTAGCTGTGAATTGTAAGGGTTTCTAGAAGTTTCAGTTTTTTCTATTGTATCCACAAAAATAGGAATAACTTAAAACCTAAAAAATAAAAAAAATATTATCCCCTAAACATCCATAGAAGTGTACTGGGGGTAGTGGAGGAAGCATAAAACACCAGCGTATGACAGAGGTCATATCTTAAAGGGGTAGTTCACAAAAAAAACTTTTAAATCAACTGGTGGCAGAAAGTGCCAGAGATTTGTAATTTACTTCTATTTAAAAATCTCCTGTCTTCCAGTATTTATCAGCTGCTGTATGTCCTGCAGGAAGTGGTGTATTCTTTCCAGTCTGACACACTGCTCTCTGCTGCCACCTCTGTCCATGTCAGGAACTGTCCAGAGCAGCAGCAAATCCCCATAGAAAACCTCTCCTGACATGGACAGAGGTGGCAGCAGAGAGCACTGTGCCAGACTGGAGAGAATACACCACTTCCTGCAGGACATACAGCAGCTGATAAGTGCTGGAAGACTGAAGATTACAGATTTCTGCACTTTCTGGCACTAGTTGATTTAAAAAAAAGAAAAAAACAAAAAAACCTGGAAATTTGGTCTACTACCTCTTTAATGTCTGGGGGGAAGGTGGTCTTGTAGAAGTTGGTTAACAGGAGAACACAAACCATTTTCCCACCTCCATTCCTAGAGCTGTCAGAGCACTGCGGAGCACATGAAATCTCGGGTAATCTGCGGTCTCGAGTGTCGGTAACGTGAGACCCCCGTTCGGAGCGATCTGGTTATCGCTGTGATGATAACCTTGCTCTAATAATACTGATTACACAGGAAGTGACAGTCCAAATACCGCCGGGCTTAAGGTCACTCGCTCATTATCCCTAAAGGCCTGCAACCTATTTCCCCCCTGGTGAACAAATAGTTGGCAGCTATAATTATGGGGGCACTTTAATCCACCAGCAATTTGGCTGTTTACCCTTTAAGCGCTAAACCTGGCTGCAGTCACATGTTGTAGATGCGATTCGTGTGCTGGGTGAGTGGCGGCACAGCTGGGATGGATGGGGGATGCAGTAGGCCAGGGGTAGGGAACCTTGGCTCTCCAGCTGTTGCAAAACTACAACTCCCATCATGCCTGGACAGCCAAAGCAAAGCTGGACAGCTGCTGTATGTCCTGCAGGAAGTGGTGTATTCTCTCCAGTCTGACACAGTGCTCTCTGCTGCCACCTCTGTCCATCTTGAGAACTTTCCAGAAATCCCCATAGAAAATCTCTCCTGCTTTGACCAGAGGTGGCAGCAAAAAGCACTGTGTAAGACTGGAGAGAATACACCACTGTATGTCCTGCAGGACATACAGCAGCTGATAAGAACTGGAAGACTGGAGATTTTTAACTAAAAGTGATTTACAATTCTATATAACTTTCTGACGCCGTTTAATCTGAATTTGTTTTTGTTTTTTGCCGGAGTTCCCCTTTAAGAATGACACATTGTACCCACTTGTTCCTATTGGCCATATATAAGCTAGGGGCCTCTGTCACACCTGATAACCGTATATATCAAGGAGGTATACAGATATATACCACACATGGATAATGCCTATTCACACTGAAACAAGGATACAGTACGAGGACATGAGTCCAAGGCGTCAGGGGAAGATGGAGGATGTGATAGTGTCAGGGGTATGGGCTTCTCCTGTCGCTCTATGACTGACTGCCCCCCGGCTCCATCCATCACCTCCAATGGGCGGCTTGCCTTGGGATAAATTGTTTAACAGGTAAGGGGATTTTCTTTGGAAATGGACGGGGACAGAGATTTGGGCTGCACCATCCTCTTTGATGGTGTTTCATCTGCCTGTAATCTATATATCCGTGTCTAGAACATGAACATGTAAAGGGCAAAGAGATACAGAGGGACATGATTCAAAAGTAGGGACTGTCCCTCCAAAAGTAGGGACACTTAGGAGGTATGGTTTGAACATAGGGGCCACGTCCCTGTGTTGCGCAACACAAGACATTGCTACGGGAAGACTGTGCGATAAATCTCCCCCATAATGTTTTAGGCAAAGCTATAGAGTAAATGCTATAAAGGTCAAGGAGAGTGTAACATGGAGAGAACATTGAAACACTGTGCAAGAAAAAAAAGGGTAAAAAAAATATTTAAAATCAACTGGTGTCAGAAAGTTATATAGATGTGTAATTTACCTCTATTTAAAAATCTTTAGTCTTTCAGTACTTATCAGCTGCTGTATGCCCTGCAGGAAGTGGTGTATTCTTTCAAGTCTGACACAGTGCTCTCTGCTGTCTCCTCTGTCCATGTCAGGAACTGTCCAGAGCAGTAGAGGTTTTCTATGGGGATTTGCTGCTGCTCTGGGCAGTTCCTGACATAGACAGAGGTGGCAGCAGAGAGCACTGTGTCAGACTGGAGAGAATACACCACTTCCTGCAGGACATACAGCAGCTGATAAGTACTGGAAGACTGGAGATTTCTGAGATACAGATCTGTATAACTTTCTGACACCAGATGATTTTATTTTTTTTCTTCAGATTACCCCTTTAATTTTAAATAATAATAATAATACTAGTGATAATAGTAATAATAAACAAATAAATAAAATAAAATAATATATATATATATATATATATATATATATTTACTCTGGAAAAAAAATCTAGTTCAAATCAACTGGTGTCAGAAAGTTATACAGATTTGTATCTTCGAAATCTCCAGTCTTCCAGTACTTATCAGCTGCTGTATGCCCTGCAGGAACAGGCTACATGATAGAACATCCTGGCAGCCTCCATAGAACGCTGGGTCAGTATAATGGCTTCCTGATATTTGCTCAGATGGTCGAGAATCTGTCGTCTATTGATAAATAATTTGTTCTGTGTCATTGCCGAATCCCAGACCTGTCTCGTCCGATCGGCACAGGCACAATCTCCCAAACATTCCCACAAATGGTTGCAATTTCCCGGAGAGCGTCTGTGCGCTGGAAGCGATTGCCCCGTCCCCATGTTATACCAATCAGGGTGAGGAGCAGCTGCCGGGCCTGCGGTTACACCAGTCCCCATGTTATACCAATCAGGGTGAGGAGCAGCTGCCGGGCCTGCGGTTACACCAGTCCCCATGTTATACCAATCAGGGTGAGGAGCAGCTGCCGGGCCTGCGGTTACACCAGTCCCCATGTTATACCAATCAGGGTGAGGAGCAGCTGCCGGGCCTGCGGTTACACCAGTCCCCATGTTATACCAATCAGGGTGAGGAGCAGCTGCCGGGCCTGCGGTTACACCAGTCCCCATGTTATACCAATCAGGGTGAGGAGCAGCTGCCGGGCCTGCGGTTACACCAGTCCCCATGTTATACCAATCAGGGTGAGGAGCAGCTGCCGGGCCTGCGGTTACACCAGTCCCCATGTTATACCAATCAGGGTGAGGAGCAGCTGCCGGGCCTGCGGTTACACCAGTCCCCATGTTATACCAATCAGGGTGAGGAGCAGCTGCCGGGCCTGCGGTTACACCAGTCCCCATGTTATACCAATCAGGGTGAGGAGCAGCTGCCGGGCCTGTGGTTACACCAGTCCCCATGTTATACCAATCAGGGTGAGGAGCAGCTGCCGGCCTGCGGTTACACCAGTCCCCATGTTATACCAATCAGGGTGAGGAGCAGCTGCCGGGCCTGCGGTTACACCAGTCCCCATGTTATACCAATCAGGGTGAGGAGCAGCTGCCGGGCCTGCGGTTACACCAGTCCCCATGTTATACCAATCAGGGTGAGGAGCAGCTGCCGGGCCTGCGGTTACACCAGTCCCGCTCTGCCTGTGGCTTCTCCAATTCCAATTTTAATAAACGATTAAGTCTGAGAAGCAGAGATTCTGCGTAATGAAGGGAGATGGAGACCGCGCCATTGTATGCGGCTCAGCGCTGGGATTAATGGGATCCGATATCCACTGCTCAACTTAACCTTTTAATTACTGCAAGTGAATGATGATCCCCTATTAGATCTGGGTGGCCGCCAGCGACATAGACTCGGGGTTACCACAAAGTAATAATACATAGTGAAAGAAGAAAACTCATCTGTACTAATTGTAAACCATTTCTGGTTTCTAATACAGATGATTAAAGGGAAACTGGTGTCAGAAAGATGTACAGAATTCTAATTTTATTTAACAATCTCCAGTATTCCAGTACTTATCAGCTGCTGCATGTCCTGTAGGATGTGGTGCATTCTTTCAAGTCTGACACAGTGCTCTCTGCTGCCACCTCTGTCCATGTCAGGAACTGTCCAGAGCAGGAGAGGTTTTCTATGGGGATTTGCTGCTGCTTTGGACAGTTCTTGACATGGACAGAGGTGGCAGCAGAGAGCACTGTGTCAGACTGGAGAGAATACATCACTTCCTGCAGGACATACCGCAGCTGATAAGTACTGGAAGACTGGAGATTTTTAAACGGAAGTAAATTACAAATGTATATAACAGGATGGGTAAGTATAGAATATTATGTTCCTGCACGTTCCCTGCTCACACCGTGTTTTTGTTTTATTATCACCTTTAATACTGACGACTTTTCTTGGGGTAGATGGGACAATTCCTTTAAAGGGATATTCCACTGAACATTAACTTTTAATATGTTGCCGCCCTTGGTGACAATATGACGTTCTTACCTTTCCTCGCTCCCCTGCTGTCCTCCTGCGTCATCTTTGGGTCCTGGCTGTCCGATCCTGCCTTCACTTTTGGGCAGAATTGTCTTCAGTGCTCATCCAATCACTGATCGAGGCAGGACAGCGTCGTCGCCACTGATTGGCTGAGCAGGCTGACATGGACGCAGAGGCCAGGACCCAAAGAAGAGGCAGGAGGACACCGGGGGAGCGTTGTAAGGTAAGAATAGGCTGTTTATATGTTCTCACCAGAGATGAGTTCGTACAAAAAATTCCAAAACTCAAAATTTTTTGGAGTGGAATACCCCTTTAAAATGGCCATCCTCTTTTCCGCAAAGCACAGTGACCCAGACCGGATACGCAGCCCTATCACACATACACCACATGGGTTATCCGGTTATTTCTTCTATACCAGATTGAACCCTAGGCAGAATTTTCATGGTTCCACCACCGGTCCATGGCTTCCTGCTTACATTGTAATGATCTCTATACCAGGACTCTAGAGCTGAATACTGAGGGAGGACACAATGGGTTACAGTTACCGTATACCGGCATAGAAAGATTAAGATTATAGGCGAGTCTATGGAGCTTTTGTGAGAGGCTGCTCGGGTATCAGGTCCGTTCGCCGCCTCGAAGTAGAGTCAACACATTGTTAATCTGACACAAAAATTAAATGCTCAGACGGCAGATAAAGCCGTGCTCAGCTACAGTGTTTTAGCGGTGTATTTTATAGGGACGCTCGGGGGATTTTACCTTTTGTTCTTCATATTCAGGACGTTTGAATCGTGGAAACCTTAGAAGGCCCCGGCTCTAAGCGCCTTACCCAACCGAAACCCATACCTCCAGGACGTGTAATGCAAAAGTGTCCATTGTCCCCGCTTTGAAGTCACTTGATTCCAGCGTTGTTCACATGTAGGATGACACAATCCAAGACTTCAGGAAGCTATTGGGAACGTGGGTGACATTTCCTGACCTCGCATAGTCTCCGCCGCTATTGAACCTCTCCAGTGGGCCAGCTCTCCAAAGGGAAGCAGCGGAGGAATTCACGCTCTCTTCTCTGTTTCTGGGCATTATTTCAGGTCTGAATGGAAGCTGCCAAGCTATTATTCTATTGCTACTGAAATAAAATAAGGTGGACAAAGAGAATGCCAGCGGAGAGGAGGGGGAGAGGAGCTGGCTGCCCTCTAAACAGGTGTAGCCAAGATGGCCGCCACTTTCCCACACGTATCACTGAAGCTTCCAAATGGCCTCCAATGATATGGCATTATGTCGCTTGGGACTGAATGTCTGCCAGGAGAAAGAGGGGAAAGCTAAAAAAGCCCACACTTGTTGATGCACGGCGGGGGCGACTGCTTGTGCCATTGTCTCAGGGTCACGTAAGAAGAACGTCTATGATGTAGGTCCATTCTAATGGGGGGGGGGGGGGGTATTTTTAATCCTGTCGTCTATATATTATGAACTTTGATGTATATGATGCCTAATTTTGATTAATTTAGTATGTATTCTGCCAGGAACTATTGCCTCTGGTGATGAGATCTCCATCATGGCTCATGGTGAGGCCTTCAGAACCAGCGTGCCAAGGTAAGGCGGGCGACATTCAAGCCAGGAGCAGAAGGAAAATTATTTTACATAAGGGTTTAACCCATAATGTGATAAAGTAACAATCCCAGGAATTCATCACTCGGACATTCATGAGTTCACATTTGTCTAGGGATCTGAGCGGAATGGAACGCCACCAGCTAAGACTTTTGCTTCCATAGTACCAGACCAATGCACCATAGGGGCATACTTACCCTCCTGTGTGGATTTGCCATATGAAAGAACTAATCATGCCGTGTTTTTTGGTTTGGCACCTGTGACCACACTTGCTTAGGACTTCTACCTCCATTCCATCTGCCACCTCCCATGTGGTCCTCACAAATGCAAAACAAAGATTTGCGCTTCGGTTTTGCTTTGTACCTTTCTTACTGTATTTTACTCTTGTTGTATTACACGGCCTGATGTGCAATGTAAGCGAGCGCTGATCTGCTACCAAGCCTATTGCCGCTTGCTTACCAAACCTATTTAACGGCCCGATGATTGTAAGCAATATCTATAGAGCCATTGCTCGTACATAGAAAAAAAATAAAGTTCTACTTACCTCTCCAGGCTCTCCTGACTTTTCCTCACTAACTGCAGTCACCACTGATACTTCTAACAGGCCGCTAAACCAATCACTGGCCCCCTGGCCAGTGATTGGCTCAGCCGCCTTTCATTGCAGAGACATGTCAGAAGTGTCAGTGCCAGCTGCGGTCAGTGTAAAAAAAACAAACACTGGAGGTAACCGGGAAGCCTGGAGAGGTAAGTATACATCTTTACTATTTTCTATACACTTTCCTCAGCCGTCAGCTGACGGACAATAATTTTTAATCTTGCTGAAAGACAATAATCAGCCGATGATCAGATCCATAGCTGATTGTTGTCTTTATTACACAGGGCAAAGTCTGCCCAAATTGGCCTGATTCGGCAGATAATCGGACTCTTAAAAAAAGAGAGATAAAAAAAAAGCTGCCCCTCTTCATCATCACACAGGTACTGATACTAAATAAAGCGACCTCTTCAATACATGTTTATTTTTATGCTTATGAGAATGTCGCCAGAATGGGATTTTTGCATTTTTCCAAGGTTTTTATCCCATGCATTGTGGGCCCAACACCCGGCCTGTGGTCACCTGTCAAAACGTGATGAATTATCCCAATTTTACCTTGTCTCACTTGTTTGGGAAAATAAATTGGATGTATAACATGGCGCCTGTACATGAGATACACAAGAAGGAAACAAGGAGAGTAAAATTCATAGAAATTGGTTGGGAAGGTATTTACATTCACGTCCATAAGGCAGGGCTTATTTTATAATCCAGTCCTTATAGTTTCTTCAATATTTGCTTTTTATTTAGGTTTCGGCCATGTTCACACACAGTTTTTTGACTGCTTTGAGGACCTGTAGAGCTCAATAGTAACATGACCAATGTGACCAATGTATAAATGTTACAATCGTAATTTTTTTGGTTGTACAGTTTACCTTTTTTCAGTCTTTAACAAATGAAGGAGGGTCTTTTCCTTGAACTGTGTTTTTAACCTTCTTTAAAGAGAAAAACTTTTGAAGTGTCAAAGTTCTTCTAATTTACAGTGCTTAAAGGGGTTGTTCACCAACTTTAAATCAACTGGTGCTAGAAAGTGCCAGATATTTGTACTTTACTTCTATTTAAAAAATCTCCAGACTTCCAGTACTTATTAGCTGCTGTATGTCCTGCAGGAAGTGGTATATTCTTTCTAGTCTGACTGCTCTCTGCTGCCACCTCTGTCCATGTCAGGAACTGTCCAGAGCAGGAGAAGTTCTCTATGGGGATTTGCTGCTGCTCTGAACAGTTCCTGACATGCACAGAGGTGGCAGCAGAGAGCACGGTGTCAGACTGGAGAGAATACACTACTTCCTGCAGGACATACAGCAGCTGATAAGTACGGGAAGACTGGAGATTTTTAAATCTCCAGTAGAAATCCCTGTAGAAAACCTCTCCTGCTCTGGACAGTTCCTGACATGGACAGAAGTGGCAGCAAAGAGCAATGTGTCACACCGGAGACAATATACCACTTCCTGCAGGACATACAGCAGCTGATAGGTACTGGAAAACTGGAGATTTTTAATAGAAGTAAATTACAAATCTGTATATTTTCTGGTGGCATTTGGTTTGATTTTTTTTTTTTTTTACCCTTTGAAGTTCCTTTTCTGCATCGGTATTGTTGCGGACGTCTACATTAGCTGTCGTTGCTCGTCTCCAGAGACGCAATTGTAGAACCTAATAAAAGATCATATTCCCCGTAATAATAAAATAAGGCTGAAACATAGAAACCAGAATCCAGAACCTGTGAGTGTTCCTGATCCGTGTTCTCCGATCTGTAATTTTTTTATTTATTTATTTATTTAGTTAAACATGAAACCAGTTTTGGGGCCGAGTCCTGGGGGACGGCGTTCATTACACTAAGCTGCGAGCAGCCATGACATCTGGAGGAAGCAGAAGGGTTAACGCTCGGCCCCCGGAGCAGGTCCATGTTCTGGCGCGTGTGGTTTACGACCATGATACGCGCTCTCATTAATCAGGGGGATTCTGAAACTTCATGTTCTGCTTCCCACGTGGAAAAATAGAGAGAAAAAAAAGAAGCAAAATCCAGATAGTTTTACATGGAAATCATTTCTGAAACTTTTCCAGAGGCCAAAAGTGTGAAACAAAAACAAGGGCAGAGAATGGCGCTTGTAACTGGGAAGACCTTGTGTTTCTGCGGCCGGCTGGTGGGAAATGGCTGGAATATTTCTCTGCTTTCCAGTGATGTCTTTGGAGCCTTGTTCCCGACCTCTTCATGGAGATTCAGGGACAGCTTAGGTCCTGGAGGGATGATGGGGCAACATGTACCTTGTCGTGAGGTATGACTAAGGGTCCTATTACACGGGACGATGGGGGCCTGATAATAATTGTAAACGAGCGCCCATCTGCTAGATCAGCGCTCAGTTACTGGGCCCATTACACGGCCCGATAATCGTTTAACAAGCGCTGCATGGACATCGTTACTGATGTCCATGCAGCTCTTGCTTTAACTGCATACTCCTGCAAGGCTCCTCTTGTGGTCTGCTTCTCCCCGGGTCCCGCGCGCTGCAGCTTCAAAGCAGCCTGTGTCAGCTGACAGGCCGTTCAGCCAATCACTGGCCGCGGCGTCGCTATTACACGTAGTGATGCACAGTCTGTGCCCGACAATTATAGGTCCAAACCTATATCAGCGATCAGCCAATGATCGTTGTCATCGACTGATTGTTGTGTTTATTACACGGAACGATAATCGGCCGGATGGGGCCAATTCGGTCGATTATCGTTCTGTGTAGTAGGGCCCTAAGGTTACATTTACACATGCGTAGTGCAGCCCGTGACCGCAGACCCGCGGCCCGCACTATGAACGTGCATCTGTAGTGCTCGGTGCTTCATGGAGCACTACATTGACGCTTCATTAGCGTGCCCGCAATTGCAGACAGAACAATGGACGTGTGAATGTAGCCTAAATCTTGGTGCTGCAGCCACTTACTGGACTCTCTAAGGGCCTCATTACATGGAGCGATTATCTGCCGAATGACATCGTGTAATAAAGACAAGGATCGGCCACAGAGCTGTCAGCTGATCGTTGTCTTTTAGCATCATCAACATCCACTGTCCATATATCACTACATATAATAGTTATGCATGGCCAACAGCTGATGCTAGGGGAAAAAAATAAAATTGTACTTACCTGTCCAGGCTCCCCCGCTGCGTTCTTCTGCCTTGTTCCTGTGTTCTCCACTCACCATTGCTGCCTCCGGCACTTATGAACCCATCTCTGAAGTGACAGGTTGCTCAGCCAATCACTGGCCATGGCATTGTCCCATCTTGACCAGAGATTGGCCTGACACTTCAGAGACTGGATCAGAAGACCATAACTTAAAGGGAATATCCCTTTAAGTTACCAGTTGAAGGGAAACTCCGGAGATTTTTTTTTCCTTTCGCATCAGCTGGTTTGAGAAAGTTATAATAATGTAAATTACTTCTGTTTAAAAATCTCCAGTCTTCCAGTACTTATCAGCTGCTGCATGTCCTGCAGGAAGTGGTGTATTCTCTCCAGTCTGACACAGTGCTCTCTGCTGCCACCTCTGTCCATGTCAGGAACTTTCCAGAGCAGGAGAGGTTTTCGATTGGGATTTGTTGCTGCTCTGGACAGTTCCTGACATGGACAGAGGTGGCAGCAGAGAGCACTGTGTCAGACTGGAGAGAATACACCACTTCCTGCAGGTTATACAGCAGCTGATAAGTACTGGAAGACTAGAAAAAAAAATGTTCCCAATATTATAAATGGTCGTCGGGGAGACTGGGTGCAGGTTTTGTATTACGGGCTTCTGAGTCGGAATTTATGGGAGGGGAATGAGGAAACAGGCGACAATCCGGGTAACATTCCATCTAGGTGACAGACGGATGAAAGTCATGGAAGAACTCCGGTGATATCACTCAGTCTCTTCCACACTGCAGGGACTCTCAGACGTTGTAATAATGATGCATGAGGCTTCTCTACGGTGTAATCGCTCCCATGTGACTGAGGGATCGTTGCTCCGTCATTCCCATCTGTCAGCGCAACGGCCACTGACAAATAATCAGGACAGAATGTTACTAGTTGTAGTAACCAACATGATGAACAGCTGAGGGTCACAGCGAGAGAGGCGAAACATGATGGGGGGGGAGGATACAAACTGGTGCGACAGCTACCTATAGGTCATAGCACTGACGCGTTTCACCCCACAGTTTGGTAGAACGGCCCCTGACATTCAGATCATTGAGAGGGATTGAAGGGTTGGGCATTTTTGACTTTAGCTGCCTAACCCTTTTGTTCTCAGATATATAAGTCATCAATAAAGCTGTCTCGCAGTGACTTTACCCTTCCTTCTTTTTGACTCAGCTGAATGTTCTTAAAGTTTATCTGTCACTTTGAAAGAACTTTGGACATGTCAAAAATTTTTATTGTTTGGGTCTTTGTGTTCAGACCCCAACTGAGGGTTAAAACGAGCAGGGAGAGACGTGCATAGCGGAGTTCCCATAAGTCTCATATCCTTACATTCAGGGGGACAGGTAACGTGCAGCATTTTTTTTTAATCAACTGGACAGACATGGACAAAGGTGGCAGCAGAGAGCACTGTGTAAGACTGGAGAGAATACACCACTTCCTGCAGGACATACAGCAGCTGATAAGTACTGGAAGACTATATCAGTAGAGCTATTTTATGGATAGCCGAAAAAATGCCACAAAATAACATCAGTTCTCCAGAGGTGAATAGATCCTCCCGGGTCCTTCCATACAGCATGCTTGTCAACTCTATGGTAATGAGCTACTCTGGGAGCCACAACAAGTCAGCATTTGCATAAGAAGGAATAGAGTATTCTTACCTATTGTAACTATGGTGGGGGATGGGGGGGGGTGGAATAGGAATGTATATAGCCCCAATACATTGCGCTGGTGCATAATGAAAGGCTACCATCCCAGGTTACAATATATTACAACACATCCTACAATGGCCCATGGTACCATAACATACTAAGATGGGCGGGATCGGGGCAGGTTATAGCGTATTAAAGGGAATGTGTCATCAGAAAATGACTGATTATATCAAGAATTTTTGGTGACATCTTTTCTAGTTTCCCATGTTTCTATCTATATAATAAAATAATCCTGAGAGCTTGCAGTTCTTATTCTCACCACTGGGGCTAAAACTAAGCTTAGACTTCCTGTTGTGTCTGTGGTGATAAGAGGAGGCTGCAGTAAAGTGATCTGTACAGCATTGCAGCGTCATGTGACACCAGTAGATAGAGGAGACAATAGCAGCTCCCTGTGGAATGACCTCTTCACAGGTAACAGAGCGCGCTCAGTAATATCCCACATTCATCTCATGGGGACAGAGTCTGTCTATTGTCGTCTATGTCTATTAGTCTTGCTGTAAAGCATGTGACTAAATGCTGTTAAAAGCAATATGGCCGCCCAATGTACAAAAAGTGGGAAAAAAAATTACAGTCAGAAAATAGAAACAGATTAAAATAAAAGAACAAGTGATAGTATCTCACGCTATTCAGTAAAACAAAAGAGGCACCCCCTTTAAGGGATGATCGAATCTGCCAGGTTCCCTGGGAGAGTATTGGGATCCCCACAAGCTTGGTTTCTGACAGATATGGTAGATATCATGCTCCACCGGGCTTACCCGGGCGAGTGCCAGGGCCCACAGCACCAAGAGGGGCCCAGAGAGGGAGAGGGGCCCGGTGTTCTAATATTCAGCTTGCTCTGAGTTGTGCAGGGTGAGGGGCTAAACATCAGAAGACACAGGAGATGGAGGAGGACCTGCAGAAAGCGAGAAAATTGTAAAGGACCTGATCACATGACCTGAAGGTCCTCAACCTCACAGTGTGGAGAGCACCCGACAGAGAGGAAAAGGGAGATGACTGAGTTGTAAGTGCTGTGTGTCAGTGTCAGTCAGCCAGTGTCAGTCAGTGTCTGTCAGTCAGTCAGTGTGTGTCAGTGTCTGTGTTAATAATGTGTGTTTGTGTATGTTACTGGTGTCTCAAAAGATTGTGCATACCGGATGGATGAGGGGTCCGCTAAGGCACTGTTGCCCGAGGGCTTACAAAAATTAGGGACTGACAGAAGACTTAAGCTGACAAGTCATCTGTCATGGTGGCCGCCATTAAGTTGTCACCCGTGATGTATGGCCCCCCCCCCCATACGCACCTCATAGGGGTTAAACATAAAATTCATTAAAAACAGAGCAGATTCAACGACTTTCCCGTTTTCCCGCAGCCCGTTCCCTATTGGGAGAGGATTGACCTTTTCTTTTTCTTCACCGCATTAAGTTTTATAAGATTCAGGCAAATGGAAAACTGTTTCTTTTCTTTCTTTTCTTTCTTTTTTTTTTTCGCTTTTTTGTGTTACACTGAAAGTTTTATAGCTGAAAAAACAGTATTTGTGGTTTGAATGTTTGAGATTTGATGCGGAGGGCTGTGGAATCTCTTAGGTAATCCTATGGTCTGAATAATTAGACAAATATTTGGCTTTCCAAGTCCTCCCCCTCCATGGCAGACGACCGGGGCCGCCAACCTCCCGGCCGGCGCAGGAAGTGCACGGCCACTGTCACTTCTTGTTGGGTGAGCGGTCACATTAACACGTTACCCTGTCTGCTGGGCAGCCCGATGCATGGAGCCTCGTCCAGGGAATAGAGAGATACAGGAGACCGGATGGTTTTATTTTCTTCTCTGAAAAAAAGGGCCAGGGCTGATTTTCGAGGTTTTATGCCCCCACATTGTAGTCCCAATCTACATGATACTTGCCCACCATACTGTACAGTATATCCTGCTGTTCCTAGGCTCCTATACTGTAAGTTCCCCTGTAGTTAGGCCTCCATACTGTATACCCACTGTACATAGGCCTCCATACTATATACCTCGCTCCCACCCTCAGCAGGTAGTTCCCATACTGTATACACTCCCACTGTAGTTGTTCCCCCATACTGTATACCTCCCTTCCCTCTCTGTAGTTATTCCCCCATACTGTATACCTCCCTTCCCTCTCTGTAGTTATTCCCCCATACTGTATACCTCCCTCCCCCTCTGTAGTTGTCCCACCCATACTGTATATCTCCCTCCCCCTCTGTAGTTGTTCCCCCATACTGTATACCTCCCTCCTCCCTCTGTAGTTGTTCCCCCATACTGTATACCTCCCCCCCATAGTAAGACCCCCACATACTGTATACCTCCCTTCTCCCTCTGCAGGCAGTACTCATACTTTATATCCCCCTCCACCCTCTGTAGTTGACCACTTACCCTCCACCCCCCCATATTTATTGACCCCTCTTGTGCAGCTTCTTACCCCTCCTGCAGCTTGTCTTGAGCAGGTGGGGGCGGGGCATAACAAGGCTGGCCCTGATTGGCTGATGCTCAGCACCCAGTGTCAGGGATCTGGTCAGCTGACTGTAACTTGTTTGCAGCTGGTGATGAATTGCTGACAGTAAAGACAGAGATATGGAAGGGAAGGGGAGCGAGGAGGAGCTTCAGGGACTTGGGAACGCCTCTTGGACACTTTGCACTGGATAAAAAAAAAAGCACTTTTCTACGTTGTGGAAGCACAGACAGATATATGAGAGGTACCATGTGTCTCCTCGCCCTAACAGCAGTGTCAGCAGTTTGGAACCAGAATTCCTCTAGGTTGATGTTCATATTGCAGCGTACATTAGCTGTATATGTCAGGAAATCTCTTGTTGTATATACATCCAGCTTCCCCCCATTTATCTGATGAAAGGGGTTACCCCAGAAAATGCTAGTGTCTATATCGGACATCGGTCTTCTTTGTTATGAATAGAGCTGAGGGTACGGCACGTGACCCGCAGCTCTATTCATTCCTATGGACGAGTCAGCAGGAAGAACGCTGTACTCGGCTCTTTCCAGGGGCTCCATAGGAATGAATAGAGCTGCGGGTCACGTGCCGTACCCTCAGCTCTATTCATAACAAAGAAGACCGATGTCCGATATAGAGATCGGAGGAGGGTACGGTGATTGGACCCCCACAATCTCTTACTTTTTCCCTATCCTGCGGATTGGGGAAAAGTAAAATTTTCCCGGACAACCTCTTTAAAGATTGTGGAAATTAGTTTTTGAAAATTTACACAATTTTCAAAAACTGCTACGTTACTAATACTAAAATTGTAAATGTATTGTAAAAGTAGATGTGAACCAAGACGTGATTTTCTTTTCACCCATTTTGTACAAAAATTGTATAAATTTTTTCCAACACGATTACTGGTTAATTGTAAGGTTTCTATGATCTGAGGGATGTTCTGTTATGTAGAAACCAAACATAAGACAATGGGATTCTTATCAATTGGCTTCTTATCTGTGCCGGTATTGTTGGTGGCTGTCATCTCTTCAAGTGAACCAAGACGTACATAAAGAAAGCAGGTGGCGGCTGGACTATAGAGAGTCTCCCTGAAGAAGGGCTTGTGCGGAGTGAATGGGGTGTAATTATATGATGGCAGGCTGTTATCTGTACACCTTGTCACTCTCACATGCTGTGATCATAGGCGATGGGAGCTGGGGGCCCCTAGACCTTCTCTATTATCCAGAGGAAGCCGCCCTCGGAGAAAGGGTCACCAGGAACGGTCTACCCTTATCAATGTCCAGCTTTCACTTGGGAATTACAGGTTACTAGCTCGGCAGCCATGTCCTTTCCCAGGGCTAAAGTGTGGCAATCAATGGGGCCCTCTAGATATGGAAATAGCCAATATGGCCATTGTTTTAGACTAATTGCTTGGAAATCACCATTTCAGGACAATTTAAAGTCTTCATTTGATATGTATCCGAGATGTGGAGGAAGGTGGAGGAGGAGGAAGAGGAGGAGCGCGGGACCAAGGAAGATGCCATCATAATGAGAGCTTCTCGATTGCCCTAAAATCAAAGAAAACCCACAAAAAAGCTGATAATATGGAGTAATATTGCACAATACTAAAAGGCTCCAAGTGGAAAGGGAGGAACACGTCCTCCCCTTATATTTTCCATCCCATTCCATTCCCCTTTTGGTTTTGGCATAAAAACTACTTTGTGTGTTTCCAGCCTTAGGGCCCTATTACACGGGCCGATTATTGTGCGGAAAATCGTTATATCGTTGGAATTTAAACGATAATCGTGTAATTGCAGGCAACGATAGAAAAATCGTCCATGTGTCGTTGATCGTTTTAGATCTGACCCTAAAATCATTGTTAGTCGTTCCCTGTAATTCCACCTTCGTTCACTAATCGTTCAGCATAATTCCAAAACGTTTCTTCCTTTCGCTGGGATCAGATCGAGTAGACGACTGTAGTAACAATCTCGTTTGCAACTGTTTATCGTTAATCGTTAAAAATCACTTCAATCACATTTGAGCGATAATCAATTCGTGTAAACACAGCAATCATTCATTTTGATCTTTCAACATGTTCTCAAATCTTTGTTGGTCGTTCGCTAAAAATTCGCAGATCACTTTGTGTAAACAGTCTTTCAAAGATTCACCCTATGCGAAAGATGGGCTTAAGCGATCTTAAAAACCACCGCAATAACGATTTTTCTAACAATTTTTCTCCGTCTAAACGCTGATTGTTATAAAAACCGAATCGTTGTTTCAAAATCGTTAAACGAACGAGTGGGCGAATTATCGCTCCGTGTAAACATAGCATCGTTTCTTCTTTTGCTGGGATCAGATGGAGTAAACGACTGTAATAACAATCTGGTTTGTGATCGTTTATTGTTAATCGCTAATCGTTAAAAATCACTTTGTCTGATAGGATCCTAACACTGATGCCGCTGCCTTGCTCTGGGCTTGTAGTCCGGGGCTTTGCCCTATGACAAAAGCTTGTGACAAAATCAAAATCTGGGGGGATCACATGTACCCCCTAGACCCCTTAGAGGGATTATTGGAGATTAGGAAGAATTAACAAATAGGGTGATGTAAAATAAATGGAGTGATTCTCACCTACCCCAACGTCCCCACAAACGCCACCCAGGTGGCTCCCAATCCCCACTCATTGTTGCTTCTTCCTGGTTCCAGTGGCACATTGTCCCAGCAAGAATTTAAAAGAAAAATTAAAGGGGTACTTCGGCGAAAGTCTTTGTTTCTTTCAAATCAACTGGTGTTAGAAAGTTATATAGATTTGTAATTTACTTCTATTTAAAAGTACTTATCAGCTGCTGCAGGAAGTGATGTATTCTCTCCAGTCTGACACAGTGCTCTCTGCTGCCACCTCTGTCCATGGCAGGAACTGTCCAGAGCAGCAGCAAATCCCCATAGAAAACCTCTCCTGCTCTGGACAGTTCCTGACATGGACAGAGGTGGCAGCAGAGAGCACTGTGTCAGATTGGAAAGAATACGCCACTTCCTGCAGGACATACAGCAGCTGATAAGTACTAGAAGACTGGCGATTTTTAAATGGATCTAATCCCAGATCTGTATAAGTTTCTGATACCTGTTAGAAAGAGTTTTTTTTTTTTGCTGGAGTGCCCCTTTAAGGAGGCCATACACTCCAATAGCTGCTGGCCGAACCCTCTTCCATGGCCGGTCTTACCCCACTGGCACATGACACAACAGGATCTAGTTCGGTGGATTTAATATTAATAGCGATTACGATAGTTCTGGAAAATAAACGATTAATTAACAGGACGAGAAAAGCGCTCTCCTCGGCCGGGCCAAGAGATGGAAGTCATCAGACGTAGGAAAACATTGGCCATGGGGGGCAGGGGGCGCTCTGTCAGCTCTGCTGTTCCATCATTCACTTGGATTATGCAAATGATATATTTACAGAATCTGTAACCAGTCGCGGACTCTCTCGGCTTCCTGTGTACTTGGCGACGCTGAGGAGCAATTACACAAAGTGACAGAAACATTTCTGTCTCGTCCTGGCAGCGGCTGCAGCACATGGAGTCAGGAGAGATGAGAGGGATGAGGGGATCACTCTGCTGAGCGACCGCCGCCCGGATACGTTTGCTGAAATGATCTGACGTGTTACGTGAATCAGAGACGAACAGAAGCAACATTGGAATTCACCCGCTCACTGTATGCGATATACTGGATGTGGGGGCTGGGCGGCCCTGACTCAGCAATTCTTCCTAATATCTAACACTATAGGACATAGGGATCCAATTCCTGTACTGATCCTGAGTTACATCCTGTATTATACTCCAGAGCTGAACTCACTATTCTGCTGGTGGGGGTCACTGTATACATTACATTACTGATCCTGAGTTACATCTTGTATTATACTCCAGAGCTGAACTCACTATTCTGCTGGTGGGGTCACTATTCTGCTGGTGGGGTCACTGTGTACATACATTACATTACTGATCCTGAGTTACATCCTGTATTATACCCCAGAGCTGCACTCACTATTCTGCTGGTGGGGTCACTGTGTACATACATAACATTACTGATTCTGAGTTACATCTAGTATTATACTCCAGAGCTGCACTCACTATTCTGCTGGTGGGGTCACTGTGTACATACATTACTGATCCTGAGTTACATCTTGTATTATACTCCAGAGCTGCACTCACTATTCTGCTGGTGGGGTCACTGTGTACATACATTACTGATCCTGAGTTACATCTTGTATTATACTCCAGAGCTGCACTCACTATTCTGCTGGTGGGGTCACTGTGTACATACATTACTGATCCTGAGTTACATCTTGTATTATACCCCAGAGCTGCACTCACTATTCTGCTGGTGGGGTCACTGTGTTACATACATTACATCACTGATCCTGAGTTACATCCTGTATTATACCCCAGAGCTGCACTCACTATTCTGCTGGTGGGGTCACTGTGTACATACATAACATTACTGATTCTGAGTTACATCTAGTATTATACTCCAGAGCTGCACTCACTATTCTGCTGGTGGGGTCACTGTGTACATACATTACTGATCCTGAGTTACATCTTGTATTATACTCCAGAGCTGAACTCACTATTCTGCTGGTGGGCTCACTGTGTACATACATTACATTACTGATCCTGAGTTACATCCTGTATTATACCCCAGAGCTGCACTCACTATTCTGCTGGTGGGGTCACTGTGTACATACATTACTGATCCTGAGTTACATCTTGTATTATACTCCAGAGCTGTACTCACTATTCTGCTGGTGGGGTCACTGTGTACATACATTACATTACTGATCCTGAGTTACATCCTGTATTATACCCCAGAGCTGCACTCACTATTCTGCTGGTGGGGTCACTGTGTACATACATTACTGATCCTGAGTTACATCTTGTATTATACTCCAGAGCTGTACTCACTATTCTGCTGGTGGGGTCACTGTGTACATACATTACATTACTGATCCTGAGTGACATTCTGTATTATACGCCAGAGCTGCACTCACTATTCTGCTGGTGGGGTCACTGTGTACATACATTACATTACTGATCCTGAGTTACATCCTGTATTATACCCCAGAGCTGCACTCACTATTCTGCTGGTGGGGTCACTGTGTACATACATAACATTACTGATTCTGAGTTACATCTAGTATTATACTCCAGAGCTGCACTCACTATTCTGCTGGTGGGGTCACTGTGTACATACATTACTGATCCTGAGTTACATCTTGTATTATACTCCAGAGCTGCACTCACTATTCTGCTGGTGGGGTCACTGTGTACATACATTACTGATCCTGAGTTACATCTTGTATTATACTCCAGAGCTGCACTCACTATTCTGCTGGTGGGGTCACTGTGTACATACATTACTGATCCTGAGTTACATCTTGTATTATACCCCAGAGCTGCACTCACTATTCTGCTGGTGGGGTCACTGTGTTACATACATTACATTACTGATGCTGTATTATACTCCAGAGCTGCACTCACTATTCTGCTGGTGGGGTCACTGTGTATATACATTACATTACTATCTTACAACCCTATGGATAAGCTATGTGTCTGTAATAAGTCTCCGTCCAGTATAGCCGCAGTAGTGACGGTCCCGGGGGCGCAGTATACATGGGAATACCTGAGGGGATATTTACCAGTGAATAATGGAGCAGGCGGCACAAGCTGTTAACAGGACTCGTCCCCTGTGGATAGAGTAATAGAGAAATGATGATGTACGCTGCCCCCAGGCCGCAGCCAGACACTCAGGGGTTAATCTCCCAACAATACCAGATTGCATGTAATGAGATTAGGAATAATGAGATTGTAGGACGATAGTAATGTGTAGAGACGCTGTATGCACGGCCCGAATAAGTGAGTGCCGATCTGCTAGATCACCTATAGAGCCTATTGCACAGCCTGACTATCATGCGACAGGGGCTATATATACTTATGTAGAGGAGCAGGGACTCCTGTTAAAATGACAAATGCCCCTGCTTCTCTTAGTATGTTATAAAGAACACCGCTCCCTGCTGCTCTCTGTGGCCGGGCCTGGCACTTTTCTCTTTGCCCTCTAATGTCCATGTAGCAGTAACTAGAACGCCTGTAGTCCTCCATACTCTATACACCAAAGGGGGAAACACTGGTTTAGTCCTGACCACAGAGGAGGGAGCGGAAAGTTTTTTTTTTTTTTTTTTTACAGTCGTTTGATCAAACCTGAAGCAAATAATAAAAAAATAAAATTTGAACAAATTCTTTCTTTCTTTTAAGGGTGCGTTCACGGCAGATCTGCAGCAGATGTGATGGCGCAGATTTGAAGCTGCAGATTCAAAGCAAATCAATTCTAGGCCATCAAATCTGCTGCAGATCCTGTGTGAACGCACCCTCAAAATTTCTTATTACAAATTATATTTAAATTGTACATCACTAGTTCGGACTGCCAAACTCCCTTAAAGGGGCACTCTGAAGGGGGGGGGATGGTTTTAAATTAACTGATGTCAGAAACTTATGTAGATTTTTCATTTACTTCTATTTAAAAATCTCCAGTCTTCCTGTACTTATCAGCTGCTGTATGTCCTGCAGGAAGTGGTGTATTCTCTCCAGTCTGATACAGTGCTCTCTGCTGCCACCTCTGTCCATGTCAGGTACTGTCCAGAGCAGCAGCAAATACCTATAGAAAACATCTCCTGGACAGTTCCTGACATGGGCAGAGGTGGCAGCAGAGAGCAGTGTGTCAGACTGGAAAGAATACACTACAGCATACAGCAGCTGATAAGTACTGGAAGACTGAAGTAAATAGAAGTAATTTACAAATCTGTATTACTTTCTGAAACCAGTTGATTTGAATCCCCCCCCTCCCCCACTGGAGTACCCCTTTAAGATTGTGACTTATGATATATATAGATATACCACTTTGATTAAAGGGTTTTTACATAAGTCAGTGCCCCCCCCCCCCCCCCCCCCTAACCATTATAATGGGTGCCGTATCGGAGCTGAGATCAGACCCGGAGCGCGCTCGCTAGGTGGCCCCTCTCGGCCCTTGTAACTCGGGGGCTCCTTCTATGTCTGGTTGGTAGATTGGCTTTATTATAACACGTCTGGGCACTAGAGGTTTATGTGAACATATTTCCCATAATACAATCTAGAATTCAGGATCTAATGAAAGTGGTATAATTACTGTGCCCAGACAGGGGGCGGCAGGGGAATGAGGCCGGAGCAGCGGGGCTCCGCAGCCCCGGGGCCCCTCACACTATTTAACCACTGTTCTCTCCTGATTAATTTTTAATTGAATCTTGTAAAGGCGTGGAAACAGTGTGAATTATAAAGCCGCAGAGCCGGCCGTGTGCAGGGCCGATCACATCTACCTGGGACTCCCTGCTAGTAAAAGGCGCAGACCTGGCGGAGGGGACGGCAGGAGACGGGGGCCACTTCAAAGACGCATCACACGCCATCATATAATAATGCCGGGTCCTAAGGGCGAAGCCATGGCCAGAGCCCTGACGGATTATTCCAGCACCGGTGATAATAAGATTAGAGTAGATACGCGGAGAGATTAGATACACAGACAGATTAGATACACAGATAGATTAGATAGATGGTCGCAGATGCTGCATGACCAGATTCAGCCCCCGTCTCTTCAAAAGTTCCAATATAAGTTATTGTAACTGACATATAATGTTACTTATTACTATATACATCATTGCTACATAGTACTGGACTGTATACAGGAAATCCCTTATGTATATATCATAGAGGAAGATGTATGGAGACACTGCTGCCTTTCCATTCCGGTCTCTGTAGTCAGATGGGATAGAGAAAGCCCTATCTATCTATCTCCTATCTATCTATCTCCTATCTATCTATCTCCTATCTATCTATCTCCTATCTATCTATCTCCTATCTATCTATCTATCTATCTATCTCCTATCTATCTATCTATCTATCTATCTATCTATCTATCTATCTATCTATCTATCTATCTATCTCCTATCTATCTATCTATCTATCTATCTATGTATCTCCTATCTATCCTCTATCTATCTCCTATCTATCTATCTCCTATCTATCTATCTATCTATCTATCTATCTATCTATCTATCTATCTCCTATCTATTATCTATCTATCTATCTATCTATCTATCTATCTATCTATCTCCTATCTATCTATCTCCTATCTATCTATCTATCTATCTATCTATCTATCTATCTATCTATCTCCTATCTATCTATCTATCTATCTCCTATCTATCTATCTATCTATCTATCTATCTATCTATCTATCTATCATCTATCTATTATCTATCTCCTATCTATTATCTATCTATCTATCTATCTATCTATCTATCTATCTATCTATCTCCTATCTATTATCTATCTATCTATCTATCTATCTATCTATCTATCTATCTCCTATCTATCTCCTATCTATCTATCATCTATCTATCTATCTCCTATCTATCTATCTATCTATCTATCTATCTATCTATCTATCTATCTATCTATCTATCTATCTATCTATCTCCTATCTATCTATCTATCTCTATCTATCTATCTATCTATCTATCTATCTATCTATCTTCTATCTATCTATCTATCTATCTATCTATCTCCTATCTATCTATCTATCTATCTATCTATCTATCTATTTCCTATCTATCTATCTATCTATCTATCTATCTATCTATCTATCTATCTCCTATCTATCTATCTATTTATCTATCTATCTATCTCCTATCTATCTCCTATCTATCTATCTATCTATCTATCTATCTATCTATCTATCTCTCTCCTATCTATCTATCTATCTATCTATCTATCTATTTATCTATCTATCTATCTATCTCCTATCTATCTATCTCCTATCTATCTATCTATCTATTTCCTATCTATCTATCTATCTATCTATCTCCTATCTATCTATCTATCTATCTATCTATCTATCTATCTCCTATCTATCTATCTATCTATTATCTATCTATCTATCTATCTATCTATCTCCTATCTATCTATCTATCTATCTATCTATCTCCTATCTATCTATCTATCTATCTATCTCCTATCTATCTATCTATCTATCTATCTATCTATCTATCTATCTCCTATCTATCTATCTATCTATCTATCTATCTATCTATCATCTATCTATTATCTATCTATCTATCTCCTATCTATTATCTATCTATCTATCTATCTATCTATCTATCTATCTATCTATCTATCTCCTATCTATTATCTATCTATCTATCTATCTATCTATCTATCTATCTATCTCCTATCTATCTATCTATCTATCTATCTATTTCCTATCTATCTATCTATCTATCTATCTATCTCCTATCTATCTATCTATTTATCTATCTATCTATCTCCTATCTATCTCCTATCTATCTATCTATCTATCTATCTATCTATCTATCTATCTATCTCTCTCCTATCTATCTATCTATCTATCTATTTATCTATCTATCTATCTATCTCCTATCTATCTATCTCCTATCTATCTATCTATCTATCTATCTATCTATCTATCTATCTATCTATCTATTTCCTATCTATCTATCTATCTATCTATCTATCTATCTATCTATCTCCTATCTATCTATCTATCTATCTATTATCTATCTATCTATCTA